>NC_091991.1:173342832-173643895 GCF_044704955.1 Pristiophorus japonicus | reverse complement strand
CACTCCCCCCTCTCTCCCAATCCCCCCTCTCTCTCCCACTCCCCCCTCTCCCCAATCCCCCTCTCTCTCCCCCTCCCCCTCCCCTCGTGCCCTCCCCCTGCCCTCGCCCCCTCCCCCTCCCCTCGCCCCCTCCTCTCCCCTCGCCCCCCTCCTTCTCTCCCCTTCCCTCCTCCCCTCCTCCAGTTCCCTCCTCTCCTCCCTCTCTCCCTTCCCTCCCTTCCCTCCCTTCCCCCTCTCCCACTCTCCCTCCCTCCCCCTCTCCCACTCTCCCCACTCCCCCCCCCACCCCACTCTCCCACTCCCATCCCCCTCTCCCCCTCTCCCTCCCCCCTCTCCCACTCTCCCTCTCCACTCTCCCTCCCCCTCTCCCACTCCCTCCCCCTCTCCCACTCTCCCTCCCCCTCTCCCACTCTCCCTCCCCCCTCTCCCACTCTCCCTCCCCCCTCTCCCACTCTCCCTCCCCCTCTCCCACTCTCCCTCCCCCCTCTCCCACTCTCCCTCCCCCTCTCCCACTCTCCTCCCCCCTCTCCCACTCTCGCTCCCCCCTCCTCTCCCCCTCCCCTCTCTCCCACTCTCCCTCACCCCTCTCCCACTCTTCCTCCCCCTCTCCCACTCTCCCTCCCTCCTCTCCCACTCTCCCTCCCCCTCTCCCACTCTCCCCCCCACTCTCCCTCCCCCCTCTCCCACTCTCCCTCCCCCACTCTCCCTCCCCCTCTCCCACTCTCCCTCCCCCCTCTCCCACTCTCCCTCCCCCCTCTCCCACTCATCCTCCCCCCTCTCCCACTCTCGCTCCCTCTCTCCCACTCTCCCTCCCCCCCTCTCCCACTTTCCCTCCCCCCTCTCCCACTCTCCCTCCCCCCTCTCCCACTCTCCCTCCCCCCCTCTCCCACTCTCCCTCCCCCCCTCTCCCACTCTCCCTCCCCCCCTCTCCCACTCTCCCTCCCCACTCTCCCACTCTCCCTCCCCACTCTCCCACCCTCTCCCCACTCTCCCTCCCCCCTCTCCCACTCTTCCCCCCCCTCTCACTCTCCATCCCCCTCTCCCACTCTCCACCCCCCTTCTCCCACTCTCCTCCCCCACTCTCCACCCCCCTTCCCCACTCTCCACCCCCCCTCCCCCACTCTCCACCCCCCCTCCCCCACTCTCCACCCCCCACCCCACTCTCCACCCCCCCTCTCCCACTCTCCACCCCCCTCTCCCACTCTCCACCCCCCTCTCCCACTCTCCACCCCCCTCTCCCACTCTCCACCCCCCTCTCCCACTCTCCACCCCCCTCTCCACTCTCCACCCCCCTCTCCCACTCTCCACCCCCCTCTCCCACTCTCCACCCCCCTCTCCCACTCTCCCTCCCCCCTCTCCCACTTTCCCTCCCCCATCTCCCACTCTCCCTCCCCCTCTCCCACTCTCACCCCCTCTCTTTCCCCCTCTTTCCCCCTCTTTCCCCCTCTCTATCCCTCTCTATCCCTCTCTATCCCCCTCTCTCTCCCTCTCTCTCCCCCCTCTCCCCCCTCTCCCACTCCCCCTTTTCCCCCCCCTCCCCCCCCCCAGTCTATGGGCAGTCTCTGTTGATACTCGGCCCCAGTGGTGACTGCCTTCTTGCCTCAGTACGGATCACACGGCAGCTCGAGAGTGAGCCTATTGGAGGATTGGCTTGGAGTGCAAGGGGTTGGTGACGGAGGGGTGGAGGTGATGTAATTTTTCATGGGAAGGGGTGAGAAAGAGAGGGGTGGAAGAGGGGATGGAGGAAAGAAGAGGAGAGGCACGCTAGGGGGAAGGGGGGGATACAGAGAGACAGAGAAAGTTCGGAAAGAGCTGGAAGGATAGAGAGAGGCCGGTTGTTGCTAACCTTGTAGAATCATGGAAAGCAACGAGATGCGTTACAACAGGACAAGACATGTTTAAAACTTCAGAGTGAGGGACACAAAAAGTGGCACGTATTAGCAAAAAGGGACCCGTCAATCCAATAAAAGACAGCAAGAATGAGAAAAGGTCACCGGAAGGAAAGGAATGAGATAGAAGAGATTGTAGCGAAGAGTTATACTCCACATAGACAGTTGCAGAAAAAAAACAATCTCGGCAAATCAAACAAGCTAAGAAGAGAAGCAAGAAAGAAGAAAAGAGGCGGTAAAGTGCATGAACAGGAAGGGGCGTAGCAACACACAGGCTTCAAGGGCCATACAGATCAAATCTCCATCTCACAACCTTAAAGTAAGGACGCGTGCTGTCAAATCTTCAAGACTTTAAAAAGTACTTGGATGTGTATTTGAAGTGTCGTAACCTACAGGGCTACGGACCTGGAGCTGGTAGGTGCAATTAGACAGGATAGTTCTTGTTTGGCTGGCTGGCTCAGTGGGCCGAATGGCCTTCTTCTGTGCTGTAAAGTTACATGGTTCAATATAATCTGGTATGCAATATTAGTGAAAATAAAATAAAACATGTCGGCGCATTCTAGAAAGAGGAGGGATTGCTATGATGGGATATTTATAGACATTCGTCAATATGCAAAGTACAGAAATAACAAGGCAATCGACAGTAGTGTGGGCTGTAAAATGACTGAATTAAGAACTACTAAGAACCCGGAATGTTATTTTTTCAAAGCTGTCTCTATTTATAGCTTGAAGCTTTTTTTTAATAGAAAAATTATATAATTGAACTGCATTCTGGAAAAAAAAGCAATTTTCTCATCTTAAAGAAAGACTTGCATTTCTATAGCGCCTTTCACAACCACCGGAAGTCCCAAAGCACTTTACAGCCACTGAAGTACTTTTTGAAGTGTTATCATTGCTGTAATGTGGGAAACACAGCCACCAATTTGTGCACAGCAAGCTCCCACAAACAGCAATGTGATAATGACCAGATAATCTGTGTTAGGTGTTGATTGAGGGATAAATATTGTCCGCGACACCGAGGGATAGCTTCCCTGCGAACTAGTGCCATGGGATCATTTACGTCCACCTGAGAGGGCAGACGGGGCCTCAGTTTAACATCTGCTCCGAAGGGCAGCACCTCCGACAGTGTAGCACTCCCTCAGCACTGCACTGGAGTGTCAACCTGGATTTAGTGCTTAAGTCCCTGGAGTGGGACTTGAACCCACAACCTTCTGATTCAGAGGCGAGAGTGCCGCCCACTGAGCCACACCTGACACCGTTCCCTCAAGCGAGAGAAAATAAATCTCTTACCGATGTCTCACAGACGACTTGTGCGGGGAAAGGTTCCTCCTTTTAAAAAAAAAACGTTTCAAACATTCTCTCAAACCAGACTTTGTGACTTTTACCTACTGTATTATTCGAACGGTGCCATACCTGACAGCCCTGGAATATTGCATGCCGTCAGCAGTTGCCTTCAGGAAGACCTTTGTCGTGGGAAGAAATCCCAAACCGATGAAGTTGTAAAATGTTTGTTGTTTTTAAGTTAAGATTGCGATTTTGTTTTTCAAATCTTGGCGTGCTGTCATTAGCTGTCAATGAGCTACAATGCTTTAATAAGCTACTGGGAGAGCTGGTTTTGAAGCCCAGTCTCTTGACTGACAATCAGACTGTGGAAAGCCCTAGAGGCAAGTTTGCCAGTCCCAACTATGTCAAATGAGGGATGGCAGAGAGGAGCGAATGCTGCCTGCTGATGAGATGATTAAAGAATACCGTTCGACAATGTCTGCTCATAAACACACAGGCTAGAGTGTCCAGCCAGCCCGTCCAGAAACGCAGCATTGACGGAGAGCACCAAGCTCGTAAGGGGGAGAAGAATTACAATTGGGAAGAGTCCCAATATATTGCTTTTTAGGTTTTTCGTACAATGGGTTTGCCTTGGAGCACTGATATGTCACCGGTTCGATACACATTTCTGTGGAAATATTAAAACAGTCTGAGTACAGAAAGCAACAGTGACTCTCTAATTTACAGCTCTCCCGCCTAGCCGTTCAAACCTGTACCCCCTCACATACGCACACTAAAAATCATAACAGCAACCTGCATTTATATAGCTCCTTAAGCATAGTAAAAATTCCAAAGCCTTTCACAGGAACGGTATCAAACAAAATTTAACACCTGGCCACACAAAGTAGTACTGATTGTCCCACCAAATTCCCCCTCTCTGTTCATTTTTACCCTCTTTCGTTGAGTGCTTTAAACACAGGCCCCTGGTTTAGTTGCCTGTATGTGTGGCTGAAATTAATTGAAAATGGGAATTATAATCGGGCGGTGTCTGTAATGGCCGGCCAAGCCCCAACACCAGGCAGGCGGCCTTTGGTTGATTAACTTCACCGATTGTTCCCCCTTCCTCACCGTGCAATTACATAGAATACCCAGTGCAGAAACAGGCCACTTGGCCCAACCAGTCCGTGCCGGCCTTGGTGCTCCACTCCAGACATTCTTTCAGTCCGTCCTGTAAAGGGGCTCGCTTGGCTTCACAGAACGGTGGAAATTACGGTGCGCCAGGGGGCCTGACCAAAGGATTAGAGAGTGCGTTGCTTTCTCAACAAGAACTTGCATTTGTAGAGAACTGTTCACGTTGTAAAACATCCCAAGGTGCTTCACAGAAGCGTTACCCAACACAATCTGACACCTGGCCACGTCGGGAGATACTGGGACAGGCGACCAAAAGCTTGGGCATAGAGGTAGGTTTTAAGGTGCATCTTAAAGGAGCAGAGAGAGGTAGCAGGGCGGAGAGGTTTAGGGAGGGAGTTCCAGAGCTTGGGGCCCAGGCAGCTGAAGGCACGGCCACCGATGGTGGAGCGCTGAAAATCGAGGATATGGAAGAGGCCAGAATGGGAGGAGCGCAGAGATCTCGGAGGGTTGTAGGGCTGGAGGAGTTTACAGAGTCAGAGAGGGGGCGAGGCCATGGAGGAATTTGAGCACAAGCTACCATAATCTGTCTCCATAGCCCCACGGGTACTTTTCTCCCCAGCCACATGTGGGCGGGATTTTCATGGCGAAGGCGGTTTCGGGACAGGAGGGCTCCGAGTGTGGGTGGGAAAATGCTGGAGTCCATTATTAAGGAAGCAGTAGCTGGACATTTGGAAAAGCATAATTCAATCAAGCAGAGTCAGCATGGTTTTATGAAAGAGAAATCATGTTTGACTAATTTACTGGAGTTCTTTGAAGATGTAACAAGCAGGATGGATAAAGGGGAACCAGTGGATGTGGTGTATTTGGATTTCCAGAAGGCATTTGATAAGGTGCCACATAAAAGGTTACTGCACAAGATAAAAGTTCACGGGGTTGGGAGTAATATATTAGCATGGATAGGGGATCGGCTAACTAACAGAAAACAGAGAGTAGGGATAAATGGGTCATTTTCCGGTTGGCAAACAGTAACTAGTGGGGTGCCGCAGGGATCGGTGCTGGGTCCTCAACTATTTACAATCTATATTAATGACTTGGATGAAGGGACCGAGTGTAATGTAGCCAAGTTTGCTGATGATACAAAGCAAATTGTGAGGAGGACACACAAAATCTACAAAGGGATATAGACAGGTTAAGTGATTGGGCAGTAATTTGACAGATGTCGTATAATGTGGGAAAATGCAAGGTTATCCACTTTGACAGAAAAATAGAAAAGCAAATTATAGCTTAAATGAAAAATTGCAATGCTGCAGTACGGAGGGACCTGGGGGTACGTTAGTATGGGCGCGGGGTGTCCGGGAGACCACATGGGGAAAGGAGGGGTCTTGAATGGCAGTGGGTACGCTAGGCAGTAGGATCAGCAACTCTGGTTGGACATATTCCTGGAGGTTTGATCACATGACCTCCTGCCTCCAACTGCCCCCCCCCCAAACTCTTGCTATTGGTCGCCCGAGGTGTGCATCCCGAGAATGCACTGCCTTCCTATGCCATTATTAGTCTCTTCATTCCCCGATTCGCTGATTTGTAACTGTCTGTCAAACCGCCTTTTATCCCATGTCCAATATTCTTATAACTGGTAAACATACGTATTCAAAGAACATTTTTGAAACACCGTTTTTTTTATCACCCCTGTGAATTTTCTGGTTTGCTGGCAGCGGTGTCCTGGGGGACTAGTCTTTCATTCCTGGAGATTCCAGGGCAACCCTGGAGGGTTGGCAACCCCTATTAGGCAGGGACCCTGGGTCCAGGAGGTCGGTGTAAAGGCCCTTACCTCCCTGGATGCAGCAGTCCTCACTTTGCTGTAAGTGCCAGGTTTTACGGTGTCTAAAACCTGACCACGTGCAGTTAAAAACAACATGCAGGTTAACGAAGAAGTTTCCAGCCTCATTGTAATATTTAAACTGATGCCTCACCTCCTGGCTGCCCCCGCCCTGCACCCCCCCCCCCCCTGTTAAAACCTGAAGTGTGGGGGCTGGGGGGGGGGGGGTGCTGAAGGGAGGGGTTGAGGTCAGGATGCCGATTTTTAACAAGTTAACTACCCCCCACGCTCCAACCCCAATGCCACATTCTCTCCTCCTCTCTCAAACATGGCTGCCATCTCTTGCCAGGTTCGAAAGTGAAGAGGAGCAGGATCTTTACCGAGCCAGGGATAGAATTAGTGGTGCAATCATTTCACCAAACCCTCCGCTGCTGATCAAGATTCATTCAAAACTTTGATAATCTCAATGATTAATTCCAATGCTTCATAAGGCACAGAAATAACTGGGCGGGGAGAATCATTTTAATTAAAACATATTTGGTGCCTGGTTTGCACTGAAGTGAGTGCCAGACTCAAAAACCAGACTGTCCAGGACCAGACTGTTAGAATCACAGAATGGTTACAGCACGGAAGAAGGCCATTCAGCCCATCGAGCCCGTGCCGGCTCTCAGCCAGTCCCACTCCCCCGCCCTTTCCCCGTAATCCTGCAATGTTTTTCTTTCAGATACTTATCCAATTCCCTTTTGAAAGCCACGATTGAGTCTGCCTCCAGCACCCTTTCAGGCGGCGCATTCCAGATCCTAACCACTCGCTGCGTAAAAAATGATTTCCTCATGTCGCCTCTGGTTCTTCTGCCAATCACCTTAAATCTGTGTCCTCTGGTTCTCGACCCTTCCACCAATGGGAACAGTTTCTCTCTATCTGCTCTGTCCAGACCCCCTCATGATTTTGAACACCTCGATCAAATCTCCTCTCAACCTTCTCTGCTCCAAGGAGAACAACCCCAGCTTCTCCAGTCTATCCACATAACTCAAGTCCCTCATCCCTGGAACCATTCTCGTAAATCTTTTCTGCACCTTCTCTAAGGCCTTCACATCCTTCCTCAAGTGCGGTGGCCAGGATTGGACACAATACTCCAGTTGAGGCCGAACCAGTGTTTTATAATGTCCTTCCTACTCACAAACATGTGCCTTGCTCGTAGGGTCCAGCTGAAGGCTCTCGCACGGCCAGCCACCAGATCCTGTTGCTCCCAGAGCTCAGACAATGCAAGTTCCACCAACTCACTAGAAATGAACCACATCATTCAGTAGATCCATTTGTAATGACCTTCTGCATTTGACGAATAATAATTTTCAATACTGCCATGCAGCAACAACGGAAAAAAAACATTGGCGACATTGAACTGATAGATTCTGCACCATTGCATACACACTAAGTTTCTCCTAAATTCCCTATTGGATTTATTGGTGATGATCTTATATTTATGACCCCCGAGTTTTGGTCTCCCTCACATAGTCCTTACTACTAGGGGAATCAAGGGGTATGGTGAGAAAGCAGGAATGGGATGCTGAAGTTGCATGTTCAGCCATGAACTCATTGAATGGCGGTGCAGGCTCGAAGGGCCGAATGGCCTACTCCTGCACCTATTTTCTATGTTTCTATGTTTCTATGTTTCTAAACATCTTCCCTACGCCTACCCTATCAAGCCCCTTCATATTGGACCATATTGTCTTCATGTAATGATCTGGACAAAGTCACTGTTGCGTGTATCATAGAATCACAGAATGGTTACATCACAGAAGAAGGCCATTTGGCCCATCGAGCCTGTGCCGGCTCTCTGCAAGAGCACCTCAGCTAGTCCCACTCCCCCGCCCTTTCCCCGTAGCCCTGCAATTTTTTTCCCTTCAGATACTTATCCAACTCCCTCTTGAAGGCCATGATTGAGTCTGCCTCCACCACCCTTTCAGGCCGTGCATTCCAGATCCTAACCACTTGCTGCGTAAAAATGTTTTTCCTCATGTCGCCTTTGGTTCTTTTGCCAATCTCCTTAAATCTGTGTCCTCTGGTTCTCGACCCTTCCGCCAATGGGAACAGTTTCTCTCTACTTTGTCCAGACCCCTCATGATTTTGAACATCTCGATCAAATCTCCTCTCAATCTTCTCTGCTCCAAGGAGAACAACCCCAGCTTCTCCAGTCTATCCATGTAACTGAAGTCCCTTATCCCTGGAACCATTCTCGTAAATCTTTTCTGCACCGTCTCTAAGGCCTTCACATCCTTCCTAAAGTGCGGTGCCCAGAATTGGACACAATACTCCAGTTGAGACCGAACCCGTGTTTTATACAGGTTCATCATAATTTCCTTGCTTTTGTACTCTATACCTCTATTCTTGAAGCCCCCAGGTCTCTCTGTTCATGCACCCCCTTTAGGATTGCACCCTTTAGTATATATTTCCTCTCCTCATTTCTTCTACCAAAATGTATCACTTTGCATTTTCCTACGTTAAATTTCATCTGCCATGTGTCCATCTATTCCATCAGCCTCTCTGTCCTCTTGAAGTCTATCACTATCCTCCTCACTGTTCACTATACTTCCAAGTTTTGTGTCATTTGCAAATTTTGAAATTATGTCCTGTACACCCACATCCAAATAATTAATATATATCAAGAAAAGCAATGGTCCCAGAACCGACCCCTGGGGAACACCACTGTATACCTTCTTCCAGTCCGAAAAACAACTTGGGATGTCCCAAGCCTTTCCGAGATTCTTTCGAAAATGTTTTCAAAATAGACGATTTTAAACTTTTACGCTCACATTTATAATCTGACTTGAGGGAGAAAAGCATGTCGTGAATTGCAAAGTGTTTGTAATAAATGTCTCATAGTAGAGCAATAAATCTTATTTGGTGACACTTGAAGATGAGAATGTAGTACAGGGAGTGCTTGGCTGACTGATCAAGGAAGGGTTTCTGTCCAGATGGGGAACGCAGAATGCAGTGTGGAACTGAGATATTCCCAGGGCCAATGCCAGGTCTGCATTGGGTCAGCTGACCTCAGTTGGCATGGCAGTGGAATGCTCCATTGGGTTTTAATGACCCCAGAGTGGGTAAGGCAGAAATCAGCCTGGGTTCTTCCAATCAAGTGAGCCAAGCTAAAGAGAGTGCACATTGGGTAAGGCGAGGATTGTACTGAGCTGTGACAAGCTTGCATGGTCTGACGCCTCTGCTGTTACTCACTGTCGACATGAAGAATGACTGTTGGGTATTAGCGAGACACTCGGCATTTGTGGAACTGTTCCACCAACAAGAATCGGCACCTATATGTGAGGAGGCGGGGGAGAAAGAAAGTTTGGCGGAGAATGGCGGATCGTCAAAGGTTTAGTCCCAATTCCTGCCTTCATAGGAAAACGGCAGAAACTGATGAGAGGTTTATGAGGAGCTGGTTTACAACAGATGTTGGGAAGTATTTCTTTGCCTAGAGAGTACTGGACAATGACCGCTTGGACTGGTGGCTGTGGCGAGGACACTGGACTCATTCAAGAGACAGCTAGATGCTGAAACAGGAAGCTGGTAGGGTTGGTATTCTGAAAGAAGCAAATCCAATGAGCCAAGGGGCTTTCTTCACTTGAACTTACCTAGTGATCATAATACGTATTATCATTGGGCAGATATTATTTCAACACTCAGTAAAGACTTAGCATAATGCCGGAATTGAAATGCATAGATTCATATTTTAATTTTTTTTATCCTTTTATGGAGAAACTGGGGCATTTCTTTTTCTCTGTTAATTACATAGGATTACATAGGATATACAGCACAGAAACAGGCCATTCAATCCAACCAGCCCATGCAGCGTTTATGCCCCACTCAAGCCTCCGCCCATCCTCCCTCATCTAACTCCATCAGCATAGCCCTCTAATCCCTTCTCCCTCATATGCTTATCTTGCTTCCCCTTAAATGCATCTATACTATTCACCTCAATCACCTGGTAGTGAGTCCCACATTCTCACCACTCTCTGGGGAAAGAGGTTTCTCCTGAATTCCCTATTGGATTTTGTGGTGACTGTCTTATATTGATGGCCTCTAGTTATGCTCTTCCCCACAAGTGGAAACACTCTCTATCCACTCTATCAAAACCTTTCATAATTTTAAAGAGCTCTATTAGGTCACCCCTCAGCTGTGTCTTTTCAAGAGAAAAGAAATCCAGCCTGTTCATCCTTTCCTGATAGGTATACTCTCGCATTTCTGGTATCGTCCTTGCAAATCGTTCTTGCACCCTCTCCAGTGTCTCTTTATCCTTTCTATAATATGGCAACTAGAACTGTACGCAGTACTCCCAAGTGTGGTTTAACCAAGGTTCGATATCAGTTGAGCATAACTTCTCTACTTTTCCAATTCTATCCCTCCAGAAATAAACCCTCGTGCCTGGTTTGCATTTTGTTATGGCCTATTGACCTGACCAACTTTTAGTGATTTGTGCATTTGTACTCCAAGATTCCTTTGCTCCTCTGCCCCATTTAGATTCTTATTTTCAAAGTAATATGTGACCTCCTTATTTTTCTTACCAAAATATAACACCTCACACTTATCTATGTTAAAATTAATTTGCCAATTATATTCCCATTCTGCAAGTTTATTAATGTCTCCCAGTAATTTGTTGTAGTCCCCATCAGTGCTGACGGCCCCTCCCCATTTGGTGTCGTCCACAAATCTAGAAATTATGTTGTTGATTCCAAAGACTAAATCATTAATATAAATTGTGAACTGATCCACTTCCCACCTTTTGCCACTCTCTCTGCTTTCTGTCTTGCAGCCAGCTTGCTATCCATTCTGCTACTTGTCCCCTGACGCCGCATGCTCTGACCGTATTCATTAGTCTATTATGTGACACCTTATTAAAGGCCTTTTAGAAATGTAGAGATATTACACCTACTACATAACCCTTGTTTACTCTCTCTTCAAAGAATTCAATGAGGTTGGTCAAGCAAGACATTCCCGTTTGAAATCCATGTTGACTATTCATTATTACAAGGGGATATAGACAGGCTAAGTGAGTGGGCAAGAACATGGCAAATGGAATATACAGTGGAGAAATGTGAAGTTATCCACTTTGTTCTGTAAATAGAAAAGCAGAGTATTTTTTAAATGGTGTGAGATTGGGAAATGTTGGTGTTCAGAGGGACCTGGGTGTCCTTGTACAAGAATCACTGGAAGTTAACATGCAGGTACAGCAAGCAATTAATAAAGCAAATGGTATGTTGGCCTTTATTACAAGAAGATTTGAGTATAAGAGTAAAGTCGTCTTACTGCAATTATATAGGGCCCTGGTTATACCGCATCTGGAGTATTGTGTACAGTTTTGGTCTCCTTACCTAAGGAAAGATATACTTGCCATTGAAGGAGTGCAATGAAGGTTCACCAGACTGATTCCTGGGCTGGGGGTTTGTCCTATGAGGAGAGATTGAGTAGACTAGGCCGATATTCCCCAGAGTTTAGAAGAATGAGAGGTGATCTCATTGCAACATACAAAATTCTCTCAGGGTTTGACAGAGTTGATGCAGGGAGGATGTTTCCTCTGGCTGGGGAGTCTAGAACCAGGGGTCACAGTCAACTATTTAGGACTGAGATGAGGAGAAACTTCTTCTCTCAGAGGGTGGTGAATCTTTGGAATTCTCTACCCCAGAGGGCTGTGGAGGCTCAGGTCCCGGTTTTCGTGAGCTGCAAGGCCCGCCCATTTGCCGCCCGGGCGGAACTTTGCCTGAAAGATTCCTCTAAAAGAGGTGGCAGTACCGCCCGGAGGCCAAACGATGACTTACGCCATCAATCTGGGCGGCAGTGGGCGGGAGCTCACAATCTCGGCGGTAAATGTGCTTGTTGCCCAAGTGCCACCGAGAATGGAGTCGGGCCCAGGAAGTGGGGGGGAAGACCTGAAAAGTAAAAACATCACAAAGAAAAAAAAACACCGGAACACCTTCAGGGGACCCCGTCCAGATAAGTCGCTGTAAAAAAAATGTTTTTAAAGATGTTCAATAACCTTTTATTTCATGTCTTCATACCTATCGTCGGGGGTAAGACCTGCCTCCACGCAACGGTCCTTCCCCCTGCTGGCGCCGACTCCCGCCCCGCACCAATCCGGCATCTCGGCGGGCGGGAGGCCACTTGCGCGACTCGGCCGCCAGAGGACGGCAGTGGGCGGTTCCCGGCGGTGCTCCCCTCCCGCCCGCTCCAGGCCACGTGGAAACTGGGAGCGAGAGGACAACGGGCAGCAAAACTCGGCGGCAGTCGGCGGCAGCAGGTGGCAGTGAGCGGTAAGGCCACCAATATTGGGGCCTCAGTCTTTGAGTATATTCAAGACGGAGATCGATAGATTTTAGGTTACTAAGGGGATCAAGGGATATGGGGAGAGTGCAGGAAAGTGGAGTTGAGGTAGAAAATCAGCCATGATCTTATTGAATGGCAGAGCAGGCTCGAGGGGCCGAATGGCCTACTCCTGCTCCGAATTCTTATGCTATTATATTTTGGTTTCTAGAAGTTTTTCTATTTTCTCCTTTAGAAGGGATTCCATCATTGTTCCTACTACCGATGTTAGGCTGACTGGTCGATAGTTCCCTGACCATGTTCTATCTCCTTTCTTAAATATAGGTATAATGTTAGCTATCTGCCAGTCCTCTGGCACTACACCTTTTCTTCCGGATTATTAAATATGTATAGTAATGCCTCTGCTATCTCTTCCCTAGATTCTTTTAAAATGCGCGAATGCAATCCATCTTGTCCATGGGGTTTTATCTTCTTTGAGTTTGATTAGTTTATCTAATATTTCTCCTTTTTTATTTTAATGCAGTTATATAATTTCCAATCTCATCTTCAGATGTATGTCCACCTGTTCCGCCTCCCTGGTAAATACTGAAGCCAAATAATGATTTCATATTTCTGCCATCTCTTTATTACTGCTTGTGATTTTATCCTAACCGTCCCTTAATGGCCGTATTCCCATCCCGATCATCCCTTTTTTTATTTATGTGCCTGAAAAATATTTTACTGTTTTGTTATGTTCCTTGATGATTTAATTTCATAGTTCCCTTTGCCTTCCTGATTGTTTTTTTGACCGCTCCTAGGCTCTTTGTATTCTCCCTTGTCATGCTCTCCCCTGCTGTCCACGGACTTAGTGTAATGCCTCTTTCCTCAACCTCAATTTTTCTCTTATGTCTTTATTCATCCATGATGTCTCATTAGTGTTCAGTTTGTTCTTGTTTTTTTTTTAGCAATTTATATTTTCCGAGGCTCCTGTTGAACATCATTTTAAATGTTTCCCCATTGCTGTTCTGCATCATTGTTTGCTGATATTGCCCATTTTATTTTCTCAAGTTCTCTGTGGTAGAGAATTCCACAGGTTAACAACAACTCTCTGAGAGGGGAAACTTCTTCACTCAGAGGGTTGTTAACCTGTGGAATTCCCTACCGCAGAGAGTTGTTGATGCCAGTGCGTTAGATATATTCAAGAGGGAGTTAGATATGTCCCTTACGGCTAAAGGGATCAAGGGTTATGGAGAGAAAGCAGGAAAGGGGTACTGAGGTGAATGATCAGCCATGATCTTATTGAATGGTGGTGCAGGCTCGAAGGGCCGAATGGCCTGCTCCTGCACCTATTTTCTATGTTTCTATGTTTCTAAGTTCTGTTCTCAGCCCCCTGAAAATCAGCTTTACTCCAATCTATTACCCTGGTGTTTGTCAGGCTTATGTCCTTCTCAATTATTATCCCAAAATAGGTATCATGGTTTTTGAATTTTGAAATTGGTTTGAATGTCTGTCCGCATCAAGGCGTTTTGGAGGATGGGCACTATTTGGTCTATCAGTATGAAACACTCCCAGGGGCAGGTATTACACAGCTGGATGCAGAATAATGCTCTGCCCCAATCTTTGAAGAATCCCCTCCCCACCTGTAGAAGTGTAAATGTACCACATTGCCTTGTGGTCATTCGAAACAAGGTTGCCAATTTAACACCGATAGGTGACATGTTATAAGTATGATTATTTTGTGGGTTCATACCTACTAGGAACCAGGGTTCACCGTTCCGAGCTCATGTCAATGTAGGACCTTAACAACCAGTTGATAGAGAAACAAGACTAGTTGGATTTGAACCTGTGTCCCAGAGGTGTAAGGATGTTGTGCTAACCCAGCATACCACTCACATCTGTTTTTCTTTCTATTTCCAAAATATATTTTATTCATAAACATTTGTCAAAATACATTACAGTACAATCCACTGATCATATTTCACATTGTACAATACAGGTTGAATACATTACATGGCACTCTAGTGTGCTTAATTGCAGTTGCATTTCAAATGTTATGCATATTTACATTCAAACAATTCCTGATACATACGGCCCGAGGGGGGTGGTTTACACTGTCCCAGCCCCTCGGTGTACAGTGGTGGGAGGGCCTTAAACTGTTGCCTTTCCCCATCGTGCCTTTGCATTAAACTCCTTTGCAGCGGCTGCACCAAGCTTCAGTGTGGCTCTCAGCACGCAGTCAGAGACCTTGGAATGTGCCAGTCTGCAACACTCAGTGAAGAGCAAACTAAACACTAATGAGACACTGTGGATGAAAATTGAGGGTAAGGAAAGAGGCATACATTAAGTACGTGGACAGCAGGGGAGAGCTTGACAAGAGAGAATACAAAAAGCCTAGGAGAGAAGTCAAAACAATAATTAGGAAGGCAAAGAGAAACTATGAAATTAAATGATCAAGGAACATAAAACAATACGTGGACAGCTCGTTACTCTGGAAGACCAGCAAGTTTCAGGTGTCTCTCACCAAGTTAATGACCTTCCAGCAGCAGTTGATGTCTGTCCCGGTGTGTATCCCTGGGAACAGTCCGTAGAACACAGAATCCTGTGTTACGGAGCTGCCCGGGACGAAACTCAACAGAAACCACTGCATCTCTTTCCAGACCTTCTTTGCAAAGGCACTTTCCACTTTCATCTGTTCCGCTATCGTTAGCTTGGGAAACCTTATCTTGTCAGCTATGCAGCAAGCTTTGAACTTTGCATTGTCACACCTTCAGATTGTGAAACTGATGTTTTTCAGAACGATAATGAAGTACTGGGAGGCTGTTGTCAGGGCAACACTTCACATTCTAGAACTAATGTGTTTTTTTTATTATTCTTCTTGTGGTTGGGAATAATGGCTATGTGTCACATGCAATCACCCTGCTTGGAACACAAGAACGTATGGCTGTGGACCTCATTAAACATTTGAAGCCCAGGTTTCTGCCATCACTTTTAGCTCTGCGCGACATCTCATTATTCCAATTTATTTCCCTTCTCCCTCCACTGAAGGTGTTCCATGGCTGCCACTTGTCCTCCATCACCTCAGCTAGGTGTCCATTGTTCATGTGTGAGCCTGGGCAGTCAGCGTTGGCAGGCTACTTGTCCAACTCCATGTCCTGGCCAACATTCACCCTCTCTACCTACACCGCTAAAATAAAACAGATTACCTGGTCGTGTATTTCATTGCTGTTTGTAGGATCTTGCTGTGCGCAAATTGGCTTCTGCGTTTGCTGACAGTACAACAGCGACCATCCTTCACAAGCATTCAGTTGGCTGTGGTGCGCTATGGGATGTCCTGAGGTTGTGAAAGGCGCGACTGTAATGTATGCATCTGTGACAAGTTTGTCGACCAGTTGCATTGCGAGTGGCTTAGCCAGTCACGTGATGTTCACGTCTCAATAAAACCCCAGCCAGTTGAGTCGAGGTCATCCACAATGAGGTATGCAGTTGTGAGCCGAGTGGATGAACTGGTAATGTGTAGTGTCATTGTAAAACCTTTGTTAGTAAATCAACGAGTTCGTAATAGGAGCAATGTGTTGCTATGAATGCTTAAACAAAGAACCCACGAAGCAAATTCATTATAGCTATGGTAAATGCTAGTGCATTCTTTATGGGGATATCATAGCTGAGTGTGATCCAGTCCTTACGGCAGACAAACATGTGCATGGACACACCCTTTCCAGTAGAAGTTATTGGATAAGAATTAAGAAGCAGGAACCCAAACTGTTTTCTTTTCTCCTCGGAGCAGAGTCCAATTGTTCAGAGAAGGTTCACTAGGTTGATTCCGGAGATGAAGGGATTGACTTTTGAAGTTAGGTTGAGTAGGTTGGGCCTATACTCATTGGAGTTTAGAAGAATGAAAGGTGATCTTTGTTGTGTCCTTAGATGCTCGAACAATGACTCCACGAGGCAGTGTGTTGTATTTGAATTGTAGTGATCTTAGTCCTTTATAAGTTAACTCCAGAGTGAGGATCACACCTGGTGGCCTGCCTTTTATACTAGGCCAGGCACTCCTGTACAGGTAACCTACGAGTCTCCCACTGCTGTGCCCTCCGGTGGCACAACTTGGGATAGTACCAACAGTAGCCATGTAGGATACACTACATCACTCCACTCTGAACCCTCAGTGCCAATCACCTCTGCATTGACTATGCTCTGGGCTTAGCTCTATGTGGGTTTTGTCTGTTTGACCTCTGGCGGGCCGGCTCAACCTTGGGTGGGTAGTTGGTGCAGTAGCGTGCTGGTGGTTGCTGTTTGTGTGTGTGTGTGTTCCTGACCACTCCATTCTCACCCCCCCCCCCCCCCCCCCCCCGCCACATTGGTGTGGCGGGGGCTGCTGACATTCATATACATTCAATTCAGGTGAATGGGTTTTGCATTATTTTGTGGTTCCGTGGTGCGACAAGTGCGTTAGATGCCTTGTCGATGCGGTGACCGGTGCGTGGGGACAAGCTAGTTCCGGAGCTGCTGGGTGTGGTGTCCCTGCAGTCCTGTGGCGGTTCAGTGCCCGGTGCTGGCAGTGGGAAGCTGGTTGGCTCGCGTAGCCTGCTCTCGGGGTTGTTGCCGTAGTCCCTAGTGTCAGGCCGGTTCACAGATGTCGGTGACCTCCCTGTCCTTTCTTTACGCCCTGGGTCCCAGCTGCTCCCTGAGGAGCTGTCGTCTAGCAGTGCACAGGGAACTGCTGACTCGCTGGCCTGAGCGTCGTTTGGTTTGGGATCCTGGCTGTTGCTTGTTTCCTCTGGGGGAACAGTGGCGGGTGACCCTGTATCTAGGGGTATGGCCTTGGTGGCGATGGGGTCTGGGGACTGCGCCTTGGTGCAGTCTGCTCCTTCAGGCTCGTGGCAGTTGGAGCCATCGGTTGCCTGAGAGATGGAGCTGACCCAGGGCATGGTACCAATGCCGTTGCTGTTGCCCTGCTGAGGTCGTTTGCTTGGCAGCTCGTGTGTGTTGGCTGCTTGTGGCCACATTTCGTGGTGCATGACTCTGGTCCCCGAGATGCAGACTACAGCATTGGGTAGCTCGCTGGACCTGTGTGCACCCGATGGGTGTCTGCCTGCTGCATTGGCTGCCTGCAGTGGGAATCCTGCATCACACAGCTTTTCCTTACTAGGGATCCGATCACGATCGCGCGATTTTTCCTCGCTGGTTGCATATACACAATTCAAATCATCAATTACACATTGTACATAATCGCGTGACTTTTCCTCGCTGGTTGCATGTATGCAATTCCGATTATCAGTTACACATTTTACATGATCATTTACACCTTTTGTCTCTAACTTACAATACTTGTTACATTGCTTAAATGTGTGGAACTGTCCCTTTAATTGTAGTGGGTTGCAGACCTCCTTTAAGAGAGCCTTGCTTGCTTTACCCCAATCCGCTTCTCCGTTTGGTGCCACGTGTTGCTCCATCAGCGCTGCACCTCGTGGTCTGGCCGTGGCCATCTTTGTCTTCAGCGCATCACCTCGTGGTTTGGGCGCCATCTTACCTTCGTCCACGAAGTCGATTGCGGTGATCCTCTTCTCCCCGGGTTCTGCCTCCGCAGTTGGGAAGTCGCTGCTGGATCCGATTTTCTTTCTCCAGAGTCCTGCCACTGGAGCCTGGAAGGTGCGTTCGGGTTGTCTCAGCTGGATCATCTCCACGCAGTCGTGCTGAGCGGTCTATGTCTCGGGTGCTGTGCTGGTCTGCTCTCCGATGCCGGGTCCACTCTCAGGTGAGGGCTTGCTTTGCCTCTGAGCGCAGAGGGCTTCGATCGCTGGAGGGGTGAAGTCTTCCCACTTCCACTGGATCTTCTCCATCCACCTTCTGCCGAGCAGCGTTGGTCCGTCACCTGCAACAATCCACAGAGGTAACTTGTGCACCGCACCATCATGGAGTACCTTTACATTCACACTACCAACGACTGGGATGATTTAATTGGTGTAGGTGAGCAGCTTTGCCTGAACCATGGCCAACTCGGGTTGTTCAGCCGGATTGTCCCATAGCCTCTCAAAGGCTCCTTGATTCATCACTGACTGGCTCACCCCGTGTCCACTTCCATGAAGACCAGACTTTCCTCTATCTCGACTTCCATCTTCAGCGGGGAACACTCAGTGGTGCAGGTAAACATGCTGTGTACCTCCCCGTGGGACTGGGCTGCCTCTCTGTCTAACAATTTATAATCCACGTTGGATTCCTGGCCCTCTGCGGACTCCTCACCGATACAGTGAGTCCTATTTCCCTTACACATTCGCTGGAGGTGGCCCTTTGTGCTGCAGCCTTTGCAAACATAGTCTTTAAAACAGCACTGGTGAGTCCTGTGATTCCCTCCGCAACGCCAGCACGGAGCTACTCGATTAGCCCCCCATGGCGGACTCTGAGTTAAGGGACTCGGGGGCCTGTTCCCTCTCCCCTGAGAGGGTGCGCGCTCTACAGTCCAGCTCCTGAATGGCGCCACTCTGTGCACAGTACCTGCCGGGTTTGAGTCCGGAGGGTGAGACATCTGCCTAGAACCGCAGGTTGAGGTCATGAATGACTGGCTCACGGAGATGACCTTCTGCAGTGTGACTGTGGTGTCCGCCAACAGTAGCTTGTGAAGAAAGCCCTCATGGCCAATTCCAATGACAAAAATGTCTCGCAGCGCTTCGTTGAGGTGGATGCCGAACTCGCACGGTGCCACCAACCTCCTGAGGTCTGCGGCATACTTCGCGATTTCCTGGCCTTTGGCCCATCGGTGGGTATAGTGTGTGTATGGTATATCGGTGTCTGGCTGTGAGAATGCTCTCCTTGGGCTTGAGTTGCACCTGGATCAGGGTTACGAGCTCTTTGTATGACTTGGTCGTTGTCTTCGCTGGTGCCAGCAAGTCCCTGATGAGGCCATAAACGTTGGGCCCACATCTGGTTAGCAGGATAGCGCAGCGCTTATCAGCCAGTGCGGCCAGGTCACCTCCTGCCACATTGTTTGCTGTGAAGAAGTGTTCGAGCCTCTCCGCAAAGGCGTCCCAATCATCACCATCGGCGAACTGCTGTAACGTACCAAGGGTAGCCATTTCCGTGTGAAAGTTCGTAATCTTGTCGCCAGTTGTTGTGTCCTTAGATACATAAGAACATAAGAACATAAGAATTAGGAACAGGAGTAGGCCATCTAGCCCCTCGAGCCTGCTCCGCCATTCAACAAGATCATGGCTGATCTGGCCATGGACTCAGCTCCACTTACCCGCCCGCTCCCCGTAACCTTTAATTCCCTTATTGGTTAAAAATCTATCTATCTGTGAATTGAATATATTCAATGAGCTAGCCTCAACTGCTTCCTTGGGCAGAGAATTCCACAGATTCACAACCCTCTGGGAGAAGAAATTCCTTCTCAACTCAGTTTTAAATTGGCTCCCCCGGAATTTGAGGCTGTGCCCCCTAGTTCTAGTCTCCCCGACCAGTGGAAACAACCTCTCTGCCTCTATCTTGTCTATCCCTTTCATTATTTTAAATGTTTCTATAAGATCACCCCTCATCCTTCTGAACTCCAACGAGTAAAGACCCAGTCTACTCAATCTATCATCATAAGGTAACCCCCTCATCTCCGGAATCAGCCTAGTGAATCTCTCTGTACCCCCTCCAAAGCTAGTATATCCTTCCTTAAGTAATGCTCTAACATTGACTCCACGAGGCAGTGCGTTGTACTTGAACTGTAGTGACCTTAGTCCTTTATTAGTTAACTCCAGAGTGAGGATCACACCTGGTGGCCTACCTTTTATACTAGGCCAGGCACACCTGTACAGGTAACCTACGAGTTTCCCACTGCTGTGTCCTCTGGTGGCACACCTTGAGATAGTACCAACAGTAGCCATGTAGGATACATGACAATCTTATCGAAACATATAAGATAATGAGGGGACTGAACAAGGTGGATGCAGAGAGGATATTTCCACTCGAAGGAGAAACTAAAATTAGGGGGCATAGTCTCAAAATGGGCCGCCCATTTAAAACTGAGATGAGGAGGAATTTCTTCTCTCGGAGGGTTGTAAATCTGTGGAATTCTCTGCCCCAGAGAGCTGTGGAGGCTGGGTCATTGAATATAGTTAAGGCGGAGATAGACCGATTTTTGAGCGATAAGGGAGTAAAGGGTTATGGGGAGCGGGCAGGGAAGTGGAGCTGAGTCCATGATCAGATAGATCAGCAATGATCCTATTAAGTGGCGGAGTAGACTCGAGGGGCCCAATGGCCGACTCCTGTTCCTATCTCTTATGTTCTTATGTTCTTAATTGTAGCTCCCTTTACGCCTACCTGAGAGGGTTTAACATTTCATCTGTAAGACGGCACCTCCGCCAGTGCAGCGCCCCCCTCAATACTGCGCTGGAGTGTCAGCCTCGATTTTATGCTCGGGCCTCTGGACAGGAGTGGCAATGGAGCGTCAGCAGAGGTGGAGTTAACCAGCGCTCCTTCTGCTGATTGCTGTTCAGCAACCCCTAATGGAACTGTGCGTGTATCAACGTGAGGCTCAGCCTTGACCCTCCTGCCTGGGCACTCACTATCGAAGCTCATGCATGAACAATGGTCTCCTGGCAGCACCAACAGCACCAAACCCCAGCACTGTGCACCGTTTTGTTCTCCTTATCTAAGAAAGGATATACTTGCCGTGGAGACGGTGCATCAAAGGTTCACTAAACTGATTCCTGGGCTGAGAGGGCTGGCTTATGATGAGAGGTTGTGTAGAACGGGCCTATACTCTCTGGAGTTTAGAAGAATGAGAGGTGATCTCATTGAAACATACAAGATTCTGAGGGGGTTTGTCAGAGTAGATGCCGAGAGGTTGTTTCCCCCTGGCTGGAGTGTCTAGAACGAGGGGGCAGAGTCTCAGGATAAGAGAAAGGCCATTTAGGACTGAGATGAGGTGGAATTTCTTCACTCAGAGGGTTGTGAATCTTTGGAATTCTCTGCCCACAGGGCTGTGGATGCTGAGTCTCTGAATATATTCAAGGCTGAGATAAATATAGATTTTTGGAGTTTCGGGGAATCAAGGGATATGGGGACAGTGCAGGAAAGTGGAGTTGAGGTCGATGATCAGCTATGATCTTATTGAATGGCGGAGCAGGCTCGAGGGGCCAGAGGGCCTACTCCTGCTCCTAATTCTTATGTCCTTATGTCCTTAAAAAGAATTTTCACTTGGCGAATTTGTGCTGCAATTAATTATCCACCTCGATATTTTCGCATCCTTGCTTGCAACTTTGACTTAATCGTGACATTAGTTGTTACGCTGCGAACACAGCGAGACTGGGTTTCTTAGCAGCATAGTTTGTCTTTTTACATTCCGTACTGCAACATTAGAGGTAAGATACACCAATACAGTAAATTTTATTTCTCCAGATAGAAATGTTCTAGAAGAAGCTGGAATATTCTGCTGACATGTGTCTCACCTTCACCACGCTGTAGATGTAGCTGTGGAAACCACGGCGTTATCTCGAAGAGATTAATAAAAGGGATGGTTAATCTATTCGATTGGCACATAAGGCTAAATTGCTTATTGGTGCCTCTCAGTGCTCCCCAGTTCTTGCCATTTTATGATTCGAAAGCAGCAGGCTGGAAGCCAACATTCTGTGCAGTGTCTCCTCCTCAGTGCAATGTATGCACCTGTGAGTATGCTCACAGGTATGTTTGAAGGGGCTGCTCCTCAAATTCTGGTTACACTTCAGTCCCACGCTCCTGATCTTTGGGCACCCTGTGCGGAGGGGAGCGGGCAGGTCGGAAGGCCTCCTCGTAGGACTGCTCCTGGGCCTGGCCAAGGGGGCCATCAGCCGGTCCAGGCAGCGGGCGGCCGAGGGGGTCGTTCAGCCCGACTGCCTGCCTCTCTTCCATGGTTACATCTGAGTCAGGGTGTCCCTGGAGATGGAGCAGGCGGTGTCCACTGGTAAGCTCATGGCCTTCCGCGAGAGGTGGGCGCCGGAGGGACTGGAGGGCATCATCACCCCCGGCAACCAAATTTTAATTTGATGTTTTGTCTAAAGTTTAATTTGTTTATTATGCCGGTTTTAGTCCCCGCCCCCCCCACCTTTTAGCCAGGGGGGCACTTTTATAATTTGTGTTTTAGTGCCCTCAAAAAAAAAAACAAGAGGCACTTGGTTGAAAGTGTTTGGAGTGTCGCCCCCGCCTTTAATCAGGGGGCACTTGATTTAATGATTTAATTGTCTTGAACTAAAATAGTTGTAGAACTGGTATCCATTTTCACGATAGCTGACTGGTTTAAGGTGCCAGACTTGAGGACTGTAATCCTAACCTTACTAAAAGTTGTTGTATTCTGGTCCCTTTCTTGGGGCATGGGTTTGAACTTCACATCTGACATGACATTTATGCACGCCGTGTCCACCGGTACACTTGCGGCTTTCCACAAGAGGTGGGCGCCGGAGGGACTGGAGTACATCATCACCACCAGAAGCAGAGTTTTTATTTAATTTGACCATTTAAAATTCCCAGTTAATTTGGAAATTTGTGGGTTCTAGTGCCCTTACTAAAAAGGGGTACTTGATTTTAAAATTCCATCCAAAATAGTGCAGACCTATTGCATTGTGAGTGGCTTAGCCAGTCACGTGATGTTCACAAGACTCAATAAAACCCCAGCCAGTTGGGTTCGGGGGATCCATGATGAGGTATACAGTTGTGAGCCCAGTGGAAGAACGTGTAGTGTGATTGTTAAACCTTTGTTAATAAACCAACTAGCTCCTAATCTGAGGAAGGACATTCTTGCTATCGAGGGAGTGCAGTGAAGGTTCACCAGACTGATTCCCGGGATGGCAGGACTGACATATGAAGAACGACTGGATCGACTCGACTTATACTCACTGGAATTTAGAAGAATGAGAGGGGATCTCATAGAAACATATAAAATTCTGATGGGATTGGACAGGTTAGATGCAGGAAGAATGTTCCCGATGTGGGGGAAGTCCAGAACCAGGGGTCACAGTCTAAGGATAAGGGGTAAGCCATTTAGGAACGAGAGGAGTAGAAACTTCTTCACCCAGAGAGTGGTGAAACTGTGGAATTCTCTACCACAGAAAGTTGTTGAGGCCAATTCGTTCGATATATTCAAAAGGGAGTTAGATGTGGCCCTTACGGTTAAAGGGATCAAGGGGTAAGGAGAGAAGGCAGGAGTGGGGTACTGAGGTGAATGATCAGTCATGATCATATTGAATGGTGGTGCAGGCTCGAAGGGCTGAATGGCCTACTCCTGCACCTAGTTTCTATGTTTCTATGTTTCTATGTTAATAGCAATGTGTTGCTATGAATTCTTGGCAAAGATGCCATGAAGCAAATACATTACACCCACTCAGTGACCTCATGAAGTTACTGTCTATCACCAAAAGTCGACAGAGCAGCAGATTCAAGGTCTGGGAGGTTTACTCAGCCTTTTGCCCTCCGCTGGTGGGCGGATAAAATGGGTAGCATGTCATAGGACGTAAAAAAAAAGTTAGTATGCAGGTACAGCAAGTGATCAGGAAGGCAAATGGAATGTTGGCCTTTATTGAAAGGGGGATAGAGTATAAAAGCAGAGAAGTCCTGCTACAACTGTACAGGGTATTGGTGAGGCCACACCTGGAGTACTTCATACAGTTTTGGTCTCTGTATTTAAGGAGGGATATACTTGCATTGGAGGCAGTTCAGAGAAGGTTCACTAGGTTGATTCCTGAGATGAGGTGGTTGACTTATGAGGAAAGGTTGAGTAGGTTGGGCCTCTACTCATTGGAGTTCAGAAGACTGAGAGGTGATCTTATTGAAACGTATAAGATTCTGAGGGGGCTCGACAAAGTGGATGCAGAGAGGATAATTTCCACTCACAGGGGAAACTAAAACTAGGGGACATAGTCTCAGAGTAAGGGGCCGCCCATTTAAAACTGAGATGAGGAGGAATATCTTTTCTCAGAGGGTTGTAAATCTATGGAATTCTCTGCCCCAGAGAGCTGTGGAGGCTAGGTCATTGAATATATTTAAGGTGGGGATAGACAGATTTTTGAACGATAAGGGCATAAAGGGTTGTGGGGAGCGGGCAGGGAAGTGGAGCTGAGTCCATGATCAGATCAGCCATGATCTTATTAAATGGCGGAGCAGGCTCGAGGGGTCAAATGGCCAACTCCTGCTCCTATTTCTTATGTTCTTATGTAGGCGGAGAGAGAAGTGGAGAGGCAGAGAAAAGACAGTAAGAAAGACCTGCATTTTATACAGTGCCGTTCATGACATCCCAAAGTGCTTTACAGCCAATGAAGTACTTTTGAAGTGTACTCACTATTTTTAATGTCGGAAATGTGGCAGTCAATTTGTGCATAGCAAGCTCCCACACACAGCAGTGAAATAGATCATCTGTATTTAGTGATGTTGGTTGAGGGATAAATATTGACCAGGACACTGTGAGAAGTCTTCTGCTCTTCTCTGAAAATCATGTCACAAGATTTTTTTACATCCACCTGAGAAAGCAGACTGGGTTTACCATCTCATCTGAAAGACAGCACCTCCGACAGTGCAGCACTCCCTCAGTACAGCACTGGAAGTGTCAGCCTAGATTCTGTGCTCAAATCTCTGGAGTGGGACTTTGAACTCACAACCAGCTACCTCAGAGACGAGAGTGCTGCCCACTGATTCACAGCTGACACTTGGAAGCAGTTAGAGAAGGGAATTGCAGACAGTCGGGCTGAGGTGGCTGAAATCTGTGTCAGCAATTGTGGAGCAAAAGGAGCGGGGAAGGGGAGGCTGCACGAATGACCAGAGTCAGAGAACCCGATGGTGAGGGAGTGGACATAAGGTTGGAGGAGGCTGCAGGGATAGAGTAGAACAACAACAACTTGTATTTATACAGCGTCTTTACTGTCGTGAAACGCCTCAAGGCGCTTCACAGGAGTATTATGAGATTTAAAAAAAATTGACACCGAGCTGCACAAGTAGATTTTAGCGCAGCTGCTTGGTCAAAGAGGTAGGAGCGTCTTGAAGGAGGAACGAGAGAGAGCGAGACAGAGAGGTTTAGGGAGGGAGTTCCAGAGCTTGGGGCCGAGGCAGCAGAAGGCACGGCCGCCGATGGTTGGGCGATTATAATCAGGGATGCTCAGGAGGGCAGAATTAGAGGAGCGCAGACATCTCGAGGGGTTGTGGGGCTGGAGGAGATTACAGAGATAGGGAGGAGCGAGGCGGTGGAGGGTATTGAAGATGAGGACGAGAATTTTAAATTCAATGCATTGGTGGACAGACAGACAGAAAATGTAGGTCAGCGAGGGGAGGGAGCAAATTGCAAGCAGGACAGGATATTAATAGCTGAGTTTTGGAGAAGTTAAAGCTTGTGGAGGATGGGAGGCTGACAAGGAGAACGTTACAGAAATCAAGTGACAAAATCACAGAGAAGTGTTTCAGCAGTGACAGAGGCAGAAAAGGGCGGTGTTGTGGATGTAAATGGTCTTGGTACCGGATAGGATGGTGGGGAACTGCGTGCAGCATTACCCTTTCTTAATGGAAGAGACATGGTAATATGTCCTTACTACACAGTACAAATGCACACGAGGCCCATACTAGAGAGAAGGTCACTCTGTGACCAGTAACCTTTATTCCAGCACTGAAGTGATGAAGGTGGGTGGAGCTTCCTCTTTTATACCTGAAAGTTCAGGTTAGGAGTGTCTCCCACAAGTTCACCACCTAGTGGTCAGTGTTCTCACGGTGTGCAACTTAAGTCAGTTTATACATGGGTTACAATGACAGTTGAATACATGACACATGGGGCCCGAAATTCATTACCGCTGGAAAACTGCTGCTCCCCCCACCCTTTTGTGGCCATTAGCGCTGAAATTTTTTCGTGGCTGGGCCACCCCATATTCAGCTCCAAAAGTGAACAAATGGGTTTCCTGCGCTAATGAACCCTTCCAAAGTGGATATTTCAGCGGTGTGGCTGTCTTAGTTTGAGCGTTGTCACCACTGAGAAATTCAGCATGCAGGTAAGGGTTTCTAATGAGCCAGCGGCTCCCTGGCCTTTTTAAAGGCCAGGGTTTGCAGCAAGGCCCTGAGGGGGGAAGGAAGATGTAGGGATGGCTGGTGTAAGAGATGCAAGGAGAGCCAACAGGTTCACTGATATGGAGCTGGAGACACTGATGGACGGTGTGGAGGACAGATGAAGAATACTGTTTCCTGACGTGGGTAGATCCGGCAGACCGGCAGCACATAATGCATGGAGGGAGATTGCAGGGGAGGTGTCAGACACCTCCCAGGAGGGTGCTGGCCAGTCTGCACCCGACCCTTCCAGGGTGGCGATGGGTCGATGCCTCTTAGCGCTGGGGCGACGGGGATCCTCTTCCTCCTCCGCCTCCTCCTCCTCCTCCTCCTCCTTTTCCTCCTCCGCCTCCTCCTCCTCCTCCTCCGCCTCCTCCTCCTCGGGTGGTACTGCTGGCTCGACCTCCAGCGGCTGTCCCCTCATGGCCAGGTTGTGCAGCACGCAGCAGACCACGACGATTATGGAGACCCGTTGAGGAGAGTACTGCAAGGTGCCACCAGAGCGGTCCAGGCACCGGAACCTCTGTTTACGGATGCCTATGCACTGCTCGATGATGCACCCGGTGGCACAGTGAGCGTCATTGTAGGATGCTCTGGCGCTGTCCTGGGGTTCCACAGTGGAGTGAGCAGCCAAGTGGATAAGGGATATCCCTTGTCCCCCAAGCAGCCAACCGCAATCCTGACTCGGGCCGGTGAAGACGGCGGGCGCACTGGTCGGGCGCAGAATGAACGAATCATGGCTGCTGCCTCCCTTGCCCGCTGCCTGTCTGCACGGTGCTGATGATGACACCTTCTCCTGCGTGTCGCCCTGCTTCTGACCAGGTGCACCAGGGGTCACCCTCCCAACACTTCTCCCATCCTCAGGGCGAACCCTGCCAAGCAGGTCTCTCCCTCCCACAGGCCTGCACTAAAGAGTCAGACCTGAAAGTTGTACCAAAGTACAGGGGTATGTGCAAACGTCTGAGCAGCACTCAGCAGGTTGAATGGAGCCAAAACAATTAGTACAACTGTATGAAAAGATAAATACAGTGGAATATGTAATCTGACATAAAACACTAAAAATTAATAAAACTATATGAAAAGATAAATACAGCAGATGCTGTAATCTGAAATAAAAACACTAAAATTAATAAAACTATTTCCCTACCAAAGGGCCCCGATCGCGGCAACACTCCAGTGGTGTCCCGTTTGAGCACCGACTCGAATACCTCGGGGGCACTGTCAGGCTTGCCATTTTGCCGCTAGAAATTCCTGTCCTGGTGGGTTTCTAGCGGCCCGCGGCGGCAGAGCTCTCCGCTGGAAAGTCACCTTCAGAGCGGCTTCACTGCGCCGTTTCCGGCAGAAGTGCACACCGCTCAAATCCCCCCCACCACCGAGCTGAATATGGCTCAGGGAGGGGGAAAAGTACCCAAATCTTTTCGATCAGCTGCTCAAACCCCGCGCTAGCCGTCCCTTCGGGAACGATGAATTACGGCCCCACGATGTCACAAACCTTTGGCTCACTCAGAGAGTGCGGCTCACCACCACCTTCTCAAGGGCAAAGAGGGATGGGCAATAAACGCTGGCCTTGCCGGAGACGCCCACCTCCTGTGAACGAATACATTTTTTTTTAAAAAGAGGCCAAGAGATGACTGACATGGGAAACAGATAGCTCACACTGGTTCAGTCAACAGAGGTTGGGAAGTGAGGCTTATTGGCTGCAATGTTTTTGAGGGCAGTATTCCAGTTTTCAACAAAACATAACCGTCACACCAGCAGGGAGAAATCCAAATAAAAATATATGACAGATTCTGGACAGAGGGTCGTCGGCCTGAAACATTAACTCTGTTTCTCTCTCCACAGATGCTGTCTGAGCTGCTGAGTATTTCCAGCATTTTCTGTTTTTATGACAGATACTGGGGTATTAAAGCGGTAGTCTCTTAAAAGAATGCAAGAAAAACTTTGGCAAACCTTGTTGATTGGGGAGGACTTGAAGAGCAGTGCGTTATGAAGATCCCATGGGTTATTTCAGAGTGATTTTATGTTGCCAGCTGTGGTTCAGTGGGCTGCACATTTGCCTCTGAGTCAGAGGGTTGTGGGTTCAAGTCCCACCCCAGGGACTTGATCGTGTAAATCTCGACTGATGCTCCAGTGCAGTGCTGCCCTGTCGCAGATACCGTCTTTCAGTTGAGATGTTAAATCGAGGCCCCATCTGTTCTCTCAGGTGGATGTAAAAGATCCCATAGCACTATTTTGAACAAGAGCAGTGGAGTTACCCCCGGTGTCCTGGACCAATATTTATCCCTCAATCAACGGCACTAAAACAGATTATCTGGTCATTATCACATTTGTGGAAGCTTACTGTGTGCAAATTGGCTGCTGCGCTTCCCACATTAAAACAGTGACGACATTCCAAAAGTACTTCACTGGCTGTAAAGCGCTTTGGGACATCCGGTGTCCGTGAAAGTCGCTATATAAATGCAACTCTTTTACCGAGTTACGTGTTCATAAGGAAAAGGTTTGAAACATAGAAACATAAAAAATAGGTGCAGGAGCAGGCCATTCGGCCCTTCGAGCCTGCACCACCATTCAATAAGATCATGGCTGATCATTCACCTCAGTACCCCGTTCCTGCTTTCTCTCCATACCCCTTGATCCCTTTAGCCGTAAGGGCCATATCTAATTCCCTCTTGAATATATCCAATGAACTGGCATCAACAACCTTCTGCGGTGGAGAATTCCACAGGTTAACAACTCTCTGAGTTAAGAAGTTTCTCCTAATCTCAGTCCTAAATGGCCTACCCTTTATCCTTAGACTATATCCCCTGGTTCTGGACTTCCCCAACTTCGGGAACATTCTTCCTGCATCTAACCTGTCCAGTCCCGTCAGAATTTTATATGTTTCTATGAGATCCCCTCTCATCCTTCTAAACTCCAGTGAATCCAGTCTCTCCTCACCTGTCAGTCCTGCCATCCCGGGAATCAGTCTGGTGAACCTTCGCTGCACTCCCTCAATAGCAAGAATGTCCTTGCTAAGCACTTTGTCATGAAGACGCTGCCCTTTAATCCCCGTGCAATTCTGTTTTGAAACTTTGAATTCTTATGAAATCGTACAGTGCAGAAGGAGGCCATTTGGCCCATCGTGTCTGTGCCAGCTCTTTGAAAGAGCGATCCCACACCCCAACTTTGACCCCATAAGCCTGCAAATGAGTCCTCTTCAAGGACATGTCCAATTACCTTTTAACTGGTCCTAGTGAATCTGCCTCAGTGCCTTCCAGATCATAACAACTCGCTGCGTTAAAAAAAAAATTATCTTCATGTCCCCTCTGGCTTTATTTGCCAATTATCTTAAATCTGTGACCTCCGGTTACCGAGCCTCCTGCCACTAGAAACAGTTTCTCCCTATCCGCTCTATAAAAAAACCTCTCACAATTGACCACTATTCTGGCGGATCACATGCCAGTACCGCAATGTAATGAGCACTACTAAGGGCAGTGATTGAGCCACCGACTGCAACCCTTTAGTCATCATACATCGATTCGATGGATTGCCCCAGCATCGACATTCCACTGCTGATGCTCAGCACCAGTAAAACAGGAATGGGATAAAGCTGTCCCCCATCTTAAAGTGTTCAAAACTTAAACCCTGACAGATACGTGGGAGCGATTCTTGGAGCTCAGGGCCTCTCTTGTGTCTTGAACCTCCAAATGATTTCACTGCCTTAGAATCACTCCCAGGAGCCCATGTTAAGTGTAACACCTTCCTGTGAAGTATGTAACAATATCTTTTTGCACTATGCTTCTCCACATTTTCACTCAATGTCATATCACCGGAGCTTCTGACTATTATCAGCACTGACTTCATTTTATTAAGACTATATATAGACGCTCGCTTCTTAAAGAGGAAGTGCAGGCTGCTGAATTGTCACATGATCCTAAATGTCATGAAGAGATGGATCCGTCCACTTGCTGCCATTGACAAATATTTCCAGTTTTCCTCCCCGCTTCTCTCCTTTCCTGCAGACAGGATTTTCGCTAATAACATTCAAGGCACAGTGGGACGTAAGTCGATAGCGGAGCATCTCAACACACTGCCTGTGTTCTTATCGACACTTTCCATCAAGAGTCACTGGATACTGACCAGGGCTGGGAAACATGGTAGATTCTTTTTCCCTTCCCTAGCTCAGGGGCATGTAGTCCTCTGAAGGCTGTATCCCAAATGCTGGCTTGACTGAGGTCAACTAATTTGACAAATACCAGAGAATCAAACCTTAAGAACATAAGAAAAAGGAGCAAGAGTAGGCAATTTGGCCTCTCGAGCTTGCTCCGCCATTCAATACGATCATGGCTGATCTGATCATGGACTCAGCTCCACTTCCCTGCCCGCTCCCCATAACCCTTTACTCCCTTATCGCTCAGAAATCTGTCTAACTCCGCCTTAAATATATTCAATGACGCAGCCTCCACAGCTCTCTGGGGCAGAGAATTCCATAGATATACAATCCTCTGAGAGAAGAAATTTCTCCTCATCTCAGTTTTAAATGAGCGGCCTCTTATTCTAAGACTTTGTCCCCTAGTTTTAATTTCCTCTATGAGTGGAAATATCCTCTCTGCATCCATCTTGTCGAGCCCCCACGTTATCTTATAAGTTTCAATAAGATCACCTCTCATTCTTCTGAACTCCAGTGAGTATAGGCCCAACTTACTCAACCTATCCTCATAAGTTAACCCCCTCATCTCCGGAATCAACCTAGTGAACCTTCTTTGAACAGCCTCCAATACAAGTATATCCTTCCTTAAATACAGAGACCAAAACTCTATGCAGTACTCCAGGTGTGGCCTCACCAATACCCTGTACAGTTGTAGCAGGACTTCTCTGCTTTTATACTCAAGCCCCCTTGCAATAAAGGCCAACATTCCATTTGCCTTCCTGATTATTTGCTGTACCTGCATACTAACTTTTTGTGTTTCATGCACAAGGACCCTCTAGGTCCCTTTGTACTGCAACACTTTGCAATTTTTCTCCATTTAAACCTTCTTGGTCTCCTAGGAACAGGAGGAGGCCATTCAGCCCCTCGAGCCTGCCCTGCTATTCTATTAGATCATGGCTGGCCCGTGCCTCACCTCCATATCCCTTGATACTTTTACCCAACAGAAATCTATCGATCTTGGTCTTTAAAGCTCCAATTGCCTCCCCAGCAGCCACAGCACTTCGGGAGCGACAATTGCAGCAACTGGCCAAGGCTTCTGTGGCAGCACCTCCCAAACCCATGACCTCTCCCGCCTAGAAGGACGAGAGCAGCAGGCGCATGGGAACACCACCACCTTCACATTCCCCTCCCAGTCGCACACCATCCTGACTTGGACATACATCGGCCGTTCCTTCATCGTCGCTGGGTCAAAATCCTGGAACTCCCTCCCTAACAACACTGTGGGAGTACCTTCACCACACGGACTGCATCGGTTCAAGAAGGCGGCTCACCACCACCTTCTCAAGGGCAATTAGGGATGGGCAATAAATGCCGGCCTTCTCGGCCTTTTGGCTAAGATCAAGTGTAGTACCGTTTCTGACCAGCCACCATGACCTCCGGGTGGTTTCTCCCTGGTCAGGAAGGTATATGCTTGCATTTTTGGAAACAGGAGGTGGGTGGGGAGGGTTGACCCATCCACCTCCACGGAGGTGTGTGGGGGACCTGACCCATCCACCTCCATGGCACGAACCTGGTATTGCAGTACTTCCAGGAACGGTGCAGTGGCTCTAGGCCTTTTGGCTAAGAGCATTGGCGCAGAGTGATCCTTGGCATGTGCAAGGTGACCTCTGGCGTTTGTGATTTGACAAAGAATTGGAACGATTGGCTACGAATTAAAAAAATAAATAAATAAATAAATAAATAAATAAATGCCGGCCTTGCCAGTGACGCCCACATCCCATGGACAAATAAAAACATTTCCAGATTTCTACTGCCATTCGTGTGACAAGGTGCTTCCTGATTTCCTGCCTAAAGTCCCTCTAATTTTAAGATTATGACCCCTCGTTCTTGATTCCCCATCAGAGGATTGAGTTTTTCTGCATACACCTTATCGAGTCCTTTCAATATTTTATACCACTTGATCAGATCTTAAGAACTTAAAAAATAGGAGCAGGAGTCAACCATTGGGCTCCTCGAGCCTGCTCCGCCATTCAATAAGATCATGGCTGATCTGATCTTGGGCTCAGCTCCACTTCCCTGCCCGCTCCCCGTAACCCTTCACTCCCTTATTGTTCAAAAATCTGTCTATCTCCACTTTAATTATATTCAATGACCCAGCCTCCACAGCTCTCTGAGACAGAGAATTCCACAGATTCACGACCCTCTGAGAGAAGAAATTTCTCCTCCTCTCCGTCTTAAATGGGTGGCCCCTTATTCTGAGACTATGCCCCCTAGTTCCACATTCCCCCTCGAGGGGAAACATCCTCTCAGCATCTGGATGTTAAGTAAGGTTGAAACAAAGAAAAGCATTCCTATACTCAAGGGATATATAAGGCAAGTTTATGCGACCTGTCCACATAATTGAAGCTTCTGAGCCCCGGTACCATTGTGGTAAATCTGTACTGCACTCCCTTCCAAGGCCAACATATCCGTCCTGAGGTGCGGTGCCCTGACCTGCTCGCAGTATCATGGGATCTGACCAAGGCTCTGTAAATCTCCGCCCCTTTGTAATCCAGCCCCTGTGAGATAAAGAGTCTCTGTGGCTCAGTAACACCATCAGTTGGAGGTGCATTTACCTATTACAGAAAGTGGGGCATGCTTCGATATTTTGTGGGGACATCTGCCTGACCCGACATACCATCAGAACGGCTCTATTCTAGTGGGCACAGTAAGCGTGGTTGGGTCTGCCCATTCGTTATGACTTCAGACCAGAACTTCAGTGACATCTGTACCAGTGCTGCACTAAGTATCTGTCTCCAGACCATCTCCAAGCAGTGCCTTTGACACCTATGCAGATTAGCAAGAGGTAACTCCAGGAAGTGTGCAGATTTTTGTCTTCCATATCATTTAGGATCATGTGACTAATCCACAGAATCCTCTTATCAGACAGGCTTCCCTTTAAGTTTTGAGCAAGAGCTTCTAATTCACCAATTGTCGCTTCCTCTCCCATTTTCATAAACAGGGAAACCTTCCTGACCCCTACAAAATGGGCCGTAATGAAGAAGGTCCATCGCCTCATTGCATTGCAGAATATCAACCCTCCCGCCATCATTACAACATCTAGCCGGCACCAGAATGGCATGCGGCAAAATCATAATTGACTAGCAGTTTGCACTCTAAAGGGGGAGAAATTGGCTTCCTTTGCGCCTCCTGTTAACGGCTCGGGGGGGGGGGGGGGGGCCATAATGGGGCGCTAACGACTTGCCGACCGTGTGCGGTGAAATTGCCGAGGCTCGTGAACTTCCATGGCGGATTAGCACTGGCGCCACACCTTACCGCCTCGATCTCCTGCGCGCCAGAGGTCGTGACGTCACCTGGTGTGCAGCGCCCAGCTACCGTCCCGGATGTAACACTCGTTCCCGCGCCCTGCAGCATCGCCAGGCGTCAACAACGGGAGCCGCAGGAGGCGCTGTGACCTCGGCCGGCCGTTTGGGGAGCGCTAACTAAAGGCAGTGGTGGTCAGGTCGGCCAAAATGTTATCCCCACCCCTGTTTTGCTGTTTGTTCAATTTTCCCCATGCCGCGATTGAACAGCCCTGCTCTCACTCAGAGTGCTTGGGGTCGTTCTTTGCGGATCGCAGGGTCCGTCACCCACCATTCCCAGCCTTACTTAGAACTTACCACAGCAATGGCCCTTCCCTGTGAATCCGGCAACGCTGCACTCTGCCACAACTGCCCCTCTCTATAGCGCTTTCATAAGAACATAAGAGATAGGAACAGGAGTAGGCCATAAGGCCCCTCGAGCCTGCTCCGCCATTCAATATGATCATGGCTGATACGATCATGGACTCAGCTCCACTTCCCTGCCCGCTCCCCAAAACCTCTTATCCCCTTATTGGTTAAGAAACTGGCTATTTCTGTCTTAAATTTATTCAATGTCCCAGCTTCCACAGCTCTCTGAGGCAGCGAATTCCACAGATTTACAACCCTCTGAGAGAAGAAATTTCTCCTCAATTCTGTTTTAAATGGGCAGCCTCTTATTCTAAGATCATGCCCTCTAGTTCTCGTCTCCCCCATCAGTAGAAACATCCTCTCTGCATCTACCTTGTCAAGCCCCCTCATAGTCTTATACATTTCAATAAGATCACCTCTCATTCTTTTGAATTCCAATGAGTAGAGGCCCAACCTACTCAACCTTTCCTCATAAGTCAACCCCCTCATCCCCGGAATCAACCTAGTGAACTTTCTCTGAACTGCCTCCAAAGCAAGTATATCCTTTCGTAAATATGGAAACCAAAACTGCACGCAGTATTCCAGGTGTGGCCTCACCAATACCCTGTATAGCTGTAGCAAGACTTCACTGCTTTTATATTCCATCCCCTTTGCAATAAAGGCCAATATTCCATTGGCCTTCCTAATCACTTGCTGCACCTATATACTAACCATTTGCGTTTCATGCACAAGTACCCCCAGTTCCCACTGTACTGCAGCACTTTGCAATCTTTCTCCATTTAAATAATAACTTGCTTTAAGGGAAATGATAAAAAAGAAGAAAGACTTGCATTTATATAGCACCTTTCACGACCACCAGATGTCTCAAAGCGTTTTACAGCCAATGAAGCACTTTTGAAGTGTAGTCACTGTTTTAATGTGGGAAACGCGACAGTCAATTTGCGCACAGCAAGCTCCCACAAACAGCAATGTGATAATGATCCAGATTAACTGTTTTTTGTTATGGTAATTGAGGGTTAACTATTGGCCAAGACACCGGGGATAACTCCCCCCTGCTTTTCTTCGAAATACTGCCATGGGATCTTTTACGTCTACCTGAGAGAACAGACAGGGCCTCGGTTTAATGTCTTATCCAAAAGATGGCACCTCTGACATTGCAGCACTCCCTCAGCACTGCACTGGGAGTGTCGGCCTAGATTTTTAAGCACAAGCCCCTGGAGTGGGACCTGAACCTACAACCTTCTGACTCAGAGGCTTGAGTTAGTGCTCCACTTCCTTCCTGGAGCGCTAAACCATAAATTCGCGTCTAATAGAATTACGTAGCGCCCGGCGATACCTTTGCGCTCGCTCAAAAGTTATCGTCCCAAGCGGGGCACGACGCAATCTCTAGCCCAAAAACTTCGCTGTTTTGAAGCTGATATGGTTCGTATTGAATTTGTCAAAGCTGGTTCATGTGCAGGATCTGTAGTTTGTGTGGATACATCTGACTGAGATGGTAGGTCTGTAGCTGAATGGGAACTTGTGCATATAAAAATCAATAGCTCATTGGTGGATGCGTTGCTTGTGGAACTGAGTCATACATAACAGGAAGTTTCTGGGTTAAAAAAAGACTTGCATTTCTATAGCGCCTTTCACGAACACCGGATGTCTCAAAGTGCTTTACTGTCAATGAAGTACTTTTGGAGTGTAGTCACCGTTGTAATGTGGGAAACGCAGCACCCAATTTGCGCACAGCAAGCTCCCACAAAAAGCAACGTGATAATGGCCAGATAGTCTACTCTTTTAGTGATGTTGATCGAGGGACAAATATTGGCACCAGGACACTGGGGAGAACTCCCCAGCTCTTCTTCGGAATAGTGCCATAGGATCTTTTTAAGTCCACCTGAGAGAGCAGACGACTCCTGGTCTGTGCTGAGTTATCAGTTGGCCTCAGCCTGGCTGGGAACAGGGAAGGATAAAGTTCCCCACATCCGGACACTCCCCAGTGACGACTGCTGGCAAGTCCACGATCGCGGGCGTCGGGTGACGAATGGGTTTGGGCTCAGCTGCGAAGCCCCTCACGGTCAGCTAGCCTGTTGATACCAGCCAGGCTCATGCACAAAGATTGGGCCGGCTCGGGGGAGGAGCCCAGTGCGCGTGGAGCTGCACCCCGACACAAGTCAGTGCCTTCAGGAAAGGGGGAAGATTGGATGGGAAATGTAAAAAAATAATGTTCAATGAAGAAAGTTGTAATTATATACAATAAGACATGACACACAGTCAGTTCATGGCAACTGCAGCAATTCAGGTTCGGGCACGGGTTAGCGGTTCAACTTACTCAAGACATGTTGTTGAATTCCCCCTCCATCTCACACCACCCATGGAGCTCACCACCACCTTTAATCATATGTGAACATCATGCCTCACTGTATTTATAAATGGGGCATTTAAATCAACATGACGACATACTTGATCCTTCTTAATTATTACATCTCACCTTTAAGGGACAATTTTCTTTTCCATCTTGGTCCTGCTGGCTGAGAGTGGCAGGGAATCACAGGCACACTGCCACAACTTTCTTCTGTTACATTCACAAATGGCAAACCATAGGCAGCATATCCACCGCGACCTGATTAGTGTGGCCAACCAAACTGGTTGTGAGCTGCCCGTTGGCAACACGAGCTCACAGTATGATCTTTGGGTTCACCCACAGAGTGGCGAGGGTCTGGATCTCACTGCCTGAAAGGGTGGTGGAGGCAGAAAGCCTCACCACGTTTAAAAAGTACAGCTTGAACCTCCCTTATCCAGAACTCCCTTATCCAGAACCACCCCTCGTCCAGAACCATTCCCGGCCACCGGGTGGCGCATGCGCAGAACTCCGACATGAACAAATTGAAGTGCTTCCTCGCTGCCGACTCCCACAATCGCTGGCCTGACCCCGCGATCCACCACCGCTCCCCCCCCCCCATCCCCCCATGATCTCTCTGCCGCACTCCCAGCCCCAAGCCCCAGCCTTCCCCGATATCCCCTTGCTCAGTACCTGTATCATCCAATTTAACGTGACCACGTCTCGTCCAGAAAAGTCCCTTATCCAAAACAGGCCAGGTCCCGAGGGTTCTGGATAAGGGAGGGTCAACCTGTACTTGGATGTGTGCACTTGAAGTGCCGTAACCTACAGGGCTATGGACCGAGAGCTGGAAAGTGGGATTAGCCGGCGCGGATACAATGGACCGAAATGGCCTCTTTCCGTGCTGTAAATTTTTTGAATAAAGGGCAGGTTTATGCTGTGGATTTGCATCCTCTAGGAACTGGCTTGACACTGGATCCTTACATCTATCAGATGATGGGAGACCTTATAACCCGTCAGTCTCCATTCAAGTACAGCTCGCAGAGGTTCAATGATAGTAAGGAAGAAATTTATATAGCGCCTTCTATGACTTCAGGACGTCCCAAAGCGCTTTACAGCCAATGAAGTATTTTTGGAGTGTAGTCACTGTTGTAATGTGGGAAACGCGGCAGCCAATCTGCGCACAGCAAGCTCCCATACACAGCAATGTGATAATGAGCAGATAATCTGTTTTTAGTGATGTTGGTTGAGAGAGAAATAATGGCCTAGGACACCGGGGAGAGTTCCCCTTCTATTTGAAATAGTGCCGTGGGATCTTTTCCATCCACCTGAAAGGGCAGGTTAAATGTCTCGTCCGAAAGACAATGCGGCGCTCCCTCAGCACTGTACTGGACTGCGAGCCTAGATTTTCAAATTTCTGGTGTGGGACTTGAACCTACAACCTTCTGACTCAGAATGCTAACACTGAGCCTCAGCTATGTGGCACCTCAGCCCCCGAAGCATAATTCAGTGTCATTCTCGGCTCTATTTCAAGTTGTGATATGGCGCAGAGGAAAATCAGTTTTGCTCTGTATGTAGAGGATATCAACATAAGAAAACGATTCTATAGGTTGGAGCAAAAAAAACATTAAATCCTCAGAATTATGTCAGAAACGATTGCAGACAAACTAAACAACCTGTGCCAGACACTTAGTCATCAAGATGGTGCATATAATGATCGGCCATTTCATCACTGGGACGTTGCCTGAATTGATCAGCGGCAGATATCCAGCCTGTGTAACAACTGCCTTCTCTGAAGGCAGTCAAGAGCCTGGGGAGTTCATCCCCTCATCAGCTAAATGCTCCAAGAGCATGTCTGTGCTTCATACAAGTAGGTTACCCTGATCCACAGCCCGAGCAGGTTCCGCATTCAGAGAAAATGCCCACGCAACCTCCTAACCAAACAGGTACAGTAACTATGGAATGGATGTTGGGAGGGAGAATGGGGACGGATTGGGAGGGGTAAGAATGGCATGGAGTGAGGAGGGAGAGTGGAGAGGGAGTGAGGAGGGAGAGTGGAGAGGGAGTGGGAGGGAGAGAGCAGAGGGAGTGGGAAGAAGTGTGGAGAGGGAGAGTGCGGAGAGAGAGTGGGGTAGTAGTGGGGATGGATGGATGGTGAGGGAGAGTGGTGAGGGAGAGTGGGGAGGGAGAATGGGGAGGGAGTGGAGGGAGAATGGGGAGGGAGTGGGAGCGAAAGTGGAGAGGGAGTGGGAGGGAGAGTGGGGTGGATGTGGAGTGGGAAGGGGGTGAGGAGGGAGTGGAGGGGGAAGGGGGTGAGGAGGGAGTGGAGGGAGAATGGGGAGGGGGAAGGGGGTGAGGAGGGAGTGGAGGGAGAATGGGGAGAGAGAGTGGGGTGGTAGTGGGGAGGGATGGATGGGGAATGGGGAGGGAGTGGTAAGGAAGAGTGGGGAGTGAGGGAGGGGATAGAGTGAGGAGGGAGAGTGAGGAGGGAGAGTGAGGAGGGAGAGTGGGAAGGGAGAGTGGGAAGGGAGAGTGGGAAGGGAGAGTGAGAAGGGAGAAACATAGAAACATAGAAACATAGAAAATAGGTGCAGGAGTAGGCCATTCGGCCCTTCGAGCCTGCACCACCATTCAATATGATCATGGCTGATCATTCACCTCAGTACCCCACTCCTGCTTTCTCTCCATACCCCTTGATCCCTTTAGCCATAAGGGCCATATCTAACTCCCTCTTGAATATATCCAATGAACTGACGTCAACAACTCTCTGCGGCAGGGAATTCCACAGGTTAACAACTCTCTAAGTGAAGAAGTTTCTCCTCATCTCAGTCCTAACTGGCTTGCCCCTTATCCTAAGACTATGTCCCTTGGTTCCGGACTTCCCCAACATCGGGAACATTCTTCCTGCATCTAACCTGTCCAGTCGCGTCAGAATTTTATGTTTCTATGAGATCCCCTCCCATCCTTCTAAACTCCAGTGAATACAGACCCAGTTGATCCAGTCTCTACTCATATGTCAGTCCTGCCATCCCGGGAATCAGTCTGGTGAACCTTCGCTACACTCCCTCAGTAGCAAGAACGTCCTTCCTCAGATTAAAACTGAACACGATATTCCAGGTGAGGCGTCACCAAGGCCCTGTACAACTGCAGTAAGACCTCCCTGCTCCTATACTCAAATCCCCTAGCTATGAAGGCCAACATACCATTTGCCTTCTTCACCACCTGCTGTACCTGCATGCCAACTTTCAATGACTGATGTATCATGACACCCAGGTCTCATTGCACCTCCCCTTTTCCTAATCTGCCACCATTCAGATAATATTCTGCCTTCGTGTTTTTGCCCCCAAAGTGGATAACCTCACATTTATCCACATTATACTGCATCTGCCACTCGTTTGCCCACTCACCTAATCTGTCCAAGTCACCCTGCAGCCTTTTAGCATCCTCCTCACAGCTCACACCACCACCCAGCTTCGTGTCATCTGCAAACGTGGAGATATTACACTCAATTCCCTCATCCAAATCATTAATGCATATTGTAAATAGCTGGAGTCCCAGTATTGAACCATGCGGCACCTCACTAGTCACTGCCTGCCATTCTGAAAAGGACCCGTTTATCCCGACTCTCTGCTTCCTGTCTGCCAACCAGTTCTCTATCCATGTCAGTACATTACCCCCAATACCATGTGCTTTAATTTTGCACACCAATCTCTTGTGTGGGACCTTGTCAAAAGCCTTTTGAAAGTCCAAATACACCACATCCACTGGTTCTCCCTTGACAACTCTACCAGTTACATCCTCAAAAAATTCTAGAAGATTTGTCAAGCAGGATTTCCCTTTCATAAATCCATGCTGACTTGGACCGATCCCGTCACTGCTTTCCAAATGTGCTGCTATTTCATCTTTAATAATTGATTCCAACATTTTCTCCACCACCGATGTCAGGCTAAACGGTCTATAATTACCCGTTTTCTCCCTCCCTCCTTTCTTAAAAAGTGGTGTTACATTAGCTACCCTCCAGTCCATAGGAACCGATCCAGAGTCAATAGACTGTTGGAAAATGATCACCAATGCATCCACTATTTCTAGAGCCACTTCCTTAAGTACTCTGAGATGCAGACTATCAGGCCCCGGGGATTTATCGCTCTTCAATCCCATCAATTTCCCTACACAATTTCCTTCAGTTCCTCCTTCTCACTAGACCCGGTCCCCTAGTATTTCCGGAAGGTTATTTGTGTCTTCCTTCGTGAAGACAGAACCAAAGTATTTGTTTAACTGGTCCGCCATTTCTTTGTTCCCCATTATAAATTCACCTGAATCTGACTGCAAGGGACCTACGTTTGTTTTCACTAATCTTTTTCTCTTCACATATCTATAGAAGCTTTTGCAGTCAGTTTTTATGTTCCTAGCAAGCTTCCTCTCATACTCTATTTTCCCCCTCCTAATTAAACTCTTTGTCCTCCTCTGCTGTATTATAAAATTCTCCCAGTCCTCAGGTTTGCTGCTTTTTCTGGCCAATTTATATGCCTCTTCCTTGGATTTAACACTATCCTTAATTTCCCTTGGTAGCCATGGTTGAGCCACCTTCCCCGTTTTATTTTTACTCCATACAGGGATGTACAATTGTTGAAGTTCATCCATGTGATCTTTAAATGTTTGCCATTGCCTATCCACCGTCAACCCTTTAAGTATCACTTGCCAGTCTATTCTAGCCAATTCACGTCTCATACCATCGAAGTTACCTTTCCTTAAGTTCAGGATCCTAGTCTCTGAATTAACTGTGTCACTCTCCATCTTAATAAAGAATTCTACCATATTATGGTCACTCTTCCCCAAGGGGCTTCGCACAACAAGATTGCTCATTAATCCTTTCCCATTACACATCACCCAGTCTAGGATGGCCAGCTCTCAAGTTGGTTCCTCAACATATTGGTCTAGAAAACCATCCCTAATACACTCCAGGAAGTCCTCCTCCACCACATTGCTACCAGTTTGATTAGTCCAATCAATATGTTGATTAAAGTCGTCCATGATAACTGCTGTACCTTTATTGCACGCATCCCTAATTTCTTTTTTGATGCTATTCCCAACCTCACTACTACTGTTTGGTGGTCTGTACACAACTCCCACTAGCGTTTTCTGCCCTTTGATATTCCGTAGCTCCACCCGTACCGATTCCACATCATCCAAGCTAATGTCCTTCCTTACTATTGCATTAATTTCCTCTTTAATCAGCAACGCCACCCCGCCTCCTTTTCCTTTCTGTCTTTCCTTCCTAAATGTTAAATACCCCTGGTTGTTGAGTTCCCAGCTCTGGTCACCTTGGAGCCATATCTCCGTGATGCCAATTACATCATATCCGTTAACTGCTATCTGCGCAGTTAATTCATCCACCTTATTCCGTATACTCCTCGCATTGAGGCACAGAGCCTTCAGGTTTGTCTTTTTAACACACTTTGCTCCTTTAGAATTTTGCTATAATGTGGCCCTTTTTGCTTTTTGCCTTGGGTTTCTCTGCCCTCCACTTTTACTTTTCTTCTTTCTATCTTTTGCTTCTGCCCCCATTCTTCTTCCCTCTGTCTCCCTGCATAGGTTCCCATCTCCCTGCCATATTAGTTTAATCCCTCCCCAACAGCACGAGCAAACATTCCCCCGAGGACATTGGTTCCGGTCCTGCCCAGGTGCAGACTGTCCGGTTTGTACTGGTCCCAATTCCCCCAGAACCGGTTCCAGTGTCCCAGGAATTTGAATCCCTCCCTTCTGCACCACTCCTCAAACCACGTATTCATCTGAGCTATCCTGCGATTCCTACTCTGACTAGCACGTGGCACTGGTAGCAATCCTGAGATTACTACTTTTGAGGTCCTACTTTTTAATTTAGCTCCTAGCTTCCTAAATTCGTCTTGTAGCTTCCTAAATTCGTCACGACAACGGGGAGGAGGAGTGGGGAGGGAGGGAGAGTGGGGAGGGAGAGTGGGGAGGGAGGGAGAGTGGGAGGGAGAGTGGGGAGAGTGAGGAGGGGGAGTGGGGCGAAGGAGAGTGGGGAGGGAGAGTGAGGAGGGAGAGTGGGGTGTGTGTGTAACAGTGGGATAGATAGTCAACTTATGCCCGTGCATAAAAAGTTAGTATGCAGGTACAACAAGTAATCAGGAAGGCAAATGGAATGTTGCCCTTTATTGCAAGGGGGTCGAGTATAAAAGCAGAGAAGTCCTGCTACACCTGTACAGGGTATTGGTGAGGCCACACCTGGAGTACTGCGTACAGTTTTGGTCTCTGTATTTAAGTAAGGATCTTCTTGCATTGGAGGGTGTTCAGAGATGGTTCACCAGGTTGATTCCGGAGATGAGGGGGTTGACTTATGAGGTTGAGTCGGTTGGGCCTATACACATTGGAGTTCAGAAGAATGAGAGGTGATCTTATTGAAACATACAAGTTAATGAGGGGGCTCGACAAGGTGGATGCAGAGAGCATATTTCCACTCATAGGGGTGACTAAAACCAGGGGACATAGTCTCAGAATAAGGGGCTGCCCATTTAAAACTGAGATGAGGAGGAATTTCTTCTCTCAGAGGGTTGTAAATCTGTGGAATTCTCTGCCCCAGAGAGCTGTGGAGGCTGGGTCATTGAATATATTTAAGGCGGAGATCGACAGATTTTTGAGCAATAAGGGAGCGGGCAGGGAAGTGGAGCTGATTCCATGATCAGATCAGCCATGATCGTATTGAATGGCGGAGCAGGCTCGAGGGGCCAGGTGGCCTACTCCTGCTCCTATTTCTTATGTTCTTGTGCTGTTGCAGAGTTGTTGACTGAAACAGAGATCATGTCATCATATGAAAATATGTGGTTGAAGGAACAAGGGGAATAAATGGATGTGGAAACTGAGCAGCAGGTGGGATGAGACGTGCTGCTTTTGTGGAGGATGAACACCAACATGGGCTGGTTGGGCCAAATGGCCATGTTGTACTTTACATGTAATTATCAGCAGTGGAACACTAGGCTCTGTATTGCATAAATTTACACAGCCCTTGTATAACAGGATACCGTCTCATTCACTGGGGACAATTATAACTTTTGGCATTACTGTAAAGTGGGCGATATATCGGGTCGGCCGTCCACCATACACCCCTCCCCACACTTTCCTTTCCGTCCAAGTCAATTGGAAAAGCTGTATATCAGGCGACCTCGCCAATATTCCCCAGTTAATACTACCTGTACCACCAAAGGTTAAAAGGATCCCCATCGTGAGAAGCACAAGTCCCACTCTGGTGTTTCTCGGTATAAAACGGCGGGCCGAATGTAACGTTTCAGCCGTCACACTTATACAGATTCCTGTGTCACACCTGTACCTGACTGGCTCAGATTTCATGTTCAGTAAACATCATCATCATCATGGGCAGTCCCTCAAACGAGGATGACTTGCTTCCACATGAGTTCACAGATGTTTCAATGAAGGACCCGATGTTCCAGTCCTGAACTCCAGTTGAGGGGGGGGGGAAGATGCCTGTGCGTGGATTTTTTTAACGTGTGGTGACCGTTGCACACCAGCCACCACACGGGCTTGACCGAGCTAGACCTTTATCCAGTGGCAAGGGTTAACCAAGACGACTGGAGACCTGCTCTGCTGCACGGACTTAGTGCGCGCACACATCGCAGTGTGGCCTGGCCCATGCTGCCCCTGGGCCCTCGGCTCTTCTGGGCCCCGTACCCTCATTCACCGCACCCATGCCACGATCTCTCGCCGCTCCTCCACCACAAACATTCGTCACACCTCCGCCACGATCCCTCACCTCTCGTCCACCACAAACATTCTCCGCACCTCCGCCAGAATCTCCCGCCGCACCTCCGCACCAAACATCATCGCCCAACCGAATAGACACGGAATGTACCCATTAGCAAGTAGCAGGCAGGAATGAGAACTACTGGTTGGGATGTTCAACAAATGTTTTAAATCAAAACAGGGCAGTCGGCAATAGCTACCAATTAAAAAAGAAAGGCAAACCATTCTAAACATTATCTGAACATACTTTTGGTCGTGGTCTTGGGGTCTGGACTGGAAAATAATTAGGAAGGACAAAGATCTTGCTTTTATCCAGCACATTTCACGACCTCAGGTCGTCCCAAAGCGCTTTACAGCCAATTAAATACTTCTAAAGTGTAGTCACTGCTGTAATGCAGGAAACATTAAAGACATTATAAATTGCAAAAAGATGATTAAGCATACTTCTCCACGAGCATTTACTGTGCTAGAAATGCCTCCAACAGTGCTTTTCATTGGAGGTTTGTGCAAGAATCCAAAGCTATGAGTTCATTCAGGTTCCCAGACTTACCACTACCGGTTAAGCAGACATGCACAGGATAAATGCCGACAGATCCCACCTATGGGCACAGATCCTATAACCTCTAGATGTTGTGATCTGGAATTCACGGCCCGAAAGGGTGCTGGAAGCAGACACAATCGTAACTTTCAAAAGGGAATTGGAAAAGGAAACATTTGCCGGGCTATGCGCTAGAGCAGTGGAGTAGTGCGACTAATTGGAATACTCTTTCAAAGAGCCAGTACAGGCAGGAAGGGCCAAATAACCTCCTATGTTGTATGATTCAATCATTTATTTTTAATGACTGACAAAGAAAGCTGGCTAGTCACAGAACGTATTGGGCATGAGTGTTTGCAAGCTCCTCTCCAATCCTTTGTGTTGATTGAGTGCAGTAGCATAGTGGTTATGTCACTGGGCTACTAATCCAGAGGCGTGAGTTCAAATCCCACCAAGGCAGCTGGGGAATTTAAATTCAGCAAATAAATAAATCTGGAATAAAAAGTTAATGTCAGTAATTGTGACTGTGAAACTACCTGATTGTCGTAAAAACCCATCTGGTTCACTAATGCTCGTTAGGGAAGGAAATCTGCCATCTTTACCTGGTCTGGCCTGTATGTGACTCCAGACCCACAGCAATGTGGTTGACTCTTAACTACCCTCTGAAATGGCAGCTCACCCCTCCTTTCTGAAGAATAATTAGGGATGGGCAATAAATGCCGGCCTTGCTGGTGATGTCCACATCCCATGAACACATTTTAAAAATAATATCCAATGGACAAAAACCCCCAGGGAAGCCATTATTGAACCTTTGAACGTAAACATGTTATAGACGAATTATTATCCAATGTCTTGCAAATAAAGTTCAATCAGACAATGGAAGCCATATACACCTGAGGAACAAACCAGTGAAAGAGGAATGTGCACGGCCCGATTATATTGCCGCGGTTACACCACCTGCCCTTATTTATGTTTTCACGTCCCGGCACGGGCTCGATGGGCCGAATGGCCTCCTTCTGTGCGGTTACCATTCTATGATTCTACAAGAACTCAAAACAATTATTGTTCATTTAGCAATTAGTAATTGTGGAGGGACTGCACCACTATTCAAGTTTGGAGGAAGTTTGTGAGTAAAATTCCTGCTTTAGGTGTGCTAATTGAAGTAAAACACCGTGGTAACAATGAAGTGCGGTTGGAATTGTGCTCAGTTCACAGAGTCAGGTAACTGGAAGGACTGTACTATTCCTCAAATTTGAAGGGAGTCTTTGAGTCTTTGAGTAAAAGTCATAAATGTAAATAATTTACCAAAGGTCCTGCTTAAACACACTGGGGGAAAATTGTTGTGTCGTTAATCCAGGCAGAGAGGCAATTTTAGCGCCTTGAAAAAGTTTGCGCCTCCCACCCAGAAATTCGTCAGAATCGATCGAAGAGCTGATGGGGCACTAAATTAGACGTTGCATACCAGAGCTGGGGGGGGGGGGGGTGGGGGCGCTAATGGAAATGCCCGCACTAAATTTAACCGAGTCATTACGCATGCGCTGGACTCCGACTCAGAACTGGGAAAAGCCGAGTCTTAAAGGCACGGCATAGTAATGCGCCCATTAACGTTTTCAAATCACTTGTTTCCAACCTGCACTGTTACGTCTGTCTGCCGCTGCACACTGGGAGGCTCACGTACCGCGCTGTGTGTAAACGTTGCACTGACTGTGACCTCCGAGGGAAGAGCTTCCTCATCCCTTTAAGTAGTCGCCAGTTAGCGACTCTGCAAGCCTGCACCGACTGGTTTTCCAGACGTCGTTCTTGGCGGGCGCTAAATGGACGTTGCACCAGGAATACGTCAGGATTGGAGTGGTCGTCAGCAGCCAGCTGCTAGCGGTTTGCGCCCCGGTGAGCCTCTAATGAATTTTTGGTCTGGGCGCTAAATGCTGCACTCCTGGTCGCTAACCTCTTACGCTCCCATTATAACGCCCCTTCTGGCCGCTAACTGAGGCGTTAGCAACTGAAAATCCTATTGATAGTTAGTAAAGAAGTAAAGATGCAAATGAAAAACTGAATAAGGTATTTTTTGGACTTTTCTATTCGAAGCCACACCCTAAGCAGCTAACGTAAAGCACTGCTCCCCTATATTAGTTGCTTAAATATTTTTATTTATTTCATATACATGATCACACAAAATCTAGGCTGACACTCCAGTGCAGTGCTGAGGGAGCGCTGCACTGTCGGAGGTGCCGTCTTTTGGATGAGATCTGTCTGCTCTCTCAGGTGGACATAAAAGATCCCATGGCACTATTTCGAAGAAGAGCAGGGGAGTTATCCCCAGTGTCCTGGCCAATATTTATCCCTCAATCAACATAACAAAAAAATAGTTTATCGGGTCGTTATCACATTGCTGTTTGTGGGAGCTTGCTGTGCGCAAATTGGCTGCCGCGTTTCCCATATTACAACACTGACTGCACTCCAAAAGTACTTCATTGGATATAAAGAGCTTTGAGACGTCCAGTGGCCGTGAAAGGCGCTATATAAATCCAAATCTTTCTTTATGTGATATGTCAGGGAAAAATGTTATTCCTTTAACTACAATTGTTAAGGAACGGACTTTATTTATTTTAGAGCTGAACACTTACTTCACTCTCTCTGGGAAATCTCTTTTCAAATTGCTCCAATGGGGAGATGGTGCACTCTGCATTTCCACATCATTCTCTTGCAACAGTTTAACCTTTGACCCACAGTAGGAAATGCTAGGTGGTCTTAGTACAGCGGAATAGCAAAGGATTCTCCTGCCATCCTAAACGGACGGAACAGCTTCAATCCAAGCGAGATAGGATATTCGAGTATATTTCCTTCCCAGTAGAAAATGAGGAGATGAGTTTTATAGCCATGTTGACATTTTCACTCACAGTAGCAACTGAAGGAGATAATATTTGATAAAGTCTGGTATTAACGATAGACATACGATTCCGGTCTGAGCCCTAATGGGTGAAATTACACACTGCAAAACCACACATAGTTTGTGCCCGCTTACAACTTTCATTCAGAAGGACGGTAAGGATAGCTGGTGTCAGAATTAGAAACGCCACACTAACTAACACGTTGGATGGAGAAAGCTGTGCCCGGCAGAGTACTTTCAGATGCACCAGAACAGCAGAACAAGAGGCCACAGGTTCAGGGTTGTGTAGGACATCTCGGTGACAGACACCAGGAAGTATTTCTTTACACACTAAGTGATCAACAGATGGAAGAGATTGGCAGGAAGGACGGCTGAGGCCAGGGCACTGTATGCATTGGAATGAAGAGAGAAAATGGGCCAAAATCCCTTCTCCATTTCTAGCCTCTCGTGTGTGCCTGTGATGCTGTAAGTGTTCTGTTAAGTTTCTTCGTTAGGGTATATTGTTCGGGCATATTAGAGGAAATTTACTTTGCCTCTGGCCCAAATTGTGCTTAACACTGATGTGCTTGTGGCCGACACCACCACCTTAGTAAAAGAAAGACTTGCATTTATATAGCGCCTTTCACGACAACCGTACATCTCAAAGCGTTTTGCAGCCAGTGAAGTACTTTTGGAGGGTAGTCAGTGTTGTAATGTAGTACAAAAAGGTCTCCAATAAATTAGAAAAAGAGGAACACCTCGTAAAAGTACAGGCATTGCAATACAATATTACAGAAGTGATTTTTATTCAGCGAGTTGGATCAAATGAGCAATGCCAGCCTGTGATAAAGCTGCAAAATATTATGTTGTGAGATGCAGGTCTTCCCTTATTGGGCTGAGCGGGCTGGGGCTGTCCTACATTGTCGAGCTGAGCCATTGGGGTGGTTCACCATTTGCAATTGATGTATGACCGAGGGGTTTACCTGAGGGACATTCTTGATGAACATTCTCACATCCTGAGTGTTCCAGCCGTGGCTCAGTGTGTAACACACTTGCCTCTGAGTCAGAAGGTTTTGGGTTCAAATCCCACTCAAGGGACTTGAGCACTAAATGCAGGGTGACACTCCCAGTGCTAGCACCAAGGGAGTGCTGCACTGTCGGAGGTGCTGTCTTTCAGATGAGACGTTAAACCGATGCCCCGTCTGCTCTCTTGGGTGGATGTAAAAGATCCCATGGCACGATTTCAAAGAAGAGCAGGGGAGTTATCCCTGGTGGCCTGGCCAATATTTATCCCTCAACCAACATCACTAAAAAAAAAACAGATAATCTGGTCATTGTTACATTGCTGTTTGTGGGAGCTTGCTGTGTGCAAGTTGGCTGCCGTATTTCCAACATCACAACAGTGACGACACTTCAAAAAAAGTACTTCTTTGGGGCTGCAATGCGCATTAGGTGGTCTTGAGGTTGTGAAAGGCGTTATATAAATGCAAGTCTTTTTTTTAATGGGGACGGTGTCATGGAACATAAAAGAACTAGTGTGACGAGTTGCTCCTGCAGGTACCGGTGTTGTGTCTACGGGAGCCTGTTCCCATGGTAACACATTGGTGTGTCTGTCAGGTTACTTAAATGAGTCTTAAACTAGCACGCCCATATCTGGGATTCAAATAGTGTTGCTAAAAGTGCAGATCTATAGCCCTTAAATATCTGCGGAGCTGAACTGTGAATAAATACCTCTGCCAGTTCACTGGGACCTGGTAGTAAAATTCTAATTCAGGACTGGTTCTTCCGATCTGCTGCTTCCGGAAAAAGTAAGACGAAAAAAGGCACAGTATCAGAAATGTAGGCCCATCAGGCACCTGGAAGAATAATGACAGGTTAACGTTTCAATGGAGACCCTTTGTCACAGCCCAGCTTTCTTGTTCAGGTGCTGACTGACCTGCTGTATATTTCCATCATTGTCTGGTTTTAGTTTGCCTCTCCAGCATTTGCAGTTCACTGAGCTCTCCTGGCTGGCCTCCCCACCTTGCATCCTCAGAAGGTTGTGAGTTCAAGTCCCACTCCAGGGACTTGAACGCACAAAAATCTAGGCTGATACTCCCAGTGCAGTGCTGAGTGAGTGCTGCCACTGTCAGAGGTGCCGCCTTTCGGATGAAACGTTAAACTGAGGCCCCGTCTGCCCTCTCAGGCGGATGTAAAAGATACCATATCGCTATTGTGATGAAGAGCATGAGCTCATCCAAAACTCGTTCCCCGACTACCAAGTCCCGTTCATCCATCACCCCCTGTGCTCGCTAATCTACTGCTGATCGGCTCCCGGTCCGGCAACGCCTTGATTTCAAAATTCTCATCCTTGTTTTCAAATCCCTCCATGGCCCGCCCTCCCTATCTCCTGTAACCCTACAACCCTCCGAGATCTCTGCGCTCCTCCAATTCTGGCCTCTGGCCCGATTTTGGTCGACCCATCATTGGCTGCCGTGCCTTCAGCTGCCTGGGCCCCAAGCTCTGGAATGACCTCTCTAAACATCTCTGGTCCTTAAAACCGACCTCTTTGACCTGTCCCAATATGACTCCGTGTCAAATTTTGTTCGATAATGGCCCCTGTGAAGCATCTTGAGATGTTCTGCTCCGTTACATGCGCTATATAAATGCAAGTTGTTGCCAGTTGACTATTTTGTAGTCACTTATTTTGCCCTTCCGTTTTGCAAGAAGGTAGCTATTTATCAGTTCTGGATTGTAGAGAATATGTTTCCTGTGAACTACGTAGTATTTGGGAAGATGAAGAAAATCTTGCTGGAAACTGTACAGCAAATCCACTGGGGCAAGGGATTGGGGAGAAGGTAACCTAGAAATGTCAACTACAACACACATCACGGCTTACCAAGCACTGGCTCAATTTCAAATAATTCGCAACCTGTGCCGGAGGTGGTTGAAGCCTGGGCCTTCAGTCAGATGTTTGAATGACCCAATCAGTGGGTCCCTCATATGCTTTGCCCACCTCAGCTTACCACAGTCAGGATTGTGGGAAGGTCCTGGAACGGCTATGAACAGCATCCAGTCTCCGAGAGAGTGGCTGCACGGTGAAAGCAAGACTTGCATTTCTATAGCGCCTTTCACGACCACCGGACATCTCAAAGCGCTTTACAGCCAATGAAGTACTTTTGAGGTGCAGTCACTGTTGTAATGTAGGAAATGCGACAGCTAATTTGCGCACAAGCAAGCTCCCACAGACAGCAATGTGACCAAGTAATCTGTTTTAGTGATGTTATTTGAGGGCTGAATACTGGCCCATGATAACTCCCCCATGCTCTTCTTCGAAATAGTGCCGTGGGATCTTTTACATCCACCCGAGAGGGCAGACGGGACCTCGGTTTAACGTCTCATCCGAAAGACGGCTCCAGTACGGCACTGGAATATGAGCCTGGATTAATGTGCTCAAATCTCTGGAGTGGGACGTGAGCCCACAACCTTCTGACTCAGAGGCGAGAGTGCAACCCACTGAGATACATCTGACACCTCATTGCAGCAGTAATGCTCAACCTCCTCTTTCATTAGTAGCACCCACTGCCTTATTCTCCGCACTCATTTTCTTTAGATTGGCTGCTATTGCTCACTGCGTGGGGCTGGTTGAGCCTCACCTTCATTACGAGTGCATCTTCTCCAAAGTCACTGCTGCTCCGACACATTCACTGCAGCAAAGCCAATATCACAGTCATATGGAAAAATATAAAGGTGCTGTACCAGACCTGGAGCGTAAGTGGTAAGAAAGACTTAGGGGGTAAAATTGGCTGTCGCCTCAGCCTGGGGGCAGCGACCTCTCTGGGGCCAGACCTCCTGTGCCCGGCGCAGAAGTCCCGCCTCCGGCGCAGAAGTCCCGCCTCCAGCACAGAAGTCCCGCCCCCCAGCGCAGATGTCCCGCCCCGGTACAGAAGTCCCGCCCCGGTACAGAAATCCCGCCCCCCCCCCCCCAGCGCAGAAGTCCCGCCTCCGGAACAGAAATCCCGCCCTCCAGCGCAGAAATCCCGCCTCCCAGTGCAGAAGTCACGCCCCCCCCCCCCCGGCGCAGAAGTCCCGCCCCCCCCCCCCGGCGCAGATGTCCCGTCCCCAGCGCAGAAGCTCCGCCCCGTAACAGAAGTCCCGCCCCGGCACAGAAGTCCTGTCCCCGGCGCAGAAGTCCCGCCCCCGGGAAGCGAAATTGGGGTTACCACACCTCACAGGAAGCGGAACACAATGTCGGGCGCTCCACTTCCTGTTGGGGCGGTATCTGGGGCGCTACTCGGGCGGAAAAGCCACGCAGCACTGCCGTGTTTCAACGCCCCTCCCCCTTCCGTTAAAGGGGAGGGCCGCTGCGCACACTGCCGGGCCTCCGCCGGGCCACCAGGGCGGCGTGGTGCGGAGCTGCCGGGCTGGACCACCTCGCGGAACAGCAAGACCGGTGAGTCGGCCAAAAGGACAAACTGGCAGAGCCACGGAAAGGGGTTGCCATGCCCGGCGATGATGTCATCGGCAGCTACGCGGTGGCCCGGGGCGCGACTAGCGGAGCGTGGCGCTGCAGTGTTTGCGCCTCCGCTAACCCCCGCGCAATTCTGCGGGGAGCTGGTAGCGCGCCCCTGCCCCCCCCCCCCGGGCAAAAACATGTCCATGCCCCATTAGCGCCCCCCAGCGGCACTAGCAAGAGGCACATATCAGGGGAATTTTGCCCTTCGGTGTTACAGTGGAACAGTTGCTCAGACATTCATCCCGGCAACTCACAGTAGCCGAGCCCAAGAACATCCAGGTGGAAGGTTTGCGGGGTGGGATAATGGAAGGGAAGAGAGCGTTCTTCATAATTGCATCAATCCTTCTCCATGCCTCCACATTTTTTAATTTGCCTTGTCTCTGAACATAGCTGTCGGAGAACGAAACAATCCCACACCCATTTGCATCGTTTAGAGTCACTATGTGACAAGGATGTCAGGGTCACCATCACCTCAAAGGGATCTGTCCCGGCATCCAAAGCTGGAGCAGGCACAGCAGAAAGATCCTCCTGGATCCCAGAACCGTCAGTTGTCAAAAGGCCCAAGGTAATTAACCCCCATGCAACAACAGCAGTTTGCATTTAGATAGCACCTTTAGCATAGTAAAACTTCCCATGGCATGTTACGGGAGCGTTATCAAATAAAATTTGATGGCAAGCCACATAAGGAGATATTAGGGCAGGTGACCAAAGGCTTGGGCAAAGAGATCAGTTTTATGGAGCCTCTTAAAAGAAGAGAGAGAGGTAGAGAGGCGGAGAGGTTTAGGGAGGGAGTTCCAGAGCTTGGGGCCCAGGCAGCTGAAGGCACAGCCACTGATGGTGCAGGGATGATACAGACAAGTGGCCTCCTTTGCTGATCCCCTTACAGTCACAGAGAAAGGTGTTCCGACTGTGTTTGTGAGGTGCAATAATACTGTGTGCGGATGTTAAAGTGTGTTGTAACAGATTCTGGCCAATTTGCCATCCAGTTTGCTGTCACCAGTACAGCCACACACACTGGAATATGTGACCAGGAGCAGGCCATTCAGCCCCTCGAGCCTGCTCCACCTGAATTTGAAAGGCTGTTTAGAACTTTGTAGTTTCTGCTTAAACCTGAACCTGTTTTGGTTTGTGTGATGTGAACTGATAGTACAGAGAATTACATAGAATCTACAGACAGGAACAGGCCATTCAGTCCAAACAGTCCGTGCCGGTGTCTATACTCTCCGGAAGCTTCCTGCCATCCCTCTTCATCGCACCCTATCAACATATCCTTCTCTCAGTCTTGACTCAGTGAGTAGCACTCTCTCCTCTGTGTCAGAAGGTTGTGGGTTTAAGTCCCACTCCAGTTGGTAGGCACTGTTGTAATGTAGGAAAGGCAACAGCCAATTTGCACACAGAAAGCTCCACCAAACGCCAATGTGATAATTTGTTGATTGAGGGATAAATATTGGCCAGGACACTGGAGATAACTCCCCTGCTCTTCTTCAAAATAGTGGCCATGGGATCTTTTACGTCCACCTGAGAGAGCAGACGGGGCCTCGGTTTAACATCTCTTCCAAAAGACGGCACCTCCGACAGTGCAGCATTCCACCAGAGTGTCAGCCTATACTCTGTGCTCAAGTCTTTGGAGTGGGACTTGCGCTCACAAACTTCTGACTCAGAGGGCAAGAGTGCTGCTTACTGAAGGAAAAAGAATGGATATAGTCCACACCACATCATGACTGATCTTATAGCTAACACACCAAATATGAATTTAAGTATTAATATCATACGTTGTGTGTGGAAATTGGGTTTAAGACACTTCCAATCAAATTGTCACAAGTACTAGATCTGGTCATCTGATTGGGCACTTTCTAGACAAACCAGAAGTGAGAAACAGCACGAGGAAAGAGACAGTTATTTCGATAGAGGGGTTAGAGTGGGGACAGGGAGAGGAAATGGGGAACAGGGGGGGACAAGGAGAGGAAGAGATGGGTATTTAGATAGGGGGGGGCAGCGCGGAGGGGAGAGGAAGAGACTGAGGGAGCAAGTAAAGTAAAAATACATGGAGATGAACAAAGGGTTGGAAATAGACACATTAACAGTGAAGACAGGGAGAAGGATCTAGAGAGACAAGAATACACTGAGGAAGAAGAATTTGTGAGGACAGGGATACAGAATATCAAGGAGTTCCAGCAGAAAAAGAAAGCAGTGAGACCAGCAAGGAAATATTTACCAAGAGAGAGAGGGAGAGAGGATTGAATTAAGTAGTCAAAGGCTAGGGAATTCCTCTGATAACCGGGCACTGGGGACCAGAATGTTCATGTGTTCGTGTCTCTCACACTTGAGTTTACAGCCGGTGTAATTCTCTATCTATTGCGATGTGACTGGAGGTGTCTGATTGTGTTTCACGCAGTATGTTAAAATAGCTTCCTCCGCTTTTTTATTTGCACGTGAGTGCACGGTGGTGGTTGAGGATACAGAAGGGAAGTGATAAGACATGATCTCATTGAATGGCGGAGCAGGCTCGAGGGACCGTGTGGCCTGTTCCTGCTGCTCATTCTGGTGTTCTTAAATATAGCAGTGAGGAATTGCAACGGGAGCGAGCACATAGTGGGAGGGAGAGTGACACGGATCTGACTGGTGGATGTATTGCACCAGTAATGCTGCAGTTTACAGGATTCAGGATTAATCTCGTGGGGGGATTTGCAGTAACGTTTCCGCACCAGACCCATAAATTATTCAAGATTCAGAATTTTCTGTATTCTTCAGAGCGATCCAGATGTCAAATAAATTGTCTCTTTTTGGATGCAGCAAACCTCAGAGCGATCTTGATATATTTATTTAATTCTCTCTCTTTCCCCTGAGAAAGTACAAATAATCATTTTATCTAAAAGAGTTTTCACAGCAGCATTGGAAGGAAATTATTGCTGCTTCCAACGTAAATTGATTCTCCAGACAGTAAATATATAGTGCTGGTTATTTTGATGGAGACGTTGGAATATTATAGGTGTGTGTCTCAGAGGCAGATAAGAGTGCGCTATCTGACATGTTTGCTTCTATGATTTACTGACAGCACAAGCAGGTGATATTATACTGAGGTTTGCTGCTCACGCTGATTCTGCACGTATTAAACGTACGCAGACTTGGAAGCCAGTTACGGACATATGAACAATGAGGGTCAGGTAAAGACCCTCTGGTGCATCCAGCCTGTCCCACACAATTGAGATACCTTGTGTAAGAACATAACGACATAAGAAATAGGAGCATAAGTAGGCCATTCGACCCCTCGAGCCTGCTCCGCTATTCAATAAGATCATGGCTGATCTGATCATGGTCTCAGCTCCACTTCCCTGATATCGCTTGATTCCCTTAATAGCTACAAATCTATTGCTCCCTGTCTTGAATATACTCAACGACTGAGCCTCCACAGCCCTCTGGGGTAGAGAATTCTAAAGACTCACCACCCTCTGAGTGAAGAACTTCCTCCTCATCTCAGTCCTAAATGGCCGACCCTTTATTCTGAGACTGTTAACCCCTTGTTCTAAACTCCCCAGCCAGGGGAAACATCCTCCCTGCATCTACCCTGTCAAACCCCGTCAGAATTTTGCACGTTTCAGTGAGATCACCTCTCATTCTTCTAACCTCTAATGAGTACAGGCTCAACCTGCTCAACCTTTCTTCATAAGACAACCCCTTCAACCCCGAAGAAATTATGGGATCTCCCGGGAGAAGCGAAAAACCAGATAAATAACCCGGGCCAGTTAGGGGGAATAAATCTGAGAAATTCCTCTTCGAACCATCTAGGCGATCGAAGCTAGTCCCAGGGGAATACTCTGGCCCTGAATTCCCTGGAATACCGACCTTCTGCAAGAGGCGATGCCCATACCAGCCAGAAACAGGCTTCGCTCTCGCTCGAAGGAACTCAGCTAATCAGCATCCCCCGCACGAGACGGTAGCCTGTCCCAGAGGCCCGCTGTTCTCTGGGTCAAGAACCACCTCTTGACATCTCACCCAGATCTGGCCCTTGTACAACTTCAAGTTGTGACCCCCCCCCCCTGGTCCTCCCTAATATATATCACAGTGCTGCCTTCGCAGGCAGAGCAGCCATACAGACCAGCAGTGCAGGTGTCACTGGGGGATTTGGGGCCCATCCCATCAGGCAGGGGAACCTCTTCAGAGCAGATATGAACATGGGGGAGGTATTCGGTCGTGCCTCTGTTGGGGAGCGGTACTTTTAGCGTCTTGAGGAAATTTGCTCCTCCCGCCCAGAAACCCGTCAGAATCAGTCGAAGAGCTGACAGGGGGGATAAATCAGCCATTGCCCACCAGAGCTGGGGTGGGGGGGGTCGACAACAAAAGTTTGGTCGGTACATTTTGCGGACCCATTGCGCAAGCGCGGAACTCGGAATCAGATCCCAGGAAAAGCCGCGTCTTAAAGGCACTACATAGTAATGCACCCATTAACGTTTTCAAAATCACTTGTTTCCAGCCTGCGCTGTTACGGCTGTCTGCCGCTGCACACTGGGAGGCTCACGCACCGCGCTGTGTGTAAACGTTGCGACTGCGACCTCCGAGGGAAGCGCTTCCTCATCCCATTAAGACACTGCAAGCCTTGTAGCGACTGTTTTTCCAGACGCTGCTATTGACGGGCGCCCAATGAGGAAGTTACTGACCGGGGCTCAGGCGTGGGCGTTGCACCAGCAATACGTCAGGATCGGAGCGATCGTCAGCAAACGGGCGCGACTGGTTTGCGCCCCCGGTGAGCCTCTAATGAATTTTCCGTTGGGGCGCTAAACGCTGCATGCTTGGTCACTAAGCTCCAACGCGCTCATATTAACGCCCCCTCTGGCCGCTAACTGAGGCATTAGACAACCGAAAATCCAGTCCAAGGTGTCTCAGAACATAAGACATCGGAGCAGGGGTAGGCCATACAGCCCCTCGAGCCTGCTCCACCATTCAATAAGATTATAGAAACATAGAAAATAGGTGCAGGAGTAGGCCATTTGGCCCGTCGGACCTGCACCACCATTCAATATGATCATGGCTGAACATTCAACTCAGTACCCCATTCCTGCTTTCTCTCCATACCCCTTGATCCCTTTAGCCGTAATGGCCATATCGAACTCCCTCTTGAATACATCTAATGAACTGGCCTCAACAACTTTCTGGGGTAGAGAATTCCACAGGTTAACAACTCTCTGAGTGAAGAAGTTTCTCCTCATCTCGGTTCTAAATGGCTTACCCCTTATCCTTAGACTGTGACCACTGGTTCTGGACTTCCCCAACATCGGGAACATTCTTTCTGCATCTAATCTGTCCAGTCCCGTCAGAATTTTATATGTTTCTATGCGATCCCCTCTCATTCTTCTAAACTCTAGTGAATACAGGTCCAGTCGATCCAGTCTCTCCTCATATGTCAGTTCTGCCATCCCGGGAATCAGTCTGGTGAACCTTCGCTGCACTCCCTCAATAGCAAGAATGTCCTTCCTCAGATTAGGAGACCAAAACTGAACACAATATTCCAGGTGAGGCCTCACCAAGGCCATGTAGAACTGCAGTAAGACCTCCCTGCTTCTATATTCAAATCCCCTCGCTATGAAGGCCAACATGCCATTTGCCACCTTCACCGCCTGCTGTACCTGCATGCCAACCTTCAATGACTGATGTACCATGACACCCAGGTCTCGTTGCACCTCCCCTTTTCCTAATCTGCCGCCATTCAGATAATATTCTGCCATCATGTTTTTGCCACCAAAGTAGATAACCTCACACTTACCCACATTATACCGCATCTGCCATGCATTTGCCCACTCACCTAACCTATCCAACTCACCCTGCAGCCTCTTAGCGCCCCCCTCACAGCTCGCACCGCCACCCGGCTTAGTGTCATCTGCAAACTTGGAGATATTACTCTCAATTCCTTCATCTAAATCATTGATGTATGTTGTAAATAGCAGGGGTCCCAGCACTGAGCCCTGCGGCACCCCACTAGTCACTGCCTGCCATTCATGGCTGACCCGCTGGTGTTTTATTGGCACTGCCAGCCATTTCTCTCACACTGACCCTGCTGGCCTCTCGGCTCACTCCGTACACACTGACAACGTGGATTTGTTTTACACCCCAATCAGGGCACGCAATGTAACCGCCACCATTGCGACTGTGGCGCGGATGCATAGGTGCCCGGCCTTGGGGATCTCAGCTGCCAGGGGGCCGCTGCAGTTGACCAAGTTAACCCTAAATGCAGGGAAACCTCAGACATGACTGCCGCTCCGTGACCAATGCTCCCTGTGGCATGTGATGGTGCCGTGCACAAGCTGTCCCGGCAACGATTCTGTCCGTGTGCAACGGCTGCGCTGCATAGATAACGACGCCGCGCATTTAAATACAAAGTCCGCGTAGCCACGGTAATATTCAGAAGGAGCATTGCTAGTGAACCCTGCTGAAAAGTGTGTGCGTATGTATGTTAGATAAGAACAGGACAGGGCTCAACTGGCACCCTCCACCGCTGAGATTCACTCAGACCTTCACCTCTTGGCAAAGTCCCCTTCATTGTTGATTCATAAAAGCACTCAAGGTTTGAACCTTAACCCTAACCCTAGGTTGCTTGTAACCTTACCCCTGACCCCTAACCCTAAGTTTCAGCCGTGGCTCAGTGGGCAGCACTCTCGTCTCCAAGTCAGAAGGTTGTGGGTTCAAGTCCCACTCGAGGGACTTGAGCACAAAAATCTAGGCTGACGCTCCCAGTGCAGTACTGAGGGAACGCTGCAGTGTCAGAGGTGCCGTCTTTCGGGTGAGACGTTAAACCGAGGCCCTGATTTATCCCTCAATCAACATAACAAAATAGATTTTCTGGTCATTATCGCATTGCTGTTTGTGGGAGCTTGCTGTGTGAAAATTGACTGCAGTGTTTCGCACATTGCAAAAGGGGCCTAATTTGATGGTACACACAGGCTGCATCACTGTCTGAATGGACCACTTGGCCTTTTCCATATGTTTGAATGTAAAGAGAGAAAAACTTGCATTTATGAATCATAGAATCTAACAGCACAGAAGGAGGCCATTCGGCCCATCACGCCTGTGTTGGCTTCTTGAAAGAGCGATCCAATCTGTCCCACAATCCTGTAAATGATTCCTCTTCAAATGCATGTCCAATTGCCTTTTAAGATTTCCTATGAGATCTGATTCCACTGCCCTTTCAAGTGGCGCATTCCAGATATTGGAGTTCAGAAGAATGAGAGGTGATCTTATCGAAACATATAAGATAATGAAGGGGCTCGACAAGGTGGATGCAGAGAGGATATTTCCACTCATAGGGGAAACTAAAACGAGGGGACATAGTCTCAGAATAAGGGGCCGCCCATTTAAAACTGAGATGAGGAGGAATTTCTTCTCTCAGAGGGTTGTAAATCTGTGGAATTCACTGCACCAGAGAGCTGTGGAGGCTGGGTCATTGAATATATTTAAGGCGGAGATAGACACATTTTTGAGCGATGAGGGAGTAAAGGGTTATGGGGAGAGGGCAGGGAAGTGGAGCTGAGCCCATGATCAGATCAGCCATGATCTTATTGAATAGCGGAGCAGGCTCGAGGGACCAAATGGCCTACTCCTGCTCCTATTTCTTATGTTCTTATGATACATATTGGCCAGATCACTGGGAAATCTGGGGAGATAAACAAGGGGGAACAAGGGGATGTGGGGGGGGTAAAGGATAACAGGTCGAACAATACTAAAGTGCTTAATTTTTTAATTTCTACTAAATTGTATTTTAAATGCCTATTTCAATAGATTTTGGTTAATAGTATGGTAATAGGATGACTTTGAAATAGCTTTATTACTGCAATCACTGTTTGATATCAGGAACTTTAAAGAAAGCGCTAGCCTTATTTTAAGCGGGTTATTGGCTTAATTAAAATAGCAGACAGGGGATTGTCACAGGCGTGTTTTCATACGTCTGTTACTGATGTCACACAGGGTAATCTCTGTGCATGGTTCAATGTCACAATGTGTGCGATAGGCATTCTGCAGCAGTCTCAGTGTTAAAGGAGAAGTCAGTGAGCTACTTGTCAAAAAAGCAAAAGCGGTCAGCGCAGTGGGACAATCGCCCAAGTGTGCACAGGCGACAAGGAGCCTTGCTCACTGGCTGCACATGTTGGGAAGTTGCATGCGCTGCGAAGATTCCCTCCATAAATAGGGCCCTATAAGGTGTTTGTACCTTTATTGAGGGATCCCAGGGCAGTGGCACTCAACTAGGGAACCTGCCATCTCTGCATGCCAATCACTCCTGTTCATTACACCCAGCTTTGCTGGTCCTGACAAAAGACTTGTAGCTGTGACTGGGTCAATTCCCACGGCTAAAACTGAGGGAACCCCGGTCTGTGTCTTTAGGAGATGTGTGACCCGAGAAAAACTAGGTCATGTTATATATGTATACTATAGATATACTCTCTGTGTAGTCACTGTATAGTTGCATAAGATGGAGACTTGTTTACCGGAGGGACCATCAACAAGGTTCACACTGTATACACTATGCTGGCACCACCAGAGGGTGCAACTGGTGGAGGCCCAGGGGTCACTTGTACACCACAGGTACCCAGGTATAAAAGGGAGTCCATCATGTGGTATCCTCACTCTGGAGTTATATTAAATGGAATAAGGTCACTGCAGTTCAAGTGCAATACTTTGCCTCGTGGAGTCATTATCAGAGCATCTAAAGACATAACAGGTCAGAACGATGAAGCCCAGGCCGTTTAATAATTGCCCATGCAGCAAGGGGTGGGAGAGCTGCTTGTTTATCATGGCTGAAGCATTCTAATGTAAAAGTGACTTTGAAAGTGCTGCTCCAGAAGATATGTTGTAACAATCTGTGCTCCTTGTACAATGGGAGTCCATTGTAGCAGGAAGAGGAGAGAAGCAAATGTGCTTATCAAGGTGATCGATGCTGGGACAGGAGAATGGAGCATTTTTCCCACATTGTTGACCTGTTGACAGCATCAAGTGCTGCATGCGGCATTTACACAGGGACCAGTTCCAGAGTAAAGTTCCTTCCTCCCTGTCTCTGAGTCAGAAGGTCGTGGGATCAAGTCCCACTCCAGGAGACTTGAGCACAAAAATCTAGGCTGACATTCCAGTGCAATGCTGAGAGAGCGCTGTACTGTCGGAGGTGCCGTCTTTCAAGATATGATGTTGAACCGAGGCCCCGGCTGCCCACTCAGGTGGACGTAAAAGATCCCATGGCACTATTTCGAAGAAGAGCAGGGGAGTTCTCCCTGGTGTCCTGGCCAATATTTATCCCTCAATCAACATAACAAAAACAGATTATCTGGTCATTAACACATTGATGTTTGTAGGAGCTTGCTGTGTGCAAATTGGCTGCTGCGTTTCCCACATTACAACAGTGACTGCACTCCAAAAGTATTAAATTGGCTGTAAAGCACTTTGGGACGTCCTGAGATCGTGAAAGGCACTATATAAATGCAAGTCTTTCTTTCATTCTTTCTTTCCTAGTGTGCTTTAACCCCGTGCCTCAAACAAGCATCTCCTACTTCCAATTCCTACACCAGTCATCCTTTGAGTGAATAACCAAGGGCCAAACTATTCGTACTGTGGGCTCGTGCCCAACAGGAACTGGATTGAGACAGGCCTGAGCTCAATTCAATAAGGTTCCCTACAGATAGGAGACTTTCACTCCCACCAGTCTGGGCAGAATTAAAGCCAAGGTCCCAGAGGTGAAAGTACATTGTGTCACCTCAGTGCATGGAACAAGCCTTTGGGTCAGTGGTAGCATTACCTCTTGTCTCAGCCCCTTCCTGCTGAAGCCCTCATCCATGCCTTTGTTACCTCTAGACTTGATTATTACAACGCACTCCTGCCGACCTCCCACATTCTACCCTATGTAAACTAGAGGTGATCCAAAACTCGGCTGCCTGTGACCTAACTCGCACCAAGTCTCGCTCACCCATCACCCCCTGTGCTCGCTGACCTACATTGGCTCCCGGTTAAGCAACGCCTCGATTTCAAAATTATCATCCTTGTTTACAAATCCCTCCATGGCCTCGCCCCTCCCTATTTCTGAAATCTCCTCCAGACCCACCACCCCCCTGAGATGTCTGCGTTCCTCTAATTCTGCCCTCCTGAACATCCCTGATTATAATCACTCCACCATTGGTGGCCGTGCCTTCTGTTGCCTAGGCCTCAAGCTCTGGAACTCCCTGCCTAAACCTCTCTGCCTCTCTACCTCTCTTTCCTCCTTCATGACGCTCCTTAAAACCTACCTGTTCGACCAAACTTTTGGTCACCTGCCCTGATTTCTACTTATGTGACTTGGTGTCAAATTTTTATCTCATAATACTCCTGTAAAGTGCCTTGGAGTGTTTCACTACATTAAAGGTGCTATATAAATACAAGTTGTTGTTGTTACTGTTAGAAGGTGCAGGGTTCGAACCCTGAACCAGTCCCAGCACATGTAGACCGAAGAGCTGACTTCATGGGTTGATTACTCAGTGGGACTCGCTTGCCCGATGGGTGTGGGTTGCTATTGTATTGGCTTTTATTTGTTCCTGGGATGTGGGCCTTGCTGGTAAAGCAAACATTTATTGCCCATCCCTAATTGCCCTTGAGAAGGTGGTGGTGAGCTGCCTTGAACCGCTGCAGTCCGTGAGGTGAAGGTGCTCCCAGGAGCGAGTTCCAGGATTTTGACCCAGCGATGATGAAGGAACGGCCGATATATTTCCAAGTCAGGATGGTGCGTGACTTGGAGGTGAACTTGCAGATGATGATGTTCCCATGCGCCTGCTGCCCTTGTCCTTCTAGGTGGTAAAGGTCGTGGGTTTGGGAGGTGCTGTCGAAGAAGTCTTGGCGAGTTGCTGCAGTGCATCTTGTAGATGCTACACACTGCAGCCACGGCGCGCCGGTGGTGGAGGAAGTGAGTGTTGAAGGTGGTGGATGGGGTGCCAATCAAGCGGGCTGCTTTGTCCTGGATGGTGTCGAGCTTCTTGAGTGTTGTTGGAGCTGCACTCATCCAGGCAAGTGGAGAGTATTCCATCACACTCCCAACTTGTGCCTTGTAGATGGTGGAAAGGCTTTGGGGAGTCAGGAGGTGAGAGACTTGCCACAGAATACCCAGCCTCTAACCTGCTCTTGTAGCTACAGAATTTATGTGGCTGGTCCAGTTAAGTGTCTGGTCAATGGTGACCCCCAGGATGTTGATGGTGGGGGATTCGGCGATGGTAATGCCGTTGAATGTCAAGGGGCGGTGGTTAGACTCTCGCTTGTTGGAGATAGTCATTGGCTGGGAATGTAAGGGTTTTGGGAACCCATAAACCCTCCTGCCATATCAGACTAAGCACCCTAGCAGCTGGATGGTTACTGCCATGGTAGGAAGGTTCGCGTGGTGGGTGGGTGGGGCCTGTCGGACTCTTAATCAGCCTGCGAATCCTTCCACTACTTCACACCTTTCTCCAAGGGATGAGTGTAAAGATACGAAAACAACAGCTGCCACACACGACCCAGTCTCCTTGACTAGCACTTCAATTCTCAGCATTGTTTGTATTTACCTAACTAAATTATTCTGAGGTTTAAAGGAAGTATTAGCTGATGAAGCTAACGGCCAACATAGCGATGAACTTAAAGTCTGAAGATTCAACGCAGAGATTTGCAGTTCGGTGAAACATTACATCGGAATGTTTTGCATTTCTCTCAGCGGTATATTTAAGTAATAATGGATGGGCACTGTGTAACACCAGATAATGGAGGACAAGCAGGTCAACCTGAAAGATGAGAACCCAGGTTAAGTCCATTAAACTAGCTTGCAATCCTGAGTCCCTCCCCTGGTACAGTACAGCTTATTTTTCGAGCACCCTGCTCTGCACAGCGTGATTCAGTTGTAAAATGCTGCTGTGTGTGCCAGAGGCATTCGGCAAACAAGCGAAACACAAACACACAAACAGAACTGACTGAGCGCAGTAGAAAAACCCCAACAAAACGGAGAGAAGGGTCAGCGGCCAGAAAGCAAGACACCGCCAATTTTAAAAAGACTGGGAGCAAAGTCAAAGTCAAGACTTGCATTTCTATAGCGCCCTTCACAACTTCAGGACGTCCCAAAGCGCTTTGCAGCCAATGAAGCACTTTTGGAGTGTGGTCACTGTTGTAATGCAGGAAACGCGGCGGCCAATTTGCGCACAGCAAGCTCCCACAACCAGTAATGTGTAATGACCAGTTCATCTGCTTCTTAGTGATGCCGGTTGAGGAATAGTTGGTTGATGGTCGATGACCTTTCATCATAACGGGAAAAAATGAGAGATGTAACATATTTTAAGAAAACGCAGAGGCAGAGAAAGGGCGATGGGAGGAAAGAACAAAAAGGAAGGTCAGTGACCGGGTGGAAGGCAGGAGAGATTAAATGACTAAAGGTATGATTGTACAAAGCAAAAGGACATGGTCAGCGATCTGAAACATTAACTCTGTTTCTCTCTCCGCAGATGCAGTCTGACTTGCTGAGTATTTCCAGCATTTTCTGTTTTTATTTCAGATTTCCAACATCCGCAGTATTTTGCTTTTGTATGACAATCATTCATTTGATGCAGTGTGGACTATATCCATTCTTTTTCCTTCAGTCGTCTCTGAGTCAGAAGGTTGTGGGTTCGAGTCCCACTCCAGAGACTTGAACACATAATCTAGGCTGACTCTCCCAGTGCAGTGCTGAGGGAGTGCATGCTCTGACGGAGGTACCGTCTTTTGGATGAGACATTAAACCGGGGCCCCGTCTGCTCTCTCAGGTGGACGTAAAAGATCCCATGGCACTATTTCAAAGAAGAGCAGGGGAGTTATCGCCGGTGTCCTGGCCAGTATCCTTCAATCAACATCACTGAAACAGATTATCTGGTCATTATCGCCGCATTTCCTACATTACAACAGTGACTACACCTCAAAGAGTACTTCATTGGCTGTAAAGCGCTTTGAGATGTCCAGATTTCATGAAAGGCGCTATAGAAATGCAAAGATAGGTTTTGTTGCCTATTATTATGTGCTCAACAGTGACACCACTGGACACTAAAGGAACAGCAGTAGAATCTGATTGCAAATAATGCATATTACACTTCTTCCAGCATTTTAAAACCTGCCCCCATTAGCCGCCTCTAAATTTGAACCTTTGACTCTCCTTGTTTTTTTGTCAGTCACGCAATGCCTGTTCTGATGAAAGATTACATGTGAAATATTTATCATCTTCCACTTTCAGTGGTTGATCAAGCCACTATATTTCCATCATTTTTCTTATTGTTTGAAAATCATTTTTTTTTTGAGCTGCAGTTCTCGGCCTGGCCAGTGGCGGTGCCAGAGAGCATGTAATGGAATTAACAGAGGGACAATATCGGAAGCTCAGAATGAACCACGATAGAGCTATAAAGAATTATATAGAATTTACAGCATATAAACAGGCCATTCAAACTTAACAGGATGGAACTATCGAAAAGGGTGAAAAAATACTAAACTTTAAGAACAAAAATTATCAAATAGAGTTCCCTGTTGATCTCATGGCTAAATGCACAATGCATAGGCTAGATGTAGAGAATATGTTTCCGCTTGTGTAGGTGTCCAAAACTAGGGGCCATAAATATAAGATAGTCACTAATAAATCCAATATGAACAGCATAATTAGGAGCTGGAGGAGGCCATTCGGCCCCTCGAGCCTGCTCTGCCATTCAATACGATCATGGCTGATCCGATCAAGGACTCAGCTCCACTTCCCTGCCCGCTCCCCATAACCCCTTATCCCCTTATCATTTAAGAAACTGTCCATTTCTGTCTTAAATTTATTCAATGTCCCAGCTTCCACAGTTCTCTGAGGCAGCGAATTCCACAGATTTACAACCGTCTGAGAGAAGAAATTTCTCCTCATCTCAGTTTTAAATGGGCGGCCCCTTATTCTAAGATTATGCCCCCTAGTTCTAGTCTCCTCCATCAGTGGAAACATCCTCTCTGCATCCACCTTGTCAAGCCCCCTCATAATCTTATACATTTCTATACGATCACCTCTCATTCTTCTGAATTTCAATGAGTCGAGGCCCAACCTCCTCAACCTTTCCTCATAAGTCAACCCCCTCATCCCCGGAATCAACCTCGTGAATCTTCTCTGAACTGCCTCCACAGCAAGTATATCCTTTCGTAAATATGGAAACCAAAACTGCACGCAGTATTCCAAGTGTGGCCTCACCAATACCCTGTACAGCTGTAGCAAGACTTCCCTGCTTTTATACTCCATCCCCTTTGAAATAAAGGCCAAGATTCCATTGGCCTTCCTAATCTCTCGATTCCCTTAATATCCAAAAATCTATCGATCTCTGTCAGCAACTGAACATTCACAGCTCTGTGGGATAGAGAATTACAAAGATTCACAACCGTCTGAGCGAAGAAGTTTCTCCTCATCTCAGTCCTCAATGGCTGACCCCTTTATTCTGAGACTGTGACCCCTGGTTCTAGACTCCTCAGCCAGAGGAAACGTCCTCCCTGCATCTACCCTGTCAAGCCCTGTAAGAAATTTATGAGCTAGAAATTGTGTAGCGTCCCGATTGGTGCGATAACTTTTGCAGGAGCACAAACGTATCGCCGGGTGCAACACAATTGATTCCGACACGAACGTTGGCTTTAGCGAACCAGGAGGGAAGTGGGGTGCTAAATCAAATGCTATCACTTCCCTCAGAGGGCTAAAGGGTCCAAGAGGGGCATTAGCAGCAGAGCACGTCACAATGTCCCGTGCAGCACTGCCGGTTTCACTGGACCCTTCCCTCTCTTAAAGGGAAAGGCCAATGTTTGCATCAGCACTGGTGCTGAAACTTACCGCCTCGATCTCCTGCACCCCGGCGATCGTGAAGTCATCCGGTGCACAGCGCCTCCTTACCACCCCGGATGCGATATTCGCTTCCGCCCCTGCAGCATCACCAGGCGTCAACAACGGCAGCTGCAGGAGGCGTTGTCACCTCGGCTGGCCGCTTGGGAAGCGCTAATTAAAGGCAGTGGTGGTCAGGTAGGCCAAAATTTAATAATGTCCCCAAAGTGCTGTGTTTTCATTTTTTTCCCCAGGCCCCGATTGATCAGCCCTGCACACTCTCTCAGAGTGCGTGGGGCCACTCTGCGCGTATTGCAAGTGCCGTCGACGACCATTCCAAGCCTTAGCCTCCAATGACCCCAACATTGGCCTTTGCCTGCGTATTTGTACGATCCGTCAAGCTGAAACTTGACAGAGCACCAGTTCCGGGTTTTCGCGCATGCGCATCGCAGGCGGAAACCCGGAACTTAGGGGGGGCACTTACGTCAGCGTACGCGATCATAGGCCCCGGAAAATCCAGGCTATTAACAACAGATCCTGTTTCTGATCACTATCCGCGAGTGCCTCATGAGGTGGGAATGGGCATTGGGTGAGGGCAGGGATTGGCTCAAGTTGTGATGTAATTCAGGAAGACCCATCTGATTTTAATGGGATGAAAATCATGCGGGTTCTATAATGGGTGGGTAATCCGCTCCACCAGATTACCATCCAGACGGTGAATGTGAAAATGATCCCCATGGCCATCGGTAATTTCGCCGCGCCAGGTCGATAAGCCCCCTGGAGTGGAGGGTAGCCAATGTAACCCCACTTTTTAAAAAAGGAGGGAGAGAGAAAACAGGGAATTATAGACCGGTCAGCCTGACCTCAGTAGTGGGTAAAATGATGGAATCAATTATTAAGGATGTCATAGCAGTGCATCTGGAAAATGGTGACATGATAGGTCCAAGTCAGCATGGATTTGTGAAAGGGAAATCATGCTTGACAAATCTTCTGGAATTTTTTGAGGATGTTTCCAGTAAAGTGGACAAAGGAGAACCAGTTGATGTGGTATATTTGGACTTTCAGAAGGCTTTCGACAAGGTCCCACACAAGAGATTAATGTGCAAAGTTAAAGCACATGGGATTAGGGGTAGTGTGCTGACGTGGATTGAGAACTGGTTGTCAGACAGGAAGCAAAGAGTAGGAGTAAACGGGTACTTTTCAGAATGGCAGGCAGTGACTAGTGGAGTGCCGCAAGGTTCTGTGCTGGGGCCTCAGCTGTTTACATTGTACATTAATGATTTAGACGAGGGGATTAAATGCAGTATCTCCAAATTTGCGGATGATACTAAGTTGGGTGGCAGTGTGAGCTGCGAGGAGGATGCTATTAGGCTGCAGAGTGACTTGGATAGGTTAGGTGAGTGGGCAAATGCATGGCAGATGAAGTATAATGTGGATAAATGTGAGGTTATCCACTTTGGTGGTAAAAACAGAGAGACAGACTATTATCTGAATGGTGACAGATTAGGAAAAGGGAAGGTGCAACGAGACCTGGGTGTCATGGTACATCAGTCATTGAAGGTTGGCATGCAGGTACAGCAGGCGGTTAAGAAAGCAAATGGCATGTTGGCCTTCATAGCGAGGGGATTTGAATACAGGGGCAGGGAGGTGTTGCTACAGTTGTACAGGGCCTTGGTGAGGCCACACCTGGAGTATTGTGTACAGTTTTGGTCTCCTAACTTGAGGAAGGACATTCTTGCTATTGAGGGAGTGCAGCGAAGGTTCACCAGACTGATTCCCGGGATGGCGGGACTGACCTATCAAGAAAGATTGGATCAATTGGGCTTGTATTCACTGGAGTTCAGAAGAATGAGAGGGGACCTCATAGAAACGTTTAAAATTCTGACGGGTTTAGACAGGTTAGATGCAGAAAGAATGTTCCCAATGTTGGGGAAGTCCAGAACCAGGGGTCACAGTCTGAGGATAAGGGGTAAGCCATTTAGGACCGAGATGAGGAGAAACTTCTTCACCCAGAGAGTGGTGAACCTGTGGAATTCTCTACCACAGAAAGTAGTTGAGGCCAATTCACTAAATATATTCAAAAGGGAGTTAGATGAAGTCCTTACTACTCGGGGGATCAAGGGTTATGGCGAGAAAGCAGGAAGGGGGTACTGAAGTTTCATGTTCAGCCATGAACTCATTGAATGGCGGTGCAGGCTAGAAGGGCTGAATGGCCTGCTCCTGCACCTATTTTCTATGTTTTCTATGTTTTCTATGTTTCTAACAAGAGGCGCAAAGGAGACCAATTTCTCCCCCAATATGTTTCAATTAGATCACCTCTTCTTCTTCGAAACTCAGGGAATATGGGTCTCGATCTATGGCTATGGTTAATGGATAACTGCACAATGCATCGTGTAGTCATAGAGAAGTTGTTTTTGCTTGAGGGTGAGTTCAAAACTCGAGACTATAAAGATCAGTTAGTTACTAATAAATCCAATAAGGAATTCAAGAGAAACTTCTTTGCTTAGAGAGATGTGAGAATATGGAACTTGCTACCACAGGGAGTGGCTATGGTGAATAGCAGTGAACAGGGTGCACATCTGACCTCAGCCACCTAAGGCCATCCCAGGATTGCTGAACTGGCAGAGTGCCCAGTAACCCTTGCTAGAAGTGGGCAGTTTGTATACCTTGCAAATCCACTGTGCTGTCAGACCCAAGATACAGTCAAGCCCTCCGTTCAGGGACGTAAAGTAACATCTTGTAACGGCAACATAAACTGACAACGGACACACTGCATACCAACAAAAATAATTGTAACGCAAATTCCCAACTGTAATGTATTATCACAGGCGCAGATACTTAATGAATATAATTAACTTGCAAGGCTCTGATTGACTGGTAGCAGTTTGGACCTGGCATGTTTCACCAGTCGCTGTTTCTTTCAATGTTTCTTATTACCTCAGTGATATTTGTTTCACATTTTAAATACACAGGGCCTCAGGGGGAATGAACATCAATGCTGATGGACTTCCCCTCAATCTGAGAAAGTAATTACTAAAATGAATGAACTGTTTAGTCATTTGTTTGGATTCTGGCAGCTTGTCTGGTTGCAGTTGCGTGTTGACACTTGGCACAGAGCAAGAGAAAGTTTTATCTGATAGCGCAAGCTAACCGCAATGAAGATGAATTAGGTTCTGGCAGCAGGCACAGGAGCAGCTTCGCACGTTCTTGCACCGATCGGGGGGCCCGTTGAGAGGCTACTTTCCACCGCTGGCCCCCCCTGACATTGACGAGCAGGGGGCACATTCATTCATTGTCTATTTCCTCAAACCTTCGCTGTCAGAATCAATGAGGGAAAGAGGGGAGGGGAGGGAGGGAGCAAGAGAGAAGACACCGGGAGAAAGTGGTGGAGGAAGCAAGGAGGAAGGAAGGAGCCTGAAAGGGAAGTAGAAGAGAGAAGGAGGCAGAGAGAGCAAATTTGAATCAATTTCAATTAGGCTCTTTAACACATTCGTAAGAAGAAATGCAAGACTTGCATTTCTATAGCACCTTTCATGACCACCGGACATCTCTAAGCGCTTTACAGCCAATGAAATATTTTTGGCGTGTAGTCACTGTTGTAATTGTTACGTTCAGAATAACTCCTCAAGACTGTATTCTGTAAGCTCAAACTGTTATGACCTTGGTCTCTTTAATGTAACTCCAGAGTGGGGAAGCAGCATGGTAGACTGCCTTTTAAAACTGCTATGCCAGGGGTGTGCAAGTGACCCTTGGGTCTCCCATAGGCGCGCCTCCTGGTGGCAAGTCTGACACACTAGTAAAGTTTACATACTTAACAGTAATGTAGGAAACACGGCAGCCAATGTGCACACAGCAAGCTCCCACAACCAGCAATGTGATAATGGCTGGATAATCTGTTTTTGTTATGTTGATTGAGGGATAAATATTGGCCAGGACATCAGGGATAACTCCCCTGCTCCTCTTCGAAATAGTGGCCGTGGGATCTTTTACGTCCACCTGAGAGAGCGGACGGGACCTCAGTTTTAAGGTGTCATCTGAAAGACAGCACCTCCAACAGTGCCGCACTCCCTCAGCACTGCACTGGGAATGTCAGCTTAGATTATGTGCTCAAGTCTCTGGAGTGGGACTTGAACCCACAACTTTCAGACTCAGAGGTGAGTGTGCTGCCCACTGAGCCACAGCTGACACTGAAGAAGGGTAAATTAAGCACGTGAAGGGAACATGGGTTGGAGATAGGGCTCGAACACTGTGGTCCTGATCCTTCAGTGTGGCTCCACACTGGGGGTACGAGAGCACTAAATCTACGCTGAAATCCCTCATCCGCTGTTTTACCATAAGTGCTGGTGCATTTAAAATAAACGGGTTAGCACTCCATCAGGTACATACACTCCTGTCTAAAGAACCTAATGTCAAAGCAACAGACAGCAGGAAGAAGTGATGGACAAGAAAGCCAGAGAGAGTAAGGGCTCGCTGATTAAAGAGAGGGGACAGACTGACAAGTGAGTGGAGACCAGAAGGAGACTGAATGGAGCGGCAGTGAGACAGGCTATCAAATTTATGTGGCCTCCTAGAAGGCATTCAATAAGGTTCCACATGAGAGAAATGGAGGAGGGCGCTCCATAGACGCTTGCGGTTGACAGTGTCAAAGACCTTTGTAATGTCAAAGAAGGCCATGTACAAGGGTTGGTGCTGTTCCCTGCATTTTTCTTGCAGCTGTTGCGCTGAAAAGATCATATCCGTTGTACCCCGTAGGGGACAAAATCCGCACTGTTACTCCGGGAGGAGTTCTTCAGCCACAGGGAGACGACGGTTCCCTCAACGACTGTCTGTCCCACCTGTGACAGAGACTGTAATTCGTGTATTCACCCAAGAACTCACTTCTAAGTGGAAGCAAGTCTTCCTCGATTCCGAGGGACTGCCTATGATGATGACATGAGAGACTGTTAGTTAAAATTAAAGTTCATGGAATTGAAGGCAAATTATTGACCTAATTAAGAGATAGATTAGGCGGTAGAAGACAGAGAGTGGGGATTACGGGAGTGTAGTTGAATTGGAAGGAAGTAATTAGTGGTATCCCACAAGGAGCTGTGCTGGGCCCTCAACTATTGTATTATTGATGTAGTTAACACAATAGTGAGCCATATGCCCAAGTTTGCCGATGAAACAAAGATTGGTGACGTGGTAAATAGTGTAGACGGGAGCATAAAATTACAAAGATACATTTTTGGATTAAGTGAGTGGGCGAAAGTGTGGCACATGGATTTCAACGCAGGCAAGTGTGAGGACATCCACTTTGCACCAAAGAAAGGATAGATCTGAGTATTATTTAAATGTTGAAAAGTTGGGAACCGTGGATGTCCAGCGAGATTTTGAGGTCCATGTACACAGGTCACTAAAATATAGCAGTCAGGGACAGAAAATAATCAAAGAGGCTCATGGAATGTGAGCATTTATAACTAGAGGGCCAGAATATAAAGGGGAGAAAGTTCTGCTGCAGTTGGACAAAGCCCTGGTCAGACCCTATCTGAAGCATGATGATGACATGAGAGACTGTTAGTTAATATTAAAGTTCATGGAATTGAAGGCAAATTATTGACCTGATTAAGAGATAGATTAGGCGGTATGAGACAGAGAGTGGGGATTACGGGAGTGTAGTTGAATTGGAAGGAAGTAATTAGTGGTATCCCACACCACACCTTAGACAGAATATATTGGCCTGAGAACGAGTGCGGTGCAGATTCACCAGAATGTTACCAGGGCTCCAAAGGTTTGATTATGAGGAAAGATTACATAAACTGTGTTCCCTGGAATGTAGAGGGTTAAGGGGCGATTTGATTGAGGTTTTGAGGATTTTGAAAGTAATTGATAGGGGAGATAGAGAGAAACTTGTTCCACTGGTGGGGGAGGGGAGGGGAGGGCAAGGGGACATAACCTTAAACTCAGAGCCAGGCCATTCAGGAGAGAAATTAGGAAACACTTCTTCACACACAGGGTGGTAGAAATGTGGAACTCTCTTCCATAAAAAGCAGTAGATGCTAGTTCAATTTATAATTTTAAATCTGAGACCGATAGATTTTTGCTGGACATGGATATTAAGGGATATGGGCAAAGGTGGGTATATGGAATTAGGTCACAGATCAGCCATGATCTCATTGAATGGCGGAAGAGGCTCGAGGGGCTGAATGGCTTCCTCCTGTTGCTATTGTCAAATGAAAATGGCATAATCACATTTGTTAGGTGGTTGGCTCTGTTTGTGACCCAGCCACCCGTGCACAGCCTATCAGGTGCTGACCAAGATAGGGACACTCAGCCTGACTTGTCGACCACACAGGAGTCTCAGGAGAACTCAGAGGTTCTAACTATCAGGAAAGATTAAACAGGCTGCGACTCTTTCCTCTAGAAGAGAAGGCTGAGGAGTGCCCTAATAGAGGACTTTAAAATTATGAAGGGGTTTGATAGGGTAGACGTAGAGAAGATATTTCAACTTGTGGGAGAGTCCAAGACTAAAGGCGATAAATATAATAAATCCAAAAAGGAATTCAGGCGAAACCTCTTTGCCCAAAGAGTGGTGAGAATGTGGAACTCGCTACCACAGGGAGTGGTTGAGGCAAATAGTATCGATGCATTTAAGGGGAAGCTGGATAAACACATGAGAGGGAAAGGAATAGAAGGGTAAACTGATGGGGTGAGCTGAAGTAGACTGGGAGGAGGCTCGTGTGGAGCACAAACACCAGCACAGACCAGTTGGGCCGAATGGCCTGTTTCTGTGCTGTGCGTTCTATGTGATTCGATGTAATCCACAAGCGGCTGTGATAAGCTACATCAGCTGGGAAGAGACAGTCAGCTGATGCCTGGAAGTGCAGTGGCCATGGGAGAGGGGGCAGTGATTTGCCTGTATATAGCAGGACCCACCTCACGCGAAACCCTCTCCTCACTGTGATTCTGAACAGACACTGCAGTGCGGGATAGTGCAAGATACTGTCAATAATTCAACATTTAAAATATTTTCACCGCAAGATATTTTTTGGGGAGCGGGAGAGAAAGCTTTGCAATTCCCAAAGTGTTTGGCTGTGGTGCGAATTCCAATATCCAGTTTATCAAGTCGGTTAAAATAAAACTGACGGAGATCTGAAATAATAACTGAAAATGCTCGAACTACACAGCAGGCCCACCAGTACTGGGTTAACTGGGTCCAAGTGGGGCCTTACACCTGGAACATTACAATCTCGGCCCTTTCTGGTGCTAATCAACTTGCCGTCAATTCCCAGAATAGCTTTTTTCATTTTATTACGAAAAGCACCAGACTTGACTCTGGATAAACACAACTGGTTTAACTGTAGAATTCCTCTTTAACTAATTCCCATTCACGCCCGTTGTATAGAATTCCCATGGACTAAGCCCCTTCCATCAGCCATGATCTTATTGAATGGCGGAGCAGGCTCGAGTGGCCAGGTGGCCTACTCCTGCTCCTATTTCTTATGTTCATTGATTCTCATTGTATTGAATTCCCACAAACTAAACCCCTTCCCATTCACTCCCATTGTATGAAAAGAAAACTTGCATTTATATAATACCTTTCATGACCTCAGGACGTCCCAAAGCATTTTACAGTACTTTTTGAAATATAGTCATTGTTGCAATGTAGCAAAATGCGACAACCAATTTGCGCACAGCAAGCTCCCACAAACAGTTAAATTGACCAGGTCACCCGTTTTTACGTGCTGGTTGAAGGATAAATATTGGCCAGGACACCGGGGATAACTCCCCTGCTCTTCTTCGAAATAGTGCCATGGGATCTTTTATGTCCACCTGAGAGAGCAGACGGAGCCTCGGTTTAACGTCTTATCCGAAAGACAGCACCTCGTTAGTGCAGCATTCCCTCAGCACTGTACTGGGAGTGTCAGCTTAGATTATGCACTCAATTCTCTGTACTGGGACTTTTAACCCGTGACCTTCTGACTCCGGAGCTACCTAGAGCTCTGAGACCAAACTACAATCATTTAATTCATTGGCTGTAAATTGCTTCAGGGCATCCTGAGGCCGCGAAAACGTGATATAAATGCAAGTTCTTTCTTTCTTTCGTTGTTCCGTAAGAAAGATGCAGCAATAGAAGCTGAACCGCCTTGTGTTAAGTTTAGGAGTTTGCTTTTTATTTCCTCTTATTCCAATTGAATCACTGAGTAGGGATCAAATTGGCTTCGGTACAAACATCGTGACAATTGGCCGGCCATTTCTTTTTGCAAATGCTGGCACTTGAAACAAAAGATTAAAGTAAGTTTTATCAAACAGCCGCTGTTCTTTGAGCACCAGATTCCCCTGTGCACCTGGAGTTATTACAAGCGTAAAAGGCTTTTGGAGAGACGCACAGAAGAGAGATTTTATTCACACGGGTGCAACCAATTTTGTTTTAAAGGGACGGGCGCGTTTAAATGGGCTGAATTCAGGTGTTTATGAAAGCTGAATTTCTTATCTCCGACCGATTTGGGTTCAGTTAGTCAGCTGTTGTCGTCCGTCTTGAGAGCAGACAGGCCAAGCTGCCCTTACCCTAAGTGTGTTTAACTCCTGTCCCCTGCAGAGAGGAGAGGATATTTAGACTCCGTGTAGGACGGTGTGAGTTGGAACGCCAGTGTTTTACTGGAATGGTTTTCTTGATATATATCAATGGCTAGGATGTGGGTGTACCGGGCACAATTTCAAAATTTACAGATGACGCAAAACTTGGAATTATCGTGAACAGTGAGGAGGGGAGTGATAGATTTCAAGAGGACATTAACAGGCTGGTGGAATGGACGGACACGTGGCAGATGACATTTAACACAGAAAAATGTGGATTGATACATTTTGGTAGAAAGAATAAGGAGAGGAAATATAAACTAACGGGTGCAATCCCAAAGGGGGTGCATGAACAGAGAGACCTGGGGGTATAGGAGCACACATCGTTGAAGGTGGCAGGGCAGGTTGAGAAAGCCTTTAAAAAAGCTTACGTGATCCTGGGCTACATAAATAGAGATATAGAGTACAAAAGCAAGGAAGTTATGATGAAACTTTATAAAACACTGGTTCGTCCTCAACTGGAGTTATGGGCCCAATTCTGGGCACCACACCACAGAAAGTATGTGAAGGCCTTACAGACAGTGCAGAAAAGATTTACGAGAATGATTCCAGGGACTTCAGTTACGTGGACAGAGTGGAGAAGCTGGGGTTGTTCTCCTTAGAGCAGAGAAGATTTAGAGGAGATTTGATCGAGATGTTCAAAATCACGAGGGGTCTGGACAGAGTAGATCGAGAGAAACTGTTCCCATTGGCAGATGGGTCGAGAACCAGAGGACACAGATTGTCAAAAGAGCCAAAGGCGTCACGAGGAAAAACTTTTTTTACGCAGCGAGTGGTTAGGATCTGGAATGCACGGCATGAAAGGGTGGCGGAGGCAGACTCAATCGTGGCTTTGAAAAGGGAGTTGGATAACTATCTGAAAGACATTTTTTTGCAGGGCTACGGGGAAAGGGCGGGGGAGTGAGACTAGCTGAGGTGCTCTTGCAGAGAGCCGGCACGGGTTCAACGGGCTGAATGGCCTTTCCATAGAATCATAGAAATTTATAGCACAGAAGGAGGCAATTTCAGCCCGTCATGTCCATGCCGGCTAACCAAGAGTTATCCAGCCTAATCCCACTTTCCAGCTCTTGGTCCATAGCCTTGGAGTTTACGGCACTTTAACTGCACATCCAAGTATTTTTTAAATGCGGTGAGGGTTTCTGCCTCTACCATCCTTTCTGGCAGTGAGTTCCAGACTCCCACCACCCTCTGGATAAATAAATTTCCCCTCATATCTCCTCTATACTTCCCTCCAATTGCTTTAAATCTATGCCCTCTGGTGTTGACCCCTCTGCCAAGGAAAACAGGTCCTTCCTATCCACTCTAACCAGGCCCCTCATAATTTTATACACCTCAATCAGGTCTCCCCTCAGCCTTCTCTGTTCCAAAGAAAACAGACCCAGCATCTCATAGACAACATTCTCCAGTCAAGGCAACATTCTTGTAAATCTCCTCTGCACCCTTTCCAGTGCAATCACATCTTTCCTGTAATGTGGTGACCAGAACTGCACACAATACTCTAGCTGCGGCCTAACCAGTGTTTTACACAGTTGAAGCATAATCTCCTTGCTCTTGTATTCCATGCCTCGACTAATAAAGGCAAGTATTCCATATGAGTTCTTAACCACCTTATCTACCTGGCCTGCTACCTTCAGGGATCTGTGGACCTGCGCTCCAAGGTCCCTTTGTTCCTCTACACCTTTCAGTGTCATACCATTTAATGTGTATTCCCTTGCCTTGTTAGACCTCCCCAAATGCATTACCTCACACTTATCTGGGTTGAATTCCATTTGCCCAACTGACCAGTGCATTGATATCTTCCTGCAGTTCGCAGCTTTCTTCTTCATTATCAACCACACAGCCTATTTTAGTGCCATTTGCAAACCTCTTAATCATCCCTCCAACATTCCAGTCCAAGTCATTGATATATACCACAAAAAGCAAGGGACCCAGCACTGAGCCCTGCGGAATCCCACTGAACCTCAGGATCTCCTCATTGAATGCCTCCCACTGCTCTGACACTGATTTACCATCAAGTAGCTGTTTTCCAGTCCACTTTGGCCAAATCCCATCTCAGCTCAGCAAAATTGTTTTTACCCCAGTTGAGAACTTTTTTCCCTTGTTCACCTTTGTGCTTTTCCATAACTATTATACATCTTATTGAATTATGATCACGAGCAACAAAATGCTCTCCCACTGACACCCCTTCCTTCATTCCTAAAGCCAAGTCCAGAACCGCCCCCTCTCTTGTTGGGCTTGTTACATTCTGGCTAAAGTAGTTCTCCTGAATGCATTTTAGGAATTCCACACCCTCTGTACCATTCACACTACATTTTTCCCAGTTAATATTAGGGTAGTTGAAATCCCCCAATATTACAGCTCTATAGTTTTTGCACTTCTCAGCAATTTGCCGACATATTTGTTCTTCTATCTCCCTCTGACTGTTTGGGGTCTATAGTAGACTCCCAGTAGTGTGATTGCCCGTTTTTTGTTCTTCAATTCAACCCATATGGCCTCATTTGATGACCCCTCTAACATAACTGGTGCAAGGGTCAAGGATGTCTCGGAGCGGCTGCAGAGAATTCTGGAGAGGGAGGGTGAACAGCCAGTTGTCGTGGTAAATGTAGGTACCAACGATATAGGTAAGAAGCGGGAAGAGGTCCTACAAGCTGAATTTAGGGAGCTAGGAGTTAAATTAAAAAATAGGACCTCAAAGGTAGTAATCTCTGGATTGCTACCAGTGCCACGTGCTAATCAGAGTAGAGGGCGCAGGATAGTTAGAATAAATATGTGGCTTGAGCAGTGGTGCAAGAGGGAGGGAGTCAAATTCCTGGGACATTGGAACCAGTTCTGGGGGAAGTGGGACCTGTACAAAAGGGACGGTCTGCACTTGGGCAGGACTGGAACTGATGTCCTCGGGGTAACATTTGCTAATGCAGTTCGGGAGTGTTTAAACTAATATGGCAGGGGGATGGGAACCTATGCAGCGAGATAGGGCGAAGTAATATGCAGTCAAAAACAGATGGTCGAAAGGTAAAAAGCAATAGTGGAAAGCCGAGTAAACAAAGGCAAGAAACAAAAAGGGCCACACTACATCATAATTCTAAAAGGACAAAGGGTGTTAAAAAATCAAGCCTGAAGGCTTTGTGTCTTAATGCAAGGAGTATCCGTAATAAGGTGGATGAATTAACTGTGCAAATAGATGTTAACAAATATGATGTGATTGGGATTACGGAGATGTGGCTCCAGGATGATCGGGGCTGAGAACTCAACATCCATGGGTATTCAACATTCAGGAAGGATAGAATAAAAGGAAAAGGAGGTGGGGTAGCATTGCTGGTTAAAGAGGAGATTAATGCAATAGTTAGGAAAGACATTAGCTTGGATGCTGTGGAATCTATATGGGTAGAGCTGCAGAACACCAAAGGGCAAAAAACGTTAGTGGGAGTTGTGTACAGACCTCCAAACAGTAGTAGTGATGTTGGGGAGGGCATCAAACAGGAAATTAGGGATGCATGCAATAAAGGTGCAGCAGTTATAATGGGTGAATTTAATATGCGCATAGATTGGGCTAACCAAACTGGAAGCAATACGGTGGAGGAGGATTTCCTGGAGTGCATAAGGGATGGTTTTCTAGACCAATATGTCGAGGAACCAACTAGGGGGGAGGCCATCTTAGACTGGGTGCTGTGTAATAAGAGAGGATTAATTAGTAATCTCGTTGTGCGAGGTCCCTTGGGGCAGAGTGACCATAATATGGTGGAATTCGACATTAGGATGGAGAATGAAACAGTTAATTCAGAGACCATGGTCCAGAACTTAAAGAAGGGTAACTTTGAAGGTATGAGGCGTGAATTGGCTAGGATAGATTGGCGAATGCTACTTAAGGGGTTGACTGTGGATGGGCAATGGCAGACATTTAGAGACCGCATGGATGAACTACAACAATTGTACATCCCTGTCTGGCGTAAAAATAAAAAAGGGAAGATGGCTCAACCGTGGCTATCAAGGGAAATCAGGGATAGTATTAAAGCCAAGGAAGTGGCATACAAATTGGCCAGAAATAGCAGTGAACCTGGGGACTGGGAGAAATTTAGAACTCAGCAGACGAGGACAAAGGGTTTGATTAGGGCAGGGAAAATGGAGTACGAGAGGAAGCTTGCAGGGAACATTAAGACGGACTGCAAAAGTTTCCATAGATATGTAAAGAGAAAAAGGTTAGTAAAGACAAACGTAGGTCCCCTGCAGTCAGAATCAGGGGAAGTCATAATGGGGAACAAAGAAATGGCAGACCAATTGAACAAGTACTTTGGTTCGGTATTCACTAAGGACGACACAAACAACCTTCCGGATATAAAAGGGGTCAGAGGGTCTAGTAAGAAGGAGGAACTGAGAGAAATCCTTATTCGTCGGAAAATTGTGTTGGGGAAATTGATGGGATTGAAGGCCGATAAATCCCCAGGGCCTGATGGACTGCATCCCAGAGTACTTAAGGAGGTGGCCTTGGAAATAGCGGATGCATTGACAGTCATTTTCCAACATTCCATAGACTCTGGATCAGTTCCTATCGAGTGGAGGGTAGCCAATGTAACCCCACTTTTTAAAAAAGGAGGGAGAGAGAAAACAGGGAATTATAGACCGGTCAGCCTGACATCAGTAGTGGGTAAAATGATGAAATCAATTATTAAGGATGTCATAGCAGCACATTTGGTGACATGGAGGTGAAATGATAGGTCCAAGTCAGCATGGATTTGTGAAAGGGAAATCATGCTTGACAAATCTTCTGGAATTTTTTGAGGATGTTTCCAGTAGAGTGGACAAGGGAGAACCAGTTGATGTGGTATATTTGGACTTTCAGAAGGCTTTCGACAAAGTCCCACACAAGAGATTAATGTGCAAAGTTAAAGCACATGGGATTGGGGGTAGTGTACTGACATGGATTGAGAACTGGTTGTCAGACAGGAAGCAAAGAGTAGGAGTAAATGGGTACTTTTCAGAATGGCAGGCAGTGACTAGTGGGGTACCACAAGGTTCTGAGCTGGGGCCCCAGCTGTTTACATTGTACATTAATGATTTGGACGAGGGGATTAAATGTAGTATCTCCAAATTTGCGGATGACACTAAGTTGGGTGGCAGTGTGAGCTGCGAGGAGGATGCTATGAGGCTGCAGAGTGACTTGGATAGGTTCGGTGAGTGGGCAAATGCATGGCAGATGAAGTATAATGTGGATAAATGTGAAGTTATCCACTTTGGTGGTAAAAACAGAGAGACAGACTAATATCTGAATGGTGACGGATTAGGAAAAGGGGAGGTGCAACAAGACCTGGGTGTCATGGTACATCAGTCATTGAAGGTTGGCATGCAGGTACAGCAGGTGGTTAAGAAAGCAAATGGCATGTTGGCCTTCATAGTGAGGGGATTTGAGTACAGGGGCAGGGAGGTATTGCTACAGTTGTACAGGGCCTTGGTGAGGCCACACCTGGAGTATTATGTACAGTTTTGGTCTCCTAACTTGAGGAAGGACATTCTTGCTATTGAGGGAGTGCAGCGAAGGTTCACCAGACTGATTCCCGGGATATCGGGACTGACATATCAAGAAAGACTGGATCAACTGGGCTTGTATTCACTGGAGTTCAGAAGAATGAGAGGGGATCTCATAGAAACATTTAAAATTCTGACGGGTTTAGACAGGTTAGATGCAGGAAGAATGTTCCCAATGTTGGGGAAGTCCAGAACCAGGGGTCACAGTCTAAGGATAAGAGGTAAGCCATTTAGGACTGAGATGAGGAGAAACTTCTTCACCCAGAGAGTGGTGAACCTGTGGAATTCTCTACCACAGAAAGTAGTTGAGGCCAATTCACTAAATATATTCAAAAAGGAGTTAGATGTAGTCCTTACTACTCGGGGGATCAAGGGGTATGATGAGAAAGCAGGAATGGGGTACTGAGGTTGCATGTTCAGCCATGAACTCGTTGAATGGCGGTGCAGGCTTGAAGGGCCAAATGGCCTGCTCCTGCACGTATTTTCTATGTTTCTATGTTTCTATGTTTCTGTATCATCTCTTCTCGCAGCTGTAATTGTTTCTTTAATTAATACTGCGACCCCTCCCCCTCCTTTTATACCCCCCTCTCTATCTTGTCTGAAAACCCTGTAACCAGGAATGTTGAGCTGCCATACCTGCCCTTCTTTCAGCCGTGTCTCAGAAATAGCTATAATATCGTACTCCCAAGTGTCTATCTGTGCTCTCAGCTCATCTGTCTTATTTCCTATACTCCTTGCATTGAAGTATGTACCATTTAGTGGTGCCAAACTCCTTTGTTGTCTATTTTCCAGCCCTTGTTTGCTCTGTCTTCTAACTTCACTTTCTACTTTTCTTCTGCCCAATTCCAACTTTGCTTCTCTCCCCACTGAATCTATTCTCCGGTTCCCATCCCCCTACCAAGCTAGTTTAAGCCCTCCCCAGCAGCACTAGCAAACCCTCCCGTGAAGATACTGGTCGCGGCTCTGTTGAGGTCCGGCTTGTGCAGGTCCCACCTCCCCCAGAAATGGTCCCAATGCCTCAGGGATCTAAAGCCCTCCCGCCTGCACATCTCTCCAGCCACGCATTCATCTTCTCTATCCTCCTATTTCTGTACTCACTAGCACGTGGCACCGGCGGTAACCCGGAGATTACTACCTTTGAGGTCCTGCTTTTTAATCTCTCTCCTAGCTCCCTTAACTCTGCCTGCAGGACCTCATCTCACTTTCTACCTATATCATCGGTACTGTGCTGTAACCATTCCCAGCGATGATGAAAGAACGGCCGACATTTGACCAAGTCAGGGGAATCTGGAGATGGTGTGTTCCAAGTGAGGTGGTGAAATTGTGTCAAATCACGACAGTTCTGTGCTGTCGGCCTGAACTCATTAGGAAGTGGCCAGAATCTGGGGTACTGGGAGGCAACACAGTGTTGAGGCTTTATCACATTAGTCTCGAAACGGATCTGATTATTTCCTAGAGCTGAAAAAATGCTTTCTAAACACCATGTACCCATCATCATCATCATAGTCAGTCCCTTGGAATCGAGGAAGACTTGCATCCACTCTAAAAATAAGGCATTAGGTGGTTGAACAGTCCAATACGAGAACCATAGTCCCTGTCACAGATGGGACAGATAGTCACTGAGGCAAAGGGTGGGTGGGACTGGTTTGCCGCACGCTCCTTCCACTGCCTGCGCTTGATTTCTGCATGCTCTCGGCGATGAGACACAAGGTGCTCAGCGCCCTCCCCGATGCACTTCCACCACATGGACCCAAATATCCTGCTAGTTATACTGAGGTCTTGCCCAACAGTGACCTCCAGTGCTAACCCTTGCAGGTTTTGCCCCTGATTTGCATGGGGCTGACTGGCGCCTGAACCACTACAGGTATATCGCTGGCATCTGCCTGCCCAAGGGTTGCCAACTCCGGTTGGACTTACTCCTGGAGGTGGCATCACACGATCTCCTGCCTCCAAAAGGCTTCTGGTGCGACGCACCTAGGCCTAAATCCAGCCCTGGCAGACAGGGTGGAATCCTTCCCTGCCCACTGACCCTGAGCGGTACATCTTGATTCAGCGGGAATAAACATCAGGAGAGATGTACAATGGGCTGCCGATTCACTATCGAAAGAAAGAACCTGCATTTATAAAGCACTTTTCACAATCTCATGTCCTCCCCAATCGCTTTACAGCCAACTTTTGAAGTGTAGTCACTGCTGGAAATGTACCCGCCAATTTGCACACAGCAGGGTCTCCCAAACAGCATCATCATAGGCAGTCCCTCGAAATCGAGGAAGACTTGCACTCTAAAAGTGAGTTCTCAGGTGACTGAACAGTCCAATACGGGAATTACAGTCTCCGCCATAGGTGGGACAGACAGACAGACAGAAGGAAAGGGTGGGTGGGGAGTATGATTTGCCGCACGCTCCTTCCGCTGTCTGCGCTTATTTTCTGCACTCTCTCGGCGACGAGACTCCAGGTGCTCAGCGCCCTCCCGGATGCTCTTCCACCACTTAGGGCGGTCTTTGGCCAGGGACTCCCAGGTGTCGTTGGGGATGTTGCACTTTACCAAGGAGGCTTTGAGGGTGTCCTTGAAACGTTTCCTCTGTCCACCTGTGGCTCGCTTGCCGTGTAGGAGTTCTGAGTAGAGCGCTTGCTTTGGGAGTCTTGTGTCGGGCATGCGGACAATGTGGCCCGCCCAACGGAGCTGGTCGAGTGTGGTCAGTGCTTCGATGCTGGGATGTTGGCCTGATCGAGAACACTGACGTTGGTGCGTCTGTCCTCCCAGGGAATTTGCAGGATCTTGCAGAGACATCGTTGGTGGTATTTCTCTAGTGATTTGAGGTGTCTGCTGTATATGGTCCATGTCTCTGAGCCATACAGGCGGGCAGATATCACTACAGCCCTGTAGACCATGAGCTTGGTGCCAGATTTGAGGGGTTGATCCTCGAACACTCATCCTCAGGCAGCCAAAGGCTGTGCTCCCAAACAGCAATGTGATAATGACCAGATAATCTGCTTCAGTGATGTTGGTTGAGTGATAAATATTGGCCAGGACACCAGGGAGTTCTGACGAAAGGTCATTGATCTGATGCTGACCTGCTGAGTATTTCTAGCATTTTCTACATAAGAACATAAGAAATAGGAGCAGGAGTAGGCCATTTGGCCCCTCGAGCCTGCTCTGCCATTCAATAAGATCATGGCTGATCTGATCATGGACTCAGCTCCACTTCCCTCCCCGCTCCCCTTAATCTTTTACTCCCTTATCGCTCAAAAATATGTCTACCTCCGCCTTAAACATATTCAATGACCCAACCTCCACAGCTCTCTGGGGCAGAGAATTCCACAGATTTACAACCCTCTGAGAGAAGAAATTCCTCCTCATCTCAATTTTAAATGAGCGGCTCCTTATTCTGAGACTATATCCCCTAGTTTTAGTTTCCCCTATGAGTGGAAATATCCTCTCTACATCCACCTTGTCGAGCCCCCTCATTATCTTATATGTTTCGATAAGATTACCTCTCATTCTCTTTTTATACCGGGGAGAACTCTCCTGCTCTTCTTTGAATAGTACCATGGGATCTCTCACATCCACCTGAGAGGGCAGACGGGGCCTCGGTTTAACGTCTCATCCGAAAGGCCCCTCTGACAGTGCAGCACTCCCTCAGTCCTGCAGTCATAGTGTTTGCTCAAGTCTCTGGAGTGGGACTTGAACCATGATTGACTCAGAGGCAAGAGTGCTACGCACTGAGCCACAGCTGATGTTTCACACTATATTGCCCATTCTGCGCTCTCATACAAAGCCAAGATCTACCCCTAAGTGTCTAACATGAAGCGAGTTTGGGTATTCTGCCTCCAGTGTCAGTGGGGGCTGTTTTTCTCAGGTCAGCGCAACGTTGTGACAGAGTTGAAGGAGCTTTATTCATTTAGCTGCATGATACCTGATCTGGGAGTGCTTAATGCAGCCCTGAAATGGAAAACGTTCTAATCCCTAACCTCAATGAGCGCTGCAATTCACAGAAAATAAAGAATTGACAATACGTAAAACATTTGTGGAACAAAACAGATTTGGTCTCAAACTTGATTACTTTGCAAAGAGCAAGTAAGTTGTTTATTGATATAAATATGTTTGGGGTTTGGGACATCCAATTCTTAGAATCTAAAAGTTGTAATTCAGTAAACAAAATGCTTGAAAATCAGATTGGAGTTTGAAACCTGCACAGAGAGCACAATCTCAGTGTAATAACACATCGCTGAAGCAATTGTAAGAAATCGCTGCTGTTATTGAGTTGTTCGAAAATGGTCGGGGAAAAAAAATATTGTCTTCTAAATAAACGAGTTCTCGTCCCCTCGCAACACAGGAATCAGAAATGTATTTATTGTTGACTGCTCTTTGCTTACTGAACTCAAAGCCGTTTGCAGTATTACACAACTTGTCATACAATATCACCGACACTAATGTGCACAGGGCACTGTTACTGCAGCCGTAGGTTAGAGACTTATAAGAACATAAGAACAAAAGAAATAGGAGCAGGAGTCGGCCATTTGGCCCCTCGAGTCTGCTCAGCCATTTAATAAGATCATGGCTGATCTGAACTTGAACTGAGCTCCACTTCCCTGCCCGCTCCCCATAACCCTTCACTCCCTTATTGGTCAACGATATGTCTAACTCCACCTTAAATATATTCAATGACCCAGCCTTCACAGCTCTCTGGGCCAGAGAATTCCACAGATTTACAACCCTCTGAGAGAAGAAATTTCTCCTCAGCTCAGTTCTAAATGGGCGGCCCCTTATTCTTAAACTATGCCCCCAGCACTAGATACCCCCACGAGGGGAATCATCCTCTCTGAATCTACCGTGTCGAGCCCCCTCAGTATCTTAGATGTTTCAATAAGATCACCTTTCATTCATCTAAACTCCAATATGCCTAGGCCCAACCTTCTCAACCTTTCTTCATAAGTCAACCCCCTTCATCTCCAGGATCAACCTCCGTGAACCTTCTCTGAACTGCCTCCAATGCAAGTATATCTATCCCTCCTTAAATCACTGGCACACTAATGTCCCAAACGGCTGATCAAATGTCAACATGTAGTTCTTTTAATAGATGGTGATGGTGGGTCCACGATCAGTTATCTTCCAGCATTTATCTCTTCCCACCCGCCCCCCCCCCCCACCCCACCCCCCCCGTCATTTTCTTCTTTCGTATGGTAGTCACAAAGCAAATCAATTGTCATTATCCAAGTTGGATATCCAGGCCAAAGCTTCCAGTCTTGCGAATTCGCCCTGAGGGCAGTGCTCAGTGATGTGCTGCAGGGTCTGACCAGGAGCTCCACAGTCGCATGACGGGGATGCTTTAGTCTACCACCTGGGGAGAAGGTTGCAGTATCGACCATGACCGGTTCTGAGGCGGTTGATGGTTGTCCACTGTTTGCGAGGAAGGTTTGATCCTTCAGGTTGTACTGTGGGGTCCTCCGTATCTCCCCCTCCCCCATGGACCACAGGAATGACGGAACAGGAGGAGACCATTCAGCCCCTCAAGCCTGCTCCGCCATTCCAGCAAATCACGGCTGACCAGTACCTCAAGCCCATTTACCCGCGTTTGCTCCACATCCCAACATAAATCTAGCGATCTCAGCCTTGAAAGTTTTCCTGCTGAGAGAACAGATGGATAAGCCTGTTCCCAGGCCTCTGCCAATAAAGAAGAAAGAAAGACGTGCATTTCTATAGCGCCTTTCACAACCACCGGACACCTCAAAGCGCTTTACAGCCAATGAAGTACTTTTGGAATGTAGTCACTGTTGTAATGTGGGAAACGCAGCAGCCAACTTGCGCACAGCAAGCTCCCACAAACAGCAAGGTGATAATGACCCAGATAATCTGTCTTTCTGTTAATGTTGATTGAGGGATAAATATTGGCCCTAGGACACTGGGGAAACCTCCCCCGCTCTTCTTCGAAATAGTGCCACGGGATCTTTTACGTCCACCTGAAAGGGCAGACGGGGCTTCGGTTTAACGTCTCATCCGGAAGACGGTACCCCCCCCCCCCCCCGACAGTGCAGCGCTCCCTCAGCACTGCACTGGGAGTGTCAGCCTGGATTTTTTATGTGCTCAATGGGATCTTTCAGCCTGTCGCTAGGAGATGTGTAGGAGAAGTGTGGAAAGAACTGGCCACAGATTTGCACCCAACAGCAGTGCCAGGGGTGGAATCCAGGAACACACACTGCGTGGCCAACTGATTGAACGGCCGGAGGTGCTGAATGGCCTACTCCTGTTCCTAAGTTATTCACGGGGATAACTCAGTTGACCCGACGCTGATGACAAAGACCCAAATTATATTTAACATTGTTGCGTGCGACGGTTGCATTTCTAAGTATTGCGCAGTTTAACCATCGTTGTTTTCGTTTCAGGGTACTGCGCTGACAAGACTCCACACAGGACGAGCCAAGCTGCCTGGACCTATTGCCATTGCCAGAGACTCCACCTTGCTTATTTTACCTTGGGGGGTGGGTGGGGGGTGGGTGGGGGGGGGGGGAGGGGCGGAGTTGTCGGTTGGCTTACGGGGAGCCCCCAGGGGGCTGAACTAATTCCGTTCTGCGGACTGGAATGAGCGGCGCCTGTGACAACCATTACAGCATCGTGTCCTCCTCAGAAGACGGGCTCAAGCTGACCACCATGCCAGGGCTCAACGGCTATGGCAACGGCAAGATCCACACCAGGAGGAAGTGCCGCAGCCGCTTCGTCAAAAAGAACGGGCAGTGCAACGTACAGTTTGCCAACATGAGCGAGAAACCCCAGCGCTACATCGCGGACATCTTCACCACGTGCGTGGACGTGCGTTGGCGCTACATGCTGCTGATCTTCTCGCTCGCCTTCATCGTCTCCTGGCTGGCCTTCGGCCTGGCCTACTGGCTCGTGGCGCTGATCCACGGGGACCTGGAGAGCCCCCTTGGCGACGAGGACTCCACGCCCTGTGTCTCGCAGGTGAACGGCTTCATCGCCGCCTTCCTCTTCTCCATCGAGACCCAGACGACCATCGGCTACGGTTTCCGCTGCGTGACGGAAGAGTGCCCGCTGGCCATCTTCATGGTGGTCTTCCAGTCCATCATCGGCTGCATTATAGACTCCTTCATGATCGGCGCCATAATGGCTAAGATGGCGCGGCCGAAGAAACGGGCCCAGACCTTACTTTTTAGCCACAATGCGGTGATAGCTATGAGGGACGGCAAGCTCTCTCTGATGTGGCGGGTAGGAAATCTGCGGAAAAGCCACATAGTGGAAGCTCACGTCAGGGCGCAGTTGATCAAGCCCCGGATTACCGAGGAAGGAGAATATATACCCCTTGACCAGATTGACATCGACGTGGGTTTTGATAAAGGCTACGATCGTATATTCTTGGTCTCCCCTATAACTATTCTCCACGAGATCGACGAGGAGAGCCCACTGTATGGCATCGGCAAGCAGGACCTGGAGATGGCGGACTTTGAGATCGTGGTGATCCTGGAAGGGATGGTGGAGGCCACGGCCATGACCACGCAAGCTCGCAGCTCGTACCTGGCCAGCGAGATCCTGTGGGGCCAGCGTTTCGAGCCGGTGCTCTTCGAGGAGAAGGACCAGTACAAAGTGGACTATTCGCATTTCCACAAAACCTACGAGGTGCCCACCACCCCCCGCTGCAGTGCCAAGGACTTGGTGGAGAGCAAGTTTCTCGTCCCCAGCACAAACTCCTTCTGCTACGAGAACGAGTTGGCCTTCATGAGCCGGGATGAGGACGACGAGGCTGACGACGACGACAGCAGGGTCCTGGACGACCCGAGCCCAAACGGCAGCCGGCATGAATTCGACCGATTGCAGGCAACGTTGGCGTTGGATCAAAGGTCGTACAGAAGGGAGTCCGAGATATGACCTTTGACTTGTCACAGTGAGCCTTTCGTCAAGTGTAAGGAATGGGATATCAATCATCATGAGTGCCATAAGGATATTAAGCTTGCATAGAATTAGGTCAAAATGTGATTGTAATGGTGGAGGGAATTCTCAAATATGAAATCTACCTGAATGGTAATTACAAAGCAACAGAATGAGTTAGCGTTTAATGTAAGTAAAGATAGAATTATTACTGTTGTGCTTTTAGGAGATTATGTAACATTAATAATTACCTTCCAATGGATTTAGACATTAATGTAGAATGTCAAGGAATGGTCAAGACGTTGGATCAAGTGCTTTAGGATGTGTGCAAATGTGAGCTTCAAGGAGAATAGATCTAGAACAAAACCATGATGTTTAGACTTGCAAATAGGCATTTCAACTTGTCAGATCAGATTTGATGCTCCTTCTGTGGGTTTTTTTTTCACCCTTTGACATTTTACTTGAAAGAAGGTATCTTCGTACCAGCTGGCAGAGGAACAGAGAGCAGAGATGGAATTACCGAGCGACAATGTACATCAAGCCAGCCACAGAGTGCGTGTGGTTCTATGTCAGCAAGCACAATTTACCTGTGCACTTAACCGATGTGAAGAGCTAGACATTGCATGAGGTGAAAATTGCGCACAGCTCCCGAGGCGTGCAAAACAAAATGGTGTCATTCGCGCTCGAGATGTCGCATCAGTGTTGCTCAAGCAGAGTACATTTTTGTAAAAAAAAATAAAGTTCTTTATCTTTAAATACAAATTGCTTCACAAGATTATACTACTGTACAGACCTAGCTAGACTGAGTGCTGTTATATATAATGTATAGGCCTAGCTAAGGAGAGTGCTGATCCCATATATTTTATAGATATATATATGTCCACACACACTCGCACTCATGCACAGACTTACGCACACCCGCACAGACTCACACACACATACATAGCGACTGACACACACACTCACAGACTCTCATACACCCGCACAGACTCTCACACAAACATTCATACTGACTGACACACACACTCACACACTCACACTCACACTCACACACACTCACTCACACTCACTCACACACATGAGCACACATACAGACCCACACACACACACACACTCACAAACTCTCTCACACACACATACACACACTCACATGCACACTGTATAGTTAGGAGGAATGGTGTTATATACTGTATAGACCTAGCCTGGGTGAGTGCTATGGTTAATTACTATCAGGGAGTAATTGAAGGGGAAGGAATGTCTGGACGAATAGTATTTCTCCACTTCAGATGGAAATAGAAGGAGTAATTCTGCAAGGACTCACTGCCAGCATACAGGAGCATCAACAGGTGGGAGCCGAGGTTGGAGAAATGGCCCTATAGTGTCGTAGCCTTACCACAAGCCTACATTCTCCTCTAACAAGGCCCCAATCTGGGAGTGGAGCCCCACAGAATTACGAAGCAGAATTTTGATTGATAATCTTTTTTTTTGACAAAAAATTGCCCAAATGACGTGAAAACCCTCCAGTCAGGTGTTCCTCTCTGCTCAGCTGCTCCGGTGATATCACCAGCGAGGTGAGCACCTTTTGCATCGCAGAGCAACTTCAGACAGAAACAGGAGGACCATGACTTCAGAATGGCCTGAGAGCTGACTGGTGTAGCCATGGTGGGGGGGCGGGCCTGGGAAGCCACACCAACTGCTGGAGGTACAGGTTTCCCCGACCAGTTTTATTCTGGGGTCCAACAGAGCGGACTGGAAATTCTGGCTCCCGCCGATTTAAAAAAAAAAAATAATAATAATTCTTGGGTTGTGGGCGTCGCGGGCATGGCCGGTGTTTATCGGCCATCACCCGTTGCCCTTGAGGAGTTGGTGTTGGGCCTTCTTCTTGAACCGCTGTGGTCCATGTGGTGAAGGTGCTCCTCTCCCCCCCACAGCGCCAAGATTCTGACAGAGTCGCTCCAGAACGCACGAGTCTTTGTGTAAAACTAAAAACATCTACTGAAAATTCAGGTGAGCAGTGTATAGCTGGGAGAGAACCTTAAGCTAAGGGTACTCTCTCCCCTGGCTGGACTTTCCTACCCCTTCAAGCATTTGCTGATTTTGGTGCACTCTTTAGCATTTGCAACGCCTTCTGGGAAGGCACTGTCTTTGACACCTGTTGTGTGAAATCCTCGTACCTACGATAGGGGTGTGATACCACTAGGATGTTTGTGGCTTGTCTCACACTAGGTAACCATGGTGACAGCATCATTAGCTTCTCTGCTGCAGCCTTGCACCTGTAAGACTGTATTAATTGCTTTGACCATCTTTCGATTGTGACAGCGAACCTTCTTGTTTTGGACATAGTCAATAAGCTTAATCTTGCTCTCCCGTTACTTTGGGGTTTTTTTTTCTCCTTCTCAATTTTTGCGATATGTCTCAGCATAGAAGCTTGTGATTAAATAAAGGTATTTCTCTTAAAGGGATAAGGTGAACTTTGACCTCTGTAGAAGTCTTCCTCTTCACCCAGATTGTAAATGTAAAGAATGACTCTGGGTTCTGTTTTATTTTATTGAATGATCAAAGAATTTATTAAATTAACGAATTCTAATACAAACTGGAATTTGTGTTTATTTCAGCACTCTTAATACACAAATGACAGGTGATAAAAGTATTTGTTATTGTAGATAGAACCATTAAATCTGTGAGAACAACAATGTAGCTGATCTACATTGGCTCCCGGTTAAGCAATGCCTTGATTTCAATATTCTTATCCTTGTTTTCAAATCCCTCCATGGCCCTCACCCCTCCCTATCGCTGTAATCTCCTCCAGTCCCACAACCCTCCCTGAGATGTCTACGCTCCTCTAATTCTGCCCTCTTGAGCATCCCTGATTATAATCGCTCAACCATCGGTGGCCGTGCCTTCAGCTGCCTGGGCCCCAAGCTCTGGAACTCCCTGCCTAAACCTCTCCGTCTCTCTACCTCTCTTTCCTCCTTCAAGACGCTCCTTAAAACCTCATTCTTTGACCAAGCTTTTGGACACCTGCGCTAATTTCTCCTTACGCGGCTCGGCGTCAAATTGTTTTGCATTAATACTCCTGCGAGTATTAAAGGCGCTATGCAAACACAAGTTGTTGTTGTTCTGGAATGCCCTCAGTGCCCATTGTGCCATACGACACATGATAGAGATGCAGAAGGCACGTGGTCCTAGCTCATCCAGATAGACAGAACCTACAGCTGCTCCCCGTCCATCAGAGAATCCAACTGCTGCTTCAATTATTCCAAAAGCTTTTAACCTCAACTAAATCCACTCGGAGTTCATTCCATGTGCCACATAGAAACACAGGAACATAGAAAATAGGTGCAGGAGTAGGCCATTCGGCCCTTCGAGCCTGTACCGCCATTCAATATGATCATGGCTGAACATGCAACTTTAGTACCCCTTTCCTGCTTTCTCTCCATACCCCTTGATCCCTTTAGCTGTAAGGGCCACATCTAACTCCCTTTTGAATCTGTCTAACGAACTGGCCTCAACAACTCTCTGTGGTAGAGAATTCCACAAGTTCACAATTCTCTGAGTGAAAAAGTTTCTCCTCACCTCAGTCCTAAATGGCTTGCCCCTTAACGTTAGACTGCGACCCCTGGTTCTGGACTTTCCCAAAATCGGCAACATTCTTTCTGCATCTAACCTGTCCAATCCTGTCAGAATTTTATATGTTTCTATGAGATGCCCTCTCATTCTTATAAATTCCAGTGAATATGAGCCTAGTCGATTCAGGCTTTCTTCATATGTCAGTCCTGCCATCCCGGGAATTAGTCTGGTGAACCTTCGCTGCACTCCCTCAATAGCAAGAATGTCCTTCCTCAGATTAGGAGACCAAAACTGTACACAATATTCAAGGTGTGGCCTCACCAAGGCCCTGTACAACTGTAGTAAGACCTCCCTGCTCCTCTACTCAAATCTTCTCGCTATGAAGGCCAACATGCCATTTGCCTTCTTCACCGCCTGCTGTACCTGTATGCAAATTTTCAATGGCTGATGTACCATGGCACTCAGGTCTCGTTGCACCTTCCCTTTTACTAATCTGTCACCATTCAGATAATAATCTACCTTCCTGTTTTAACCACCAAAGTGGATAACCTCACATTTATCTACATTATACCACGTCTGCCATGTATTTGCCCACTCAGCTATCCTGTCCAAGTCACCCTGCAGCCTCTTACTGCCACCCAGCTTAGTGTCATCTGCAAACTTGGAGATATTACATTCAATTCCTTCATCTAAATCATTAATGTATATTGTAAATAGCTGGGGTCCCAGCACTGAACCTTGCGGTACCCCACTAGTCACTGCCTGCCATTCTGAAAAGGACCTGTTTATTCCTACTTTTTGCTTCCTGTCTGCTAACCAGTTCTTTATTCACGTCAATACCTTACCCCCAGTACCATGTGCTTTAATTTTGCACACTAGTCTCTTGTGTGGGACCTTGTCAAAAGCCTTTTGACAGTCCAAATACACCACATCCACTGGTTCTCCCTTGTCCACTCTACTAGTTACATGCTCAAAAAATTCTAGAAGATTTGTCAAGCATGATTTCCCTTTCATAAATCCACGCTGACTTGGACCGATCCTGTCACTGCTTTCCAAATGCGCTGCTATTACATCTTTAATAATTGATTCCAACATTTTCCCCACTACTGATGTCAGGCTAACCGGTCTATAATTCCCTGTTTTCTCTCTCCCTCCTTTTTTAAAAAGTGGGGTTACATTAACTATCCTATAATCCATAGGTACTGATCCAGAGTCTATCGAATGTTGGAAAATGATCACCAATGCATCCACTATTTCTAGGGCCCCTTCCTTAAGGTCTCTGGGATGCAGACTATCAGACCCCGGGGATTTATCGGACTTCAATCCCATCAATTTCCCGAACTCAATTTCCTGACTAATAAGGATTTCCTTCAGTTCCTCCTTCTCGTTAGACCCTCGGTCCCCTAGTATTTCTGGAAGGTTATTTGTGTCTTCCTTAGTGAAGACAGAACCAAATTATTTGTTCAATTGGTCTGCCATTTCTTTGTTCCCCATTATAAATTCACCTGATTCTGATTCTTCACTAATCTTTTTCTCTTCACATATCTATAGAAGCTTTTGCAGTCAGTTTTTATGTTCCCTGCAAGCTTATTCTCATACTCTATTTTCCCCTTCCTAATTAAACCCTTTGTCCTCCTCTGCTGAATTCTAAATTTCTCCCAGTCCTCAGGTTTGCTGCTTTTTCTGGCCAATTTATATGCCTCTTCCTTGGATTTAACACTATCCCTAATTTCCCTTGTTAGCCACGGTTGAGCCACCTTCCCCGTTTTATTTTTATGCCAGACAGGGATGTACAATTGTTGAAGTTCATCCATGTGATCTTTAAATGTCTGCCATTGCCTATCCACCGTCAACCCTTTAAGTATCATTCACCAGTCTATTCTAACCAATTCACGTCTCATACCATTGAAGTTACTTTTCTTTAAGTTCAGGACCCTAGTCTCTGAATTAACTGTGTTACTCTCCATCTTAATGAAGAATTCTGCCATATTATGGTCACTCTTCCCCAAGGGGCCTCAAACAACAAGATTCCTAATTAATCCTCTCTCATTACACAACACCCAGCCTAGATTGGCCAGCTCTCTAGTTAGTTCCTCGATATATTGGTCTAGAAAACCATCCCTTATACACTCCAGGAAATCCTCCTCCACTGTATTGCTCCCAGTTTGGTTAGCCCAATCTAAATGTAGATTAAAGTCACCCATGACAACTGCTGTACCTATATTGCACACATCCCTAATTTCCTGTTTGATGCTGTCCCCAATCTCACTACTACTGTTTGGTGGTCTGTACACAACTCTCACTAGCGTTTTCTGCCCTTTGGTGTTCCGCAGCATTACCCATACAGATTCCACATCATCCAAGCTAATGTCCTTACTTACTATTGCGTTAATCTCTTTAACCAGCAACGCTACCCACCTCTTTTTCATTTCTGTCTATCCTTCCTGAATATTGAATACCCCTGGATGTTGAGTTCCCAGCCTTGGTCACCCTGGAGCCATGTTTCCGTAATCCCAATTACATCATATCCGTTAACAGCTGTCTGCGCAGTTAATTCATCTAGCTTATCACGAATGTTCCTCGCATTGAGACGCAGAGCTTTCAGGCTTGTTTTATTAACACTCTTTGTCCTTTTAAAATTATGTCGTAATGTGGCCCCTTTTGATTTTTGCCTTTGATTTCTCTGCCCTCCACTTTTACTTTGAGTACAGGGGCAGGGAGGTGTTACTACAGTTGTACAGGGCCTTGGTGAGGCCACACCTGGAGTATTGTGTACAGTTTGTGTCTCCTAACGAGGAAGGACATTCTTGCTATTGAGGGAGTGCTGCGAAGGTTCACCAGACTGATTCCCGGGATGACGGGACTGACATATCAAGAAAGACTGGATCAACTGGGCTTGTATTCACTGGAGTTCAGAAGAATGAGAGGGGATCTCATAGAAATGTTTAAAATTCTGATGGGTTTAGACAGGTTAGATGCAGGAAGAATGTTCCCAATGTTGGGGAAGTCCAGAACCAAGAGTCACAGTCTAAGGATAAGGGATAAGCTATTTAGGACCGAGATGAGGAGAAACTTCTTCATCCAGAGAGTGGTGAACCTGTGGAATTCTCGACTACAGAAAGTTGTTGAGGCCAATTCATTAAATATATTCAAAAAGGAGTTAGATGTAGTCCTTACTATTAGGGGGGTCAAGGGGTATGGCGAGAAAACAGGAATGGGGTACTGAAGTTTCATGTTCAGCCATGAACTCATTGAATGGCGGTGCAGGCTCGAAGGGCTGAATGGCCTACTCCTGCACCTATTTTCTATGTTTCTATGTTTATCTCCTTTATATCTTTTGCTTCTGCCCCCATTTTACTTCCCTCTGTCTCCCTGCATAGATTCCCATCCCCCTGCCATATTAGTTTAAACCCTCCCCAACATACACTAGCAAACACTCCCCCTAGGACATCAGTTCTGGTCCTGCCCAGGTGCAGACCATCCGGTTTGTACTGGTCCCACCTCCCCCAGAACTGGTTCCAATGTCCCAGGAATTTGAATCCCTCCCTCTTGCACCATTTCTCAAGCCACGTATTCATCTTAACTATCCTGCTATTTCTACTCTGACTAGCATGTGGCACTGGTAGCAATCCTGAGATTACTACCTTTGAGGTCCTACTTTTTAATTTAACTCCTAGCTCCCTAAATTCAGCCTGTCGGACCTCATCCCATTTTTTACCTATATTGTTGGTACCTATATGCTCCCCGACAATTGGCTGTTCACCCTCTCCTTCCAGAATGCCCTGCAGCTGCTCCGAGACATCCTTGACCCTTACACCAGGGAGGCAACGTACCATCCTGGAGTCTCGATTGCGGTCGCAGAAACGCCTATCTATTCTCCTTACAATAAAATCCCCTACCACTATAACTCTCCCACTCTTTTTCCTGCTCTCCTGTGTAGCAGAGCCATCCATGGTGCCATGAACTTGGCTGCTGCTGCCTTCCCCTGATGAGCCATCTACCCCAACGGTATCTAAAGCGGTGTATCAATCACTTCTTGTGTGAGAATCTTCCCAACATGGGTCCTAAAACTGCCTTTCATCAGCGAACCTGTGCTCCTTGCCCCACTCTTAGGGTGTAGCCTTTTTATTTATTAATTCATGGGATGTGGGCATCGCTGGCAAGGTCCAGCATTTATTGCATGACCTTGCCCTTGAGAAGGTGGTGGTGAGCCGCCTTCTTGAACCGCTGCAGTCCGTGAGAACATAAGAATATAAGAATTAGGAGCAGGAGTAGGCCACCTGGCCCCTCGAGCCTGCTCCACCATTTAATAAGATCATGGCTGATCTGATCATGGCCTCAGCTCCACTTCCCTGTCCCCTCCCCATAACCCTTCACTCCCTTATCGCTCAAAAATCTGTCTATCTCCACCTTAAATATATTCAATGACCCAGCCTCCACAGCTCTTTGGGGCAGAAAATTCCACAGATTTACAACCCTCTGAGAGAAGAAATTCCTCCTCATCTCAGTTTTGAATGGGCGGCCCCTTATTCTGAGACTATGTCCCCTAGTTTTAGTTTCCCCTATCAGTGGAAATATCCTCTCTGCATCCACCTTGTCAAGCTCCCAGACGAAGGTGCTCCCACGTGCTATTAGGAAGGGAGTTCTAAGATTTTGACCCAGCGATGATGAAGGAACGGCGATATATTTCCAAGTCATTATGATGTGTGACTTGGAGGGGGACATGGAGATGATGAACTTGACGTGAATGATGTTTAGGGATAGGCAAGGAGCATTATGCACCCTGATGGAAGGGTGTGCACTGTTTCTGAACCTTTCCCTGGGTCTCTTCAAGGAGTACACAGGTAGAGACACACTACATCATATTCACAGCCAACAATTTTTTTGTTCTAACTTGCAACACATGCGTAAGTGAGAGGACTAGAGAATAATCAGAAATAGAAAATAGCTTGCATTGATATAATGCCCTTCTCATCCTCAGGGCATCCAAGACAACAAATCACATTTCAAGTGTAATCACTGTTGTTTTGCAGGCAAACGCGACACATTGCCAAGTCCCACAAACAACAGTGAGTTAAATGGCCAGATAATATGTTTTTAGTGATATTTTGTTGAGGGAGAAATGTTGGTCAGAACACCGGGAAGAACTCTTCTGCTACTTTTTTGAATAGTGCTGTGGAATCTTTTAGGTCCGCCTCAGTTGGCAGATGGGGCCTCAGCTTAATATCTCATCCAAAAGACTGCACCTCCAATGATGCAGTGCTCCCTCAGTACATCACTGAAGTGGGGCTTGAACCCAGAACCTTCTAACTCAGAGGCAAGCATGGCAAGACTGAGCCCATGGCTCGATGAGGAAGGAAAGGGAGGAGTTCCTGGACAAGTTTGTTTCTATTGAAAAGCCTCCATCCTCCAATTATGTTGTATGCATCCAAGCAATAGAAACATAGAAAATAGGTGCAGGAGTAGGCCATTCGGCCCTTCGAGCCTGCACCACCATTCGATAAGATCATGGCTGATCATTCCTTCAGTACCCCAATAAAGATTTGAAAAACCATAGGTTACAGATCTAAAAATCTACAGAATAGAGGCATAGCTAAGAGTCTATATTCTATGGAATAGTTCCAACTAGCAACAAATGAATCACAGGGGCCCAACAATCCATAGAATAACATATTGAGTATCTGTAGAATCGGCCCAATAATCTGTAGAATAGTGGGAAGCCAAGACCAGCGATCGTGGAGAATGTATATCAACTGTGGTAGCACAAATACCTTGTGCTGGGGATGTAATCAGATCTTATTCAATAATTCCCTAACTGTCAGAATGAACAACTGTAGCTGCAAGCACAAAGGTCCTCTTCACTCATTGCACTGTTTGCATGAGATGTTAAACCGAGGCCCCATCTGCCCTCTCAGCTGGAGGTAGAAGATCCCATGTCACTCTTTCGAAGAAGGGTCGGGAGTTCTCTGCAGTGTCCCTGCCAATACTTATCCTTCAACCAACTTCACTAAAAAACAGATGGTCTGGTCATCATCACATCGCTGTTTGTGGGAGCTTGCTGTGCACAATTTGGCTGCCGCGTTTTCCTACATTATGTCATGAAAGGAGTTATCTAATTCATTCATCCCTCCCTCCCGTCCTTCCTTCCTTCCTTCCTTCCTTCCTTCCTTCCTTCCTTCCTTCCCTCCCTTTCCTTTCCTTTCCTTTCCTTTCCTTTCCTTTCCTTTCCTTTCCTTTCCTTTCCTTTCCTTTCCTTTCCTTTCCTTTCCTTTCCTTTCCTTTCCTTTCCTTTCCTTTCCTTTCCTTTCCTTTCCTTTCCTTTCCTTTCCTTTCCTTTCCTTTCCTTTCCTTTCCTTCCCTTTCCTTCCCTCCCTCCCTTCCTTTTTTCTCTCTTTCTTGTAGCACCAAAGACGCAAAGCATGAATAACTATAAAGAACGTACTTAATAGAAGAGGTCAGTATACACAGGAAAAAAATAACAGACAAAAACCAAAGCAGTAATCCCACCATGGGATTCACAGTTAACAGCAGTGCGAACTTGACCATTTTGCGTTTCATTTCCTTTGATAAAGAATTGCTCAGCATTTTTCCTTCAAGCTCTACTTTAACCCAGTTGCGAACTCATTCACCTTAAACTGGTTACTAGCTGCGTTAAAGCAACACACAAGGGCTGGATTTTTGATCTCCGCCACCTTCTTGTGCCGAGCGACCCAAAGTTTCCGTCCTGGGGGCTCACGGACCATTTTCAGGCTCAAGCACCAGAGTGCGCCCCGCTGCACCTCACCATCTGTGGGAGGGTGGGAAATGATAGAATGATAGAAATTTACAGCACGGAAGGAGGCCATTTCAGCTCATCGTGTTCACGCCGGCCGACAAAGAGCTACCAAACCTAATCCCACTTTCCAGCTCTTGGTCCGTAGCCCTGTAGGTTACGGCACTTCAAGTGCACATCCAAGTCATCATCATAGGCAGCCCCCTCGGAATCGAGGAAGACTTGCTTCCATTCTTAGAATGAGTCCTTAAGTGGTTGAACAGTCCAATATATCCAAGTACCCTTTAAATGTAGTGAGAGTTTATGCCTCTACCACTCTTTCAGGCAGTGAGTTCCAGACCCCACCACCCTCTGGGTGAAGTAATTTCGCCTCTAAACCTCCTACCAATTACTTTAAATCTATGCCCTTGGTTATTGACCCCTCTGCTAAGGTAAATAGGTCCTTCCTACCAATCTATCTAGGCCCCTCATAATTTTATACATCTCAATAAGGTCTCCCCTCAGCCTCCTCTGTTCCAAAGAAAACAACCCTAGCCTATCCAATCTCTTGGCAAAATTCTCCAGTCCTGGCAACAAATTGTCCATCCCCTCTGCTGAGCCAGTCGACAGGCCAGACCTGGGAGAGCGGAGTGCAATTCTGATGCTCGGGGCCTCACAGAAATAAAAGAAGAAAGGTTTGGGGCCTTTTCTGGAGTGTCCGCCAGCGATTCCACTCGTTCGGCCACTCACCACCTGGTTATAAAATGGGCGGAGGGTCGCGATCTGCTTCATTAAACAGGCGGGCGAGCAGTTCGTACAATTAGACACCTACCTGAAAATCGCGTCAGGCGGAGCTTGGGCATCTGAAAGTGGGGTTGAGGTAGAAGATGAGCCATGATCTTATTGAATGGTAGAGTGGGCTCGAGGGGCCGAATGGCCTACTCCTGCTCCTAGTTCTTATGTTCATGTATGAAACGGCCGAAGTGACCCACACCTCTCTCCAATTTTCATCTGCCGACTGCCCATTTTATAGGAGTGGAGTGGATCGAAAATCATCCTCAAGGACTTTTGTACGAGCACATTAACCAGCGTACTACCAATAAAAACTCCCCGGAGTTAATGGGATGAACTTACATCCTAGGGTCTTAAAAGAAGTGGCTGCAGAGATAGTGGATGCATTAGTTGTAATCTACGAAAATTGCCTCGATTCTGGGGCGGTACCAGCGGATTGGAAAACCGAAAATGTAACGTCCCTTTTTTAAAAAGGAGGCAGACAAAAAGCAGGAAACTATAGACCAGTTAGCCTAACATCTGTCGCTGGGAAAATGCTTGAGTCTATTATTAAGGAAGCAGTAGCGGGACATTTGGAAAAGCATAATGCAATCAAGCAGAGTCAGCATGGTTTTATGAAAGGGAAATCATGTTTGACAAATTTGCTGGAGTTCTTTGAGGATGTAATGAGCAGGGTGGATAAGGGGGAATCAGTGGATGTGATGTATTTGGATTTCCAGAAGGCATTCGATAAGGTGCCACATAAAAGGTTACTGCACAAGATAAAAGTTCACTGGGTTGGGGGTAATATATTAGCATGGATTGAGGATTGGCTAACTAACAGAAAACAGAGAGTCGGGATAAATGGGTCATTTTCCAGTTGGCAAACAATAACTAGTGGGGTACCGCAGGGATCGGTGCTGGAGCCTCAACTATTTACGATCTATATTAATGACTTGGATGAAGGGACCGAGTATAATGTAGCTACGTTTGCTGATGATACAAAGATTGGTGAGAAAGCAAATTGTGAAAGGGCACAAAAAATTTGCAAAGGGAGATAGACAGGCTAAGTGAGTGGCCAAAAATTTGGCAGATGGAGTATAATATGGGAAAATGTGATGGTATCCATGTTGGCAGAAAAAATAGAAAAGCAAATTATAATTTAAATGGAGAAAAATTGCAAAGTGCTGCAGTACAAAGGGACCTGGGGTCCTTGTGCATGAAACACAAAAAGTTAGTATGCAGGTACAGCAAGTAATCAGGAAGGCAAGTGGAATGTTGGCCTTTATTGCAAGGGGGCCTGAGTATAAAAGCAGAGAAGTCCTGCTACAACTGTACAGGCCACACCTAGAGTATTGCGTATAGTTTTGGTCTCCTTATTTAAGGAAGGATATACTTGTATTGGAGGCTGTTCAGAGAAGGTTCACTAGATTGATTCCAGAGATGAGGGGTTGACTTATGAAGATAGGTTGAGTAGATTGGGCCTATACTTATTGGAGTTCAGAAGAATGAGAGGTGATCTTATTGAAACATATAAGATAATGAAGGGGGCTTGACAAGGTGAATGCAGATAGGATATTTCCACTCATAGGGGAAACTAAAACTAGGGGACATAGGGGGGCCGCCCATTTAATACTGAAATGAGGTGGAATTTCTTCTCTCAGAGGATTGTAAATCTATGGAATTCTCTGCCCTAGAGAGCTGTGGAGGTTGGGTTATTGAATATATTTAAGGTGGAGATAGACAAATTTTTGAGCACTAATGGAATAAAAGGTTATGGGGAGCAGGCAGGGAAGTGGAGCTGAGTCCATGATCAGATCAGCCATGATCTTTTTTAATGGCGGAGCAGGCTCGAGGGGCCTGGTGGCCTACTCCTGCTCCTATTTCTTATGTTAAAGGACGAAAGAGAGGTAGCGAGGTGGAGAGGTTTAGGGAGATAGTTCCAGAGATTGGGGCCTAGGCAACAGAAGGCACAGCCACCAATGGTTGAGTGATTATAATCAGGGATGCTCAAGAAGGCAGAATTAGGGGTTGTGGGGCTGGAGGAGATTATAGAGATAGGGAGGGGCGAGGCCATGGAGGGGTTTGAAAACAAGGATGAGAATTTTGAAATCGAGACATTGCTCACATTGGCAACTGTATATTGAGCAGACTTTCCCTCCATTTGCTAGTTCACAAACATTGTCGAAAATTCATTGTCAGGATATGGGCATCGCTGGCAAGGCCGACATTTATTGCCATCCCTAGTTGCCCTTGGGAAGGAGGTGGCGAGCCGTCGCCTTGAATCGCTGCAGTCCGTGTGGTGAAGGTACTCCCACCGTGCTGTTAGGGAGGGAAGTCCAGGATTTTGACCCAGCGACGATGAGGGAATGGTGAGGGAATAAGTCCCAAGTCAGGATGTGTGTGACTTGCAGGAGACCTTGGAGGAGAAGGTGCTCTCATGCACCTACCACCCATATCCGTCTAGTTGGTGGAGGTCGCGGGTGTGTGAGGTATTGTTGATGAAGCCTTGGTGAGTTCCTGCAGTGCATACTGTGGAGAGCGCACACTGCAGTCACGGTGCACCGGTGGTGGAGGGAATACATGGCTGCAGTATATACCATCTTCAGGATACATTCTATACTTACGTTTATGAATTGGTTATCTTATGTTTATGAATTGGTTATCTATACTGAACAGAGGAAGCCCTTATTGGACATATTTAGAAAGGTGCATAAAGAAAACAGGGGCGATTTCCCCTCCACTTCAGAGAACATCTGAATTCAGAGAATAAAAGTGACAATAGCACAACAGGTCAGGGACCCACCATGACATACTGACAACGTAGTCCCATAAAGTATTTCATGGTTTGATGCATTAAGGGGTCGAAATTCAGTCCTGCTGTTTTTTGAGGCGGTGACACCGGCTGAGTGCTGATTTTAATGCTGGGCAGTAGAACATAAGAGCATAAGAAATAGGAGCAGGAGTAGGCCATATTGTCCCTCGAGCCTGCTCCGCCATTTAATACGATCATGGCTGATCCGATCATGGACTCAGCTCCACTTGCCTGCCCACTCCCCATAACCCCTCATTCCCTTATCATTTAAGAAACTGTCTATTTCTGTCTTAAATTTATTCAATGACCCAGCTTCCACAGTTCTCTGAGGCAGCGAGTTCCACAGATTTACAATCCTCTGAGAGAAGAAATTTCTGCTCATCTCAATTTTTAAATGGGCAGTCCTTTATTCTAAGATCATGCCCTCTAGTTCTAGTCTTCCCCCATCAGTGGAAACATCCTCTCTGCATCCACCTTGTCAAGCCCCCTCATAATCTTATACATTTCGATAAGATCACCTCTCATTCTTCTGAATTCCAATGAGTAGAGGCCCAACCTACTCAACCTTTCCTCATAAGTCAACCCCCTCATCCCCGGAATCAACCTAGTGACCCTTCTCTGAACTGCCTCCAAAGCAAGTATATCCTTCCTTAAATACGGAAACCAAAACTGTGTGCAGTACTCCAGGTATTCCAAGATTCCATTGGCCTTCCTGATCACTTGCTGTACCTGCATACTATCCTTCTGTTTTTCATTCACAAGTACCCCCAGGTTCCACTGTGCTGCAGCACTTTGCAATCTTTCTCCATTTAAATAATAACTTGCTCTTTGATTTTTTTTCTGCCAAACTGCAAAATTCAGTTTTGCCGCTCAAAGACGAGAGAGCAGCGCTAAAGTGCCGCCGTCCCCATCGCCCAACTAAATTTACCGCGAGTAGCACTTAGCCGCCCCTCTCCGGCGGCAAAGGATGGCGTTAAAAAAAACTAATTTGGACCCCCAACAGTTGCTTCACTGACGCTTTGTCAAAAGATTGTCGAAGCACTGGGGGTGTCAAACTGGGTTTTATTCCGCTCCAGGCTTTTAAACACCCTCTTGTGAAATAATTCAGAACCAGGCAGATTACGTGTCCTTTACTTCCTGGCTCCCCAGAGAATAACTCTTAACTTTCTTCCCTTGCTCTTCCCTCGCTTTAAATATACTCTCCCTCCCCCCTACATTCTCACTGCCGTGAAATCAAAGAGCGAAACTCACTGCACCGTCTCCCACGTTCAATCATTCCCTCCCCCCGTGGTCTTCAGCACTCTGAAGTTTAGTCTTTTCTTCCTCCTACGATCTAAAAAGAAAGAAATAAAAAACTTGCATTTTCACCGTGGCTTGCATGGTCTCTGGACGTCCCAGTGCGCCGTACGGCCAACGAAGTAATGTTCGAAGTGCAGTCACTGTTGTAATGCAGCAGCCAGTTTGCACACAGCAAGCTCCCACAAACACCAATGAGATAAATGACCTGTTTTAGTGATATCGGTCGAGGAACAAATATTGGTCGCAACACATTGCGATTCTTGTAAATAATTACCCCTGAAACGTATATTAATCGGGCAGATAGTGGGCCTTCCCACGGGCGCGTACGAGGTGCCTACATTCCCGTGGGGTCCCCGCAAGTTCCGGGTTTAGGCGCATCTGAAAATAAAGGGTCCTCACAGGAAGAGAGTTGTCCGACTCTTGCCCAGTGAACGCCCTTCAAATTCTTCCCAATAATAAAAGCAGGCGTAAGGTGTAAGGCCTGCTTTTATCAGCGTAAGACTTTTAAAGCACTGAATAATAATATTTTTTCAATCATTTAAACATTTAAAACCCTATTAAATAAGGTAAGTTTATTTTTAGAGCCTTTAAAATATGTAAAATGTTTTCAACAAATTAAATTTTTGTTTGAAGTAATTAATTAAATTCCATTTGGATTAATTTGAAATGTGTGATTGTTTTTATAATTTGTTTTCGGTGTTGGTGTGTTTTGGGAGGTAGTCCCGTTCATACTTATGGTGGTTCTGAACCAATGGGCATGAATGGGGATCCCCCTACTCTGATAGGTTGGGCCGGCCCACGTGATCCCAGTGATGCGTATGAAGCGCATACACATGGGCCTCTGCACAGGCCTTCGCGTAGAGCCCCAGGAACACCTCTCCAAACCTCCGGGACCACCAGATACATTTGTAGAAATTTTTGTGGTCCGACCCCAAATTCTGGGCCAATGTGATCAGTCACTCTTGCAAGGATCAGCATTCCTTGCATTTGTTGGATGGCAACAGTTTGCCCAAATTACAACTGCAATTACTATTCTAAAGTAATCCATTGATTGTAAAGCACTTTGGGACATGATAAGTTATTTTCCTTCTTCGTCAAGTCGCTGGAGAATTACCACCAACGATGTCTCTGCAAGATCCTGCAAATCCCCTGGGAGGACAGACGCACCAACATTAGCGTCCTCGATCAGGCCAACATCCCCAGCATCGAAGCACTGACCACACTCGACCAGCTCCGCTGGGCGGGCCACATTGTCCGCATGCCCAACACGAGACTCCTAAAGCAAGCGCTCTACTCAGAACACCTGCACGGCAAGCGAGCCTCAGGTGGGCAGAGTAAATATTTCAAGGACACCCTCAGAGCCTTCCTGATAAAGTGCAACATCCCCACCGACACCTGGGAGTCCCTGGCCAAAGACCACCCTAAGTGGAGGAAGAGCATCTGGGAGGGCGCTGAGCACCTCGAGTCTCGTCGCCGAGAGCATGCAGAAATCAAACGCAGGCAGCGGAAGGAGCGTGCGGCAAACCAGACTCCCCACCATCGCTTTCCTCCAACCACTGTCTATCCCAACTGTGACAGAGACTGTAATTCCCGTATTGGACTGTCCAGTCCCTGAGAACTCACTTTTAGAGTGGAAGCAAGTCTTCCTCGATTCCAAGGGACTGCCTATGATAATGATTTTCCTTCTAATTTGAATCAACGTTCAGCAAAACCTGAGTCGAAAGACGAAGCCTGTAAGCATACCACTGACTCGGACTGAGATGTTTTTCTTGCAAAGTGCCTGACGAAGGCTCTCCAGAAATTGGGTGACTCACTAAGGTGACTCAAAAGGTTCTTAGGAACACGTCAGGGCTGATGTCCAAAAGTTGTTCCTCGCGCATCAAATCATAGAATCATAGAATGGTTACAGCACAGAAGGAGGCCATTCAGCCCATCGAGCCCGTGCCGGCTCTCTGCAAGAGCACTTCAGCTAGTCCCACTCCCCCGCCCTTTCTCCCTAGCCCTGCACATTTTTTTTCCCTTCAGGTACTTAACCAATCCCCTTTTGAAAGCCACGATTGAATCTGCCTCCACCACCCTTTCAGGCCGTGCATTCCAGATCCTAACCACTCGCTGCGTAAAAAGGTTTCCCCTCATGTCGCCTTTGGTTCTTTTGCCAATCACCTTCAGAGCGATTATCACTTGCAACCAGCAACCCAGTAAGGGAATGAGGCAAAATCTTGTCATATTTTAAGGGAAGGCTGTGGGGACGTGATTGCCCCTCGCCGCGCCCACGTAGTGTTGACGCACTATAACGCCCGTCCCCTTCAATTAAAGGGCAGGGTCTCTGCCCTTTGGTGGCCGCCACTGGGCAACTAGGGAGGTGACCAACCAGGGCCAGTGGACCAGCTCTCAAAACGGTGTGCTGGGCTGCACGATGGCGGCCCGGTCAACACAAGGGCCGCCGTTGTCGGGGCGGCTGACAAAATAAAATGGCGGCGCGGGGCACTAAAGACCTCCCCTTTGAGGGATGCCCAGCGTCGGATGTCCACCAACTTTGCGCCCTGTGAAGCTTGCATTGACATCCGCCCATGTCAGCCTCACCTCCCGTGGGGCGATGAGGGGTCGGCGCACACGGTGATGACGTCATCGGCGGTTGTGCGTCGGCCCAGGGCGCTAACTGCGGGATGCGGTGCTACCGGAACAGCGCCCCCCCACACCTCCGGGATAATTTAGTGCCCCCCTCGCCCAGGCTAAAACCCCATTGCGCCCCTCGGAGGCTATAAAAAGGGACAATTTCGGCCCTTGTATGTTCTTCTAGATGAGTGAGCGAAGTTGGCACATCCTCATCCTTATTTACCCACGATCTTCTGAACGTTCTCACCTGCCGACGCTAATGTATTTTCTGCAATGACCACAGCTGTGTGGTACTTAATTCTCTTCCTCCTTTATGCAATAGGATTCCAAAACCCATGGCTTGATGTCCCGCACCACTGTTTAGGGTTAGGGTTAGGGTTAGGGGTAGGGTTAGGGGTAGGGGTAGGGTTAAGGTTAGGGGTAGGGTTAGGGCTAGGGGTAGGGTTAGGGTTAGGGTTAGGGGTAGGGTTAGGGGTAGGGTTAGGGTTAGGGTTAGGGGTAGGGTTAGGGCTAGGGGTAGGGTTAGGGTTAGGGTTAGGGTTAGGGCTAGGGGTAGGGTTAGGGTTAGGGTTAGGGGTAGGGTTAGGGGTAGGGGTAGGGTTAAGGTTAGGGGTAGGGTTAGGGTTAGGGTTAGGGTTAGGGCTAGGGGTAGGGTTAGGGTTAGGGTTAGGGGTAGGGTTAGGGGTAGGGGTAGGGTTAAGGTTAGGGGTAGGGTTAGGGCTAGGGGTAGGGTTAGGGTTAGGGTTAGGGGTAGGGTTAGGGGTAGGGTTAGGGGTAGGGTTAGGGGTAGGGTTAGGGCTAGAGGTAGGATTAGGGTTAGGGGTAGGGTTAGGGGTAGGGTTAGGGGTAGGGTTAGGGGTAGGGTTAGGGCTAGAGGTAGGGTTAGGGTTAGGGGTAGGGTTAGGGGTAGGGTTAGGGGTAGGGTTAGGGCTAGAGGTAGGGTTAGGGTTAGGGGTAGGGGTAGGGTTAGGGTTCAGGTTAGCGTTAGGGTTAGGGTTAGGGGTAGGGTTAACGGTAGGGTTCGGGTTATGGTTAGAGTTATGGTTAGGGTTAAGGGTAAGATTAGAGGTAGCGGTAGGGTTAGGGTTAGGGTTAGGGGTAGGGGTAGGGTTAGGGCTAGGGGTAGGGTTAGTGTTAGGGTTAGTGGTAAGGGCAGAGGTAGAGGTCGGGTTTAGGGTTAGGTTTCGGGTTAGGGTTCGGGTTAGGGTTCAGGTTAGTGTTAGGGTTAGGTTTAGGGGTAGGGTTAAGGGTAGGGTTAGGGTTAGTGTTAGGGGTAGAGTTAGGGGTAGGGTTAGGGTTATGGTGCAGGTTAGGGTTAGGGTTAGGGCTCGGGGTAGGTTTAGGTTTAGGGTTAGGTGTAGGGTTAGGGTTAGGGTTAGGGTTAGGGGTAGGTTAAGGGGTAGGGTTAGGGATAGGGTTAGGGTTATGGTCCAGGTTAGGATTCGGGTTAGGGCTAGGGGTAGGGTTAGGTTTAGGGTTAGGGGTCGGGTTAGGTTTAGGGTTAGGGGTAGGGTTAGGGGTAGGGGTAGGGGTAGGGGTAGGGGTAGGGTTAGGGGTAATGGTAGGGTTAGGATTATGGTTCGAGTTATGGTTCGGGTTAAGGGTAGGGCTAGAGGTAGCGGTAGGATTCGGGTTATGGTTCAGGTTAGGGTTAGGGTTAGGGTTATGGTTATGGTTTGGATTAGGGGGTAGGTTCAGGGCTCGGCGTTGGGTTATTGTTAGGGTTAGGGTTAAGGGCAGAGGTAGGGGTAGGGGTAGGGTTGTTAGGATTATAGTTCGGGTTAAGGGTAGGGTTTGGGTTCGGGGTCAGGTTAGGGCTCGTCTGACTTACCTCATCTTCGCTCCGACTCTTTTTCTCCCCACTGGTGCCCCGGACTCTGAGCCATGTCCCTAAACCTCGGCTCCCTCGCGGACACAACACTCGCTTTGAAAACAACAACGTGTGTAATAGCAAGGCTCCTTTAAATAGATCCATACACAACAAGAGCTGACATTGTTATATGAGTGTCGGAGTTAACTTTTACAGTTTCACATAATTATTTACACATATATTGAACAAAAGCTAGGAATAATTAACACATCTAAAAATAAGAAGTATTTGTTGGGCAGTATGACTCGCAATATAATTAAAATTTCAACAGCAACAAATTATATTTATACAGCACCTTTAAAGTAGTAAAACATCCTATGGCTCTTCACATGAGTGTTATCAGACAACGTTTGACACTGGCCCATGGAAGGAGATATTTGGGCAGGTGCTTGGTCAAAGAGGTGGGTTTTTAGGAGCATATTAAAGGAGGAAAGGAAGATAGAGAGGCGGAGAGGTTTAGGGAGGGAATTCCAGAGCTTGGGCCCTCGGCAGCTGAAGGCACGGCCACCAATGGTGGAGCGATTATAATCAGGGATTCTCAAGAGGCCAGAATTGGAGGAGCGCAGATATCTCAGGGGGTTCTGGGACTGGAGGAGATTACAGAGATAGGGAGGGACTGAGGCCATGGAGGGATTTGAAAATAAGGATGAGAATTTTGAAATCGAGACGTTGCTTAATCGGGTGTCAATGTAGGTCAGCGAACACAAGGGTGATGGGTGAGCAGGACTTGGTGCGAGTTAGGACAGGGGCAGCCGAGTTTTGGATCACCTCATGTTTATGTAGGGTAGAATGTGGGAGGCCAGCCAGGAGTGCGTTGGAATAGTCAGGTCTAGGGGTAAAAAGGACATGGATGAGGGCTTCAGCAGCTGATGAGCTGAGGTACTTTCAATAAAAGTCTTAAGTAATCGAAGATAATGTAAAGGCCGGTCGACATCCATCACAGTGATGGGACACAAATTCAGCTGTTAATTCCACCCTCTCGGTGACTTTCTCTCTACAAACGGTATCAAGCCAAGGTTGCGTGCTTGGAGTTGAATGAGGTTCAGCCTGCTGAAGGAATTTATTTTGCTGATTGTGGAAACTCAGTCACCTCATTCTAAATATTCCAGTTTTCACAGTGTTTAGTTCTTGGGGAATCTTCAGAGTAGGGTCATGTCCCAGAGGGCAGGGTTCCAAGGGGTTAAAACGAGTGGAACAAAAGACGAGGGGGGAGATTGTAACCCGCAGTGGGTTTCGGGTGGTGCGGGGCCGGGGGGGCTTCCGAAAAGTGCTGACTGGCTTAAGTATAAGGCCCCGGGGTATGTTAACTCCTGGGTCTCATTTAAACTCCAGTGCAGTGCTGAGGAAGTGCTGCATTGTCGGAGGTGCTGTCTTTTGGATGAGAAGTTAAACTGGTGGTCCCGTCTGCTCTCTCAGGCGGACATAAATTATTCCATGGTACTATTTTGAAGAAGAGCAGGGAAGTTATCCCCGGTGTCCTGGCCAATATTTATCCCTCAATCAACATCGCTAAAAACAGATTATCTGGACATTATCACATTGCTGTTTGTGGGAGTTTGCTGTGCGCAAATTGGCTGCTGCATTTCCTACATTACAACAGTGACTGCACTTCAAAAAGTACTTAATTGGCTTTGGGACGTCCTGATGTTGCTATATAAATGCAGGGCCGCCATGCTGCTCCAGGGGCCACCACGCTGCAAGGTACAGCGCGTACTGGTGCAGGAGGCCGACGGCAGCGAAGAGGGTGACTGACTGACAAGGTCCAGGTCGGTGATTGGAGCGTGGGCAAGTGCAGTGGGAGCGGTGAGGTCGGGGCCCAGGAGAGGCGTGAGTTTGGGGCCCAGAAGAGGCGAGGGCCCAGGGGCAGCACGGGCCCAGCCCACACTGTGCGATATGTGTGCGCACTAGGTCCGTGCAGCAGAGCAGGTCTCCAGTTGTCTTGGGTAATCCTTGCCACTGGAGCAAGACCTAGCTCTGTCAAGCCCGTGTGGTGGCTGGTGTGCAACGTTAAAAAAAATCCACGCACAGGCATCTTCCACCCTTCAACATGTAGTTCGCGATCTGGAATATTAGGTCCTTAATTGAAACACCCTGTGAACTCATCCCTTGGCGTGGAAGTAAGTCATCCTCGATTCGAGGGACCGTCGATGATATAAATGCAAGTCTTTCTTTTTAAAATTCTGTTAGTCCATTTCCCGTCCAGGATGGCTGGCTTTTTGTAACCCTATAGATGTTGTCCTGTACATTATAGGTCAATGTATTAAATATTTGCAAAACGAACAACAAACATGCATACACAAATGACACAAATTCACAGACTTGCCTGCCGACATTCCAGGTAGGTGGCGAGCAGGGGGTTTCGGAAAGGTCTCACGGGAAGAAAGGCGGTCGGGCTCTGGGACAAGAGGAGGATGCCGCTACTTTCGCTGTGGAGCTCAGAGGAACCCATTGCTCCTTCTGGAGCCACGGAATGAAGCTCTTTGAATTGTCTAGAGGGTCTCTACCCTACCCTACGTAAACTGGAGGCGATCCAAATCTCGGCTGCCCGTGTCCTAACTCGCACCAAGTCCCGCTCACCCATCACCCCTGTGCTCGCTGACCTACATTGGCTCCCAGTTAAGCAACGCCACGCTTTCAAAATTTTCGTCCTTGTTTTCAAATCCCTCAACAGCCTCGCCCCCTCCCTATCTCTGTAACCTCCTCCAGCCCCCCACCCACCGAGATGTCTGCGCTTCTCCAATTCTGCCCTCTTGAGCACCCCTGATTATAATCGCTCAACCATCGGTGGCCGTGCCTTCTGTTGTCTGGGCCCCAAGCCCTGGAACTCCCTGCCTAAACCTCTCCACCTCTCTACTTCTCTTTCCTCCTTCAAGACGCTCCTTAAAACCTACCTCTTTGACAAAACTTTTGGTCACCTGTGATACGTCCTTACTATACAGTATAAATGCACACGAGGCCCATGCTTGAGAGAAGGTCAGCCTGTGACCTGTCCTTTATTCCATGTGATGAAGGTGGGTGGAGCTTCCCTGAAGGTCCAGGTTAGGAGTGTCTCCCACAAGTTCACCACCTAGTGGTCATTGTTCTCACAGTGTACAACTTGTCAGTTTATACATGGGTTACAATGCTGGTTGAATACGTGACATCACCTCCCCCCCCCCAAAGTCTTATTAGGATCACAGGTTGAGTCTCTCTGGTGGTTTACACTCCCTTGTAGAGCACCTGAGTTGGGGTTCCGGTTGTTGGGCGCTGGCCTGAGTGTCTGCTGTTTGCGGTGCCTCAGGCCTGTCCGGACTGCCCACAGTGACTGGGCTCTCTTCCCTTTGGTTCCGGTGTTCGGTCACCTGTGGTGGAGTGAACTCTATATCGTGTTCTTCCTCTGCTTCTTCTATGGGTTTGCTGAACCTCCTTTTTGTTTGATCCACATGTTTGCGGCAGATTTGTCCATTGGTAAGTTTAACTACCAGAATCCTAATTCCCCTCTTTTGCAATCACCGTGCCTGCGAGCCATTTGGGCCCTGCAGCGTAGTTGAGGACAAAGACAGGGTCATTTACATCAATACATCACGCCCTCGCATTCCTGTCATGATAGTCACATTGTGACTGGCGCCTGCTCTCAACAATTTCTTTCATGGTGGGGTGTATAAGGGATAACCTGGTTTTGAGCATCCTTTTCATTAGCAGCTCTGCGGGTGGAACCCCTGTGAGCAAGTATGGTCGGGATCTGTAGGCCAACAGGAGGCATGATAAGTGGCTTTGTAGGGAACCCTCTTGGATGCTGAGCATCCCCTGTTTGATTATCTGCACTGCTCGTTCTGCCTGGCCGTTTGAGGCCGGCTTGAACGGTGCCGTTCTGAAATGGTTAATTCCATTGCCTGCCATGAAGTCCTGGAATTCAGTGCTTGCGAAGCACGGGCCATTGTCGCTGACCAAGATATCCGGTAAACTGTGGGCGGTGAACATTGCCCGTAGACTGGCAGAGGATATGCTTGAATTTAAAATGTCACACTCGATCCATTTGGAGTAAGCGTCTACTACAACCAAAAACATTTTTCCCATGAAAAGACCTGCGTAGTCCACATGGATGCGTGACCAAGGCTTGGCGGGCCATGGCCAGGGGCTAAAGGGGGCTTCCCTGGGCGCATTGCCCAGCTGGGCACACGTGTTGCACCTCCGAACACAAAGTTCCAGATCTGCGTCTATCCCTGGCCACCAAACGTGTGACCTGGCAATTGCCTTCATCATGAGCCCGGGTGCTCATTGTGGAGTTCTCTGATGAACACCTCTCTGCCCATCGGGTGCATGACTACGCGGTTTCCCCACAGTAGGCAATCGGCCTGAATCGAGAGTTCATACCTGCCGCCTGTGAAATGGTTTAAATTCCTCAGATCATGCCCCGTACGTGGCTGCCCAATCCCCATTCAAGACACATTTCTTGACTAAAGACAATAGCGGGTCTCTATTTGTCCAGACTTTAATCTGACGGGCTGTCACAGGTGAGCCTTCGTTTCCGAAAGCTTCAACAGCCATGACCATCTTAGCAGCATGCTCGGTAGCCCCCTCAGTGGTGGCTAGTGGGAGCCTGCTGAGTGCATCGGCGCAGTTTTCGGTGCCTGGTCTGTGCCGAATTGTATAGTGATAGGCGGCTAACGTGAGTGCCCATCTCTGTATGCGGGCCGATGCATTCGCATTTATGGCCTTGTTGTTGGCCAAAAGGGACATTAGGGGTTTGTGATCTGTCTCCAGCTCAAATTTCCTGCCAAACATGTACTGGTGCATTTTCTTTACCACATATACACATGCAAGCGCCTCCTTTTCTACCATCCCGTAGCCTCTTTCTGCCTGGGACAGACTTCTGGAGGCATAAGCTACCGGCTGTAACTGACCCTTGGCATTGACATGCTGCAACACACACCCGACACCATAGGATGACGCATCGCACGTTAACACAAGTTTCTTACATGGGTCGTATAGTGTTAACAGATTGTTGGAACATAACAAATTGCGTGCTCTATTAAAAGCCCTATCCTGGCTATCCTTCCAGACCCATTCGCGACCTTTGCATAGGAGCACGTGTAGCGGCTCTAGCAGCGTGCTCAATTTGGGAAGAAAGTTACCAAAATAGTTCCGGAGCCCCAGGAACGAACGCAGCTCCGTCGTGTTACAGGGTCCGGGTGCTCTCTGGATCGCTTCCGTCTTGGACGCAGTAGGGTTGATCCCGTCTGCTGCTACCCTCATCCCCAGGAATTCTACCTCTGAAGCTAGGAAGACGCACTTCACCTTTTTCAGTTGCAGCCCTACCCGGTCCAGTCTGCGTAGTACCTCCTCCAGGTTGTGGAGGTGTTCTTCAGTATCGTAACCCGTGATGAGGATGTCGTCTTGAAAAACCACCGTCCCTGGAATCGACTTGAGGAGGCTTTCCATATTTCGTTGGAAGATCGCGGCGGCGGAGCGAATCAAGAACGGACATCTGTTATACTCAAACAACCCCTTGTGTGTCATGATGGTGGTCAGCTTCTTCGACTCACTCGCCAGCTCCTGGGTCATGTAAGCTGAGGTCAGGTCCAATTTTGAAAAAAGTTTACCACTGGATAGCGTCGCAAAGAGGTCCTCCGCTCTCAGTAGCGGGTACTGGTCTTGGAGTGACATCCGATTGATGGTGGCCTTGTAATCACCACATATCCTGACCGACCCATCCGCCTTGAGCACCGGCACAATCGGGCTCGCCCAGTCACTGAATTCGACTGGCGAGATGATGCCTTCCCTCAGCAGGCGGTCCAATTCACCTTCTATCTTTTCCCACATCATGTACGGCACCGCTCTGGCCTTGTGGTGTACTGACCTGGCGTCCTGATTTATGTGAATCACTACCTTGGCCCCCATGAAAGTGCCAATGCCGGGTTGAAATAGTGAGTCAAATTTGTCCAGGATCTGTGAGCATGATACTCGCTCCACAGAGGAAATTGCATTGACATCGCCCCATTTCCAGTTCATGACAGCAAGCCAACTCCTCCCCAGTAGTGCGGGACCGTCCCCCGGGACAATCCAGAGTGGCAACCTGTTCTCCGAACCTTTGTGGGTCACGACTACTGTGGCGCTGCCTAGCACTGGAATGATCTCCTTTGTGTAAGTCCGTATCTGTGTGTCAATCGGCGATAATTTTGGCCTCCTGGCCTTGGACGCCCACAACTTGTCGAACTGTTTGATACTCATCAGGGACTGGCTGGCTTCCGTGTCTAGCTCCATTGATACTGGGATGCCATTGAGGAGCACTTTCATCATTATCGGTGGCGTCCTGGTGTATGAACTGTATACGTGCTCCACATGAACTCGCTGATCTTCTGCTTCCAGCGATTTTCCCCAGCTTTCATTTCTGCAATTTCTGCAGGTATTTTGCTCACCTCTGCAAGCTCCAGCTGAGTGTGTGCCTCCACACCTCCAACATGAACTGTTATTGGAAACAAAAGGCCCCTTGCCAGTCGATCGTCTCTGACTGCCTCTGTGACTGTCCTTAAGTGCGCCATTAACAGGTGTTGATGGCCCCATTACTGACCGCATTGTCCCTTGCAATGGCATGAATCACCGTTTGGCTAGCCACTGTCTCTGTTGAACTCCCCCTCTGGGCTCGACTGCATGTTGGGGCATGCCCAATTCCCCTTGTCTGCCTGGAGAACTGCGTGCTGCTTTAACAATGTTGATTCTCTGTCCCAACCATTCCTTAACACAGTACCTCTCGTCTGTTCTGCTAGTGGCCATGCTCGCGTGGTTTAAATCCCAGTTTCTCGTCGCCATTGATACGTTCTTACCATACAGTATAAATGCACACGAGGCCCATGCTTGAGAGAAGGTCAGACTGTGACCTGTCCTTTATTCCATAGCACTCAAGTGATGAAGGTGGGTGGAGCTTCCCCTTTTATACCTGAAGGTCCAGGTTAGGAGTGTCTCCCACAAGTTCACCACCTAGTGGTCATTGTTCTCACAGTGTACAACTTGTCAGTTTATACATGGGTGACAATGCTGGTTGAATGCATGACAACCTGCCCTAATTTCTCCTGACGCCGCTCGGTGTCAAATTCTTTTATCTCATTATACTCCTGTGAAGCGCCTTGGGACGTTTCACTATGCTAAAGGCGCTACATAAATACAAGTTGTTGTGGTTGTCTCTTGGAGCTTCCCTCCAGCCTATGCCCTGCTCAACCTGAGTGGTCCTCGCCTGTGTGACCTTGCTGGACGTGTGGCCAGAACTCCGAAGTGAGGTGTGAGAATGGAGAGAGCATCGTGAAGGAAGATTTGCAACTCTACAATACAGATCACTCTCAGATATCCATTATTCTACCTAGAGACCCCCTGGAACCCCCTTCATTTTAAAGTGGCGGTGTGATCACCACCAGGGAGCCAGGATTCTATACACAAACTATTTGAATACCCTTATTACAATGCATCCTTCTAATTCACCCATAAGTATCTATTATTCCGAAAAGCTCTCGCATTCGCTTCCTTCCAACATTTTCCGTGTTAAATGATGCAAAACTATCTCTCTGAAGGGTGCCATCAAAATATCATTACAAGTGCCACTAAACTATAAGACTGTTATTAAAGGTAAAATTCTACAGGGTATTTCAGTCTACATTACAACAGTACTTCAAAAGTATTCTCGTTCTTTCTTCCCTCCTTTCTTCCAATCTTTCTATCTTCCTTTCTTCCTTATTGCTCCATCACTGTTGGCTGTCCCAAGCTCTGGAATTCCCTCCCTAAACATCTCCGCCTCTCTACCTTGCACCAAGTCTCATTCACCCATCATCCCTGTGCTCGCTGACCTACACTGGGTCCCGGTTAAGCAACACCTCGATTTTAAAATTCTCGTTCTTGTTTTTTAATCCCTCCATGACCTCACTTCTCTCTCTGTAATCTCCTTCAGAGATCTCAAATTTTAATCATTTCAGCATTAGTGGCCGTGCCTTCTGTTGCCTCGGCCCTAAGCTCTGGAACTCCCTCCCTAAACCTCTCCGCCTCTCTACCTCTCTTTCCTCCTTTAAGACGCTCCTTAAAACCCACTTCTTTGACCAAACTTTTGTTCATCTGTTTTAATATCTCCTTATGTGGCTTGGTGTCAAATTTACAAAGGATTACATTACATAGGATTACATAGGATATACAACACAGAAACAGGCCATTCGGGCCCAACCAGTCCATGCTCCACTCGAGCCTCCTCCCGGCTTTCCTCATCTAAGCCTATCAGCATAACCCTCTATTCCCTTCTCCCTCATATGCTTATCCAACTGCCTCTTAAATGCATCTATACTAAATTTTGTTTGATAACGCATAGTTTTAAGGTGGTTGTTGGAAGGTTTAGAGGGGATTTGAGGGAGGGGGGCTTCTTTACACAGAGGGTTGTGGGAATAGATATAATGGTAAGTACTGCAGGGAATAGAATACGGCCAGGGTGATCTCCTGGACTAGTTTCGATCGCCTGGATGGGTCGGAGAGGAATTTTCCCAGATTTTTTCTCCCTAAATTGACCTGGGTTTTTATCTGGTTTTTGCCTTTCCCAGGAGATCACATGGCTCTAGTTGGGGTGGAGTGGAGATGTTTTTAGTACAAGAGGTGTTGCAGTGGTGTGGGGCAGACTGGTTGGGCTGGGTGCTCTTTGCCTTTCCGTTATTGGTCATGTGTTTGTATGTAACCTTTAGGGCTGCTGACCGAGGGCCGTGTGGCTCTTTGTCGACCGGCGTGGACACGATGGGCCGAAATGGCCTCCTTCTGCGCTGTAAATTTCTATGTTTCTATATTTCTATGTTTCTTTCTATGTTCAAGTTCCACTCCAGAAATTTGAGGACATAAAACTAGGCTGACACTCCAGTGCAGTGCTGAGGGACTGCTGCATTGTCGGAGCTGCCGTCTTTCGAATGATAGGTCTGTTCTCTCGGGTGGATGTAAAAGATCCCATGGCATTATTTTGAATAAGAGCAGGGGAGTTATGCCCAGTTTCCTGACCAATATTTAACCCTTAAACAACATCACTAAAACAGGGTATTGGTGAGGCCGCACCTGGAGTACTGCGTACAGGTTTGGTCTCCTTATTTAAGGAAGGATACACTTGCATTAGAGGCTGTTCAAAGAAGGTTCACTAGATTGATTCCGGAGTTGAGGGGGTTGACTTATGAAGATAGGTTGAGTACGTTGGGCCGATACACATTGGAGTTCTGAAGAATGAGAGGTGATCTTATTGAAACATATAAGATAATGAAGGGGCCCGACAAGGTGGATGCAGAGAGGATATTTCCACTCATAGGGGAAACTAAAACTAGGGGACATAGTCTCAGAATAAGGGGCCGCCCATTTAAAACTGAGATGCGGAATTTCTTCTCTCAGAGGGTTGTAAACCTGTGGAATTCTCTGCCCCAGAGAGCTGTGGAGCCTGGGACACTGAATATATTTAAGGTGGCGATCGACAGATTTTTGAGCGATAAGAGAGTGAAGGGTTATGGGGAGCGGGCAGATAAGTGGAGCTGAGTCCATGATCTTATTGAATGGCGGAGCAGGCTCGAGGGGCCGAATGGCCTACTCCTGCTCCTATTTCTTATGTTCTTATGTTCTTATTATCTGATCATCATCACATTGCTGTCTGTGGGAGCTTGCTGTGCGCAAATTGGCTGCTGCGTTTCCTACATTACAACAGTGACTACACTTTAAACGTACTTCACTGGCTGTAAAGCGCTTTGGGAGCTCCGGTGGTCGTGAAAGGCGCGCTGTAGAAATGCAAGCACTTTCCTTCCTGCTGAAGGAATTCTCTGTTTTCAATGTTTTATTTGCCATGAATTTCTGGTGAGGTTTCAAACCTCGTCAGTCAGACCTTCCGAACTGCTTGCACAGGTCGAACAGCTGCTGCCTTTATTGCTTCACATTTAAGAATGTAATTCAGTGCAGCGACATTGGACACCATGCTCCTGGCATGGGGCACAATGCACCGGGTATCCAGTAGCAGTGGGTAATGTTGCCACCTTAAGCTGTGCAAACCCAACTCGCGCAGCGCTCTGCGATTACTGTCGCTCCTGTCGTATCATGTTGCTGCCGTTTTTGTTACACTGACAAAATAAATCTTATCTGTGTTAATTCCATTTCCCTATCACCCATTGTGATCTCAGTGGCTTAAAGCTGCTGCTGAACAAACAGGCTTCCAGGTGTTGAGTGCAACACAAGGCCAGTAATTCAGTAGTGTGCTCGGGGATAGGGGTTGAGGCAGATGGTAACACTAGAGACTATCATATCTACATCCACGTATATAGCTTACAGAATCATGCCCTCTTTGTGGAGGGGATGAAGACCCAGTGGTATAGACTAATGAATGTGTTCTTTTATAAAGTAGATAGCATAATTTATCTTCATTCCTTCTTCTTTTTAGTAGCTATTCGCTTTGAAAAATCTATTTGGAAGAAAAAAGCAACTTGGAGTGAGAGTGTTTCCCCAATGAGTTAGCGGATGTCTGCTGCCTGGTGTGGTTACTGAGGCATACAAAGCAGGAAGGTCCCAGGATCGATTCCTGGCCTGTATTATGTCAGCCGATCTCATCAGTCGGGGTGGTGCAATTTGGCATGTTGCTTGATCGTGAGTGTGCACACACGCGTCCCTTCGATATTGGGAATTCTGTGCGTCAGTGTGTGGCTAGCGAGCAAGCAAAGGATTATTGTACCTTCTGTGATTGAGTAGCCAGTTGAGCCTGACATGGAGAATGTCCACTTGTGTGAAGTAGTGGAGCGATTGATGCCCATGACACCAGAAATGAACACCTCTAAACGAGGTGAAGCGGTGGAGAGATAGGTTAGGACTCAAGGGACCGGAATTGCCCCTCACCCCAATTGGGAGCGGTAACCCCCGGGGGCCGGGACTTACCACGCCCGGCCCAGAGATCCCGCCCCCACCCTAGAATTCCAAGGAAGCGCCACGTGATTGCTCCGCATAGGGCTGATGCGCTACAACGCCCCTCCCCTTGCACTCTGCAGAATTAGAGGAGTGCAGACATCTCGGGGGAGGGTTGTGGGGCTGGAGGAGATTACAGAGATAGGGAGGGGTGAGGGCCATAGAGGGAATTTGAAAACAAGGATGAGAATTATTAAATCGAGCCTTTGTTGAACCGGGAGCCAATGTAGGTCAGCGAGCACGGGGCGGTGGGGGGGGGGGAGCATGAAGGGGGGCGGTAGGGGGAGGGCGGGGGGGGGGGGGGCGGCGGTGATGGTTAAACAAGACCTAGTGGGAGTAAAGAGATGAGCCGCAGCGTTTTGGACGACCTCAAATTATTGGAGGGTGGAAGATGGGAGGCCGGCCAGGAGAGAATTAGAATAGTCAAGCCCAGGGATAATAAAGGCATGGATGATGGTTTCAGCTGAGGCGGGGGTCGGAGGCCGGCGACATTACGGAGGTGGAGGCCGGGAAGCTCATCTCGGGGTACAATACAAGACCGAGGTTGTGAACGGCCCGGCTCAGCTTCAGACAATTGCCAGGGATGGAAACGGTAACCAGGGAACGGAGTTTGTAGCGGGGACCCAAGTCAATACCTTCAGCCTTCCCAATATTTCAATGGAGTAAATTTCTACTCCTCCAATATTTGATGTTGGACAAGCAGCATGACAAATCAGAGAGAGTGGAGGGGTCGAGAGAAATGGTGTTGGGATAGAGCTGACTCTCGTCAGCGTACTTTGTGTTTTCGGATGATAGTGCCAAATGACTAGCATGTAGATGAGAAATAGAAGGGGGCGAAGGATAACTATAAAATAAGTTACTTTGAATTAACTAATCAAAAGTTTGTTTATATAAGTAGACATTTCGGGAGAGGGACCTTCCCTCAGTATTTTCTTCCTTTATTGCTAATAATGGGAGCATAAACTCTCCAAGTTCTAGATTGATCCACCTAGAGACATGCACACCCATACTCTCTCCTCTGAGTCAGAAGGTTGTGGGCTCACACCCCACTATGGGTCTTGAGCATGTACGCTCGGCTGACACTTCCGTGTTGGGGTGCTAGAGGTGGCATCCTTTGGTTGAGGTGTTAAACTGAGCTCGAGTCTGCCTGTTTTGTTGGTTCCGATGACTGCTTAAGATACCATGGCACTACTCAAAGAAGAATGGTATTCAGGCCAACGTTCCTCCCTTAGATGCAACACAAAAATAGATATCCCAGTGGTGGTTCTGGGATCTTGCAGTGCACAAATCTCCTGCTGCATTTACCTGCAATGTAACAACGTAGTTTATTGTAGGTGAAGAGCTTTGGTATAGGCGAACCAATGTGTTGTGCCAACACACTGTCCCCACTCTGCCCCTTTTTTGAGTCATAATAACTTGGTGTACAAATGCAAGTCTTTTGTTTTTAAATGTAACTAATTTTTTTTAACATTTTGCTCAAAACAGACAACAGACAGATTAGCCAACAATGAACATCCGCCTGTCACAAGTGTGATACAGTCCTGTGACCCACCAGAAGCGGTCGGTTGTCTTGTTTTACAAGAGACAGCTGACATTGTTTCAATAACACAACAAGTACAGAGATCGATTCTTCAACTACAATTTAGCAGCTGAGAGCTTGTGCTAAATGGAAAGTCAGATGAAGAATACCAGACAGTAGCTTGCGGTTTTGTCAAAGATAACAGTTTTGGATTTCATTTTGGGCAAAGCAGTTCTGACAGACAAAACACAACCAGCTGACACTGGAAGAGACAATTTAAAAATCTATTTGAAGAGGGGTAGAACGGGGACAGTGTGTTGGCACAGCACATTGGTTCGCCACAGAGAAATAGGACATGGGTCAATGCCAATGAGTCTGTAACTGGAAGGTTTCTAATCTTAGCTGGGTTATCAGTGAAAGATAGGCAAGGTTCCAGAGGAAGAAAGGAAGGGATTTGAAGCAGAGTCATTCCACCTCTCATTCACGTATAGTGACAGCCGTGGCTCAGTGGGCAGCACTCTCGTCTCTGCATCTGGCACCAAGCTCATGGTTTACAGGGCTGCAGTGATACCCGCCCTCCTGAATGGCTCAGAGATGTGGACCATAAACAGTAGACACCTCAAAGCACTGGAGAAAGACCATCAACCCTGCCTCCACAAGATCCTGCAAATCCCCTGGGAGGATAGACGCACCAACGTTAGTGTTCTCGCCCAGGCCAACATCCCCAGCATCGAAGCACTGACCACACTCGAACAGCTCTGTTGGGCGGGCAACATCGGCCGCATGCCCGACACGTTCTCCCAAAGCAAGCGCTCTACTCGGAACTCCTACACGGCAGGCAAGCCCCAGGTGGGCAGAGGAAACGTTTCAAGGACACCCTCAAAGCCTCCCCGATAAAGTGCAACATCCTCACCAACACCTGGGAGTCCCTGGCCCAAGACCGCCCTAAGTGGAGGAAGTGCATCTGGGAGGGTGCTGAGCACCTCGAGTCTCGTCACCAAGAGCAAGCAGAAAACAAGCGCAGGCAGCGGAAGGAGCGTGCGGCAAACCAGACTCCCCACCCACCCTTTCCTCCAACCACTGTCTGTCCCACCTGTGACAGAGACTGTAATTCCCGAATTGGACTGTACAGTCACCTGAGAACTCATTTTTGGAGTGGAAGCAATTCTTCCTCGATTTCGAGGGACTGCCTACGATGATGAGTGGGTGGCACACTCGCCTCTGCATCAGAAGGTTGTGGGTTCAAGTCCCTCTCCAGCGACTTGAGCACATAAATCTAGGCTGACACTCCAGTGTAGTGTTGAGGGAGTGCTGCACTGTCAGAGGTGCCGTCTTTCAGATGAGACGTTAAACTGAGGCCCTGTCTGCTCTCTCAGGTGGATGTAAATGATCCCATGGCACTATTTTGAAGAAGAGCAGGGGGGTTATCCCTGGTGTCCTGGCCAATATCTATCCTTCAATCAACATAACAAAAGCAGATTATCTGGTCATTATCATGTTGCTGTTTGTGGGAGTTTGCTGTGCGCAAATTGGCTGTTGCGTTTCCCACCTTCCAACAGTGACTACACTCCAAACCTACTGAGACGTCGGGTGGTTGTGAAAGGAGCTATAAAAATGCAAATCTTTCTTTTTTCTTTTATCTTGTTCAAGGGGGTGCTAATACTCAACTGCCACTAAATAATACAGGTTTGGGCACCTCAGATTGGCATCAGGCTAATGCAGAGGCTACTTTGCGGAACTAATCTGTAACGTACAGCATTGGAGAAAGACCCAGAATACTCAGATCCTCATGGAAAATTCACAGAGTACAAGCTGCCCAATCTCCTGTAAGGTGAGAGAGATGGTCACTTCATTTGGAAAGGTCTGATTGGCCAAAGTACCTCACACCAAAAGCACTGCCCCCTTCATTATCCTTTGATGGCTAACTTGAAGTTGATATACTTTCTCCATATGTTCTTGATCTGCTCCAACATCCACGGTTTCCGCTTCATGATTCCAGTCGAAATGAAGACTATCAACGGTTTTATGATTAACTCCAGGCATCTTCCAAAGTCACCTTTGGATTCTTCACGGCAATCCCATAAATCTCCTTTTGTACTCAACCAGAAGCTGTAACCAAGTTTTTTAGAATGGGACGGAGTTGCTTCAGAATCCTGTGTCAGTTGAATGGTGCCGAAACTAGCACAGTCCCTTAATCAACATTATTTAAAAGAAAGAGATTCTCTGTTTACAGTGTTGGTCTCCTTACCTAAAGATGAATATACTTGGCTTAGAGGGAGCGCAACGAGGGTTCACCAGACTGATTCCTGGGATGGGGGGAGATTGAGCGAGATTGAGTAGACTAGGCTGATATTCCCTGGAGATTAGAAGAATGAGAGGTGATATCATTAAAACATATAAAATTCCAAAAGGGCTTGACAGGGTAGATGCTGAGAAGCATTTTCCCCTGGCTGGGGAGTCTAGAACCCTCAGGATAAGGCGTCAGCCATTTAGGACTGAAATGAGGAGGCATTTCTTCGCTCAGAGGGTGGTGAATCTCTGGAATTCTCTGCCCGAGAGGGCTGTGCAGGTTCAGTCGTTGAGTATATTCAAGACAGAGAGCGATAGATTTTTGGATATTAAGGGAATCAAGGGATATGGGGACAGTGCAGGAAGGTGGAATTAAAGTAGAAGATCAGCCATAATCTCATTGATTGGCGGAGCAGGCTTGAGGGGCCGAATGGGCGATTCCTGCTCCTAATTCTTATGTTCTGTAGTCAGATAGAATGGTGTTCACTCTCTGGCTAAACCAGGTCACACTTTATTGGCTTAAGTGTCCCTGTTCAACAGGGTATCCTTTTGATACTTTATTTGACAATTCCCAATCAAGGGTTTTTTGGACAACCCTTAGTTTTGGGCTGATTGGTGGGACTGAGCAAAGTGCCTCAGGGCTTGCTTTCTTGTCCCAGAGTGACCTGCATGCCTCCTCGTTCATTCCCTCCTCATGGTGTCATCTCTTCTTTGCATTGGGTATCGGTGCTCTGTGTGGTGAATCTCTGTGTGGTGAATCTCTGTGTGGTGATACTCTGTTGGTGATACTCTGTTGGTGATACTTGGTGTGGTGATACTCTGTTAGTGGTACTCTGTTGGTGATACTCTGTTTGGTGATACTCTGTTGGTGATACTCTCTTAGTGGTACTCTGTTGGTGATACTCTGTTAGTGGTACTCTGTTGGTGATACTTGGTGTGGTGATACTCTGTGTGGTGATACTCAGTGTGGTGATACTCTGTTAGTGATATTCTGTTGGTGACACTCTGCTGGTGATACTCTGTTAGTGGTACTCTATTGGTGATATTCTGTTGGTGACACCCTGTTGGTGATACTCTGTGTAGTAATACTCTGTTGATGATACTCTGTTGGTGATACGCTGTTGGTGATACTCTGTATAGTAATACTCTGTGTGGCGATACTCTGTGTAGTGATACTCTGATGGTGATACTTGGTGTTGGTGATACTCGGTTGGAGAAACACTGTTGTTGATACTCTGCGTGGTGATACTCCGTTGTTGATATTCTGCTGGTGATACTCTGTTAGTGATACCCTGTGTTGGTGATACTCTGTTGGTGATATTCTGTGTTGGTGATACACTGTTAGTGATATTCTGTGTTGGTGATACTCTGTGTGGTGATGCTCTGTTGGTGATAGTCTGTGTTGGTGATACTCTGTGAGTGATACTCTGTGTTGGTGATACTCTGTTTGGTGATACTCTGTTGGTGATACTCTCTTAGTGGTACTCTGTTGGTGATACTCTGTTAGTGGTACTCTGTTGGTGATACTTGGTGTGGTGATACTCTGTGTGGTGATACTCAGTGTGGTGATACTCTGTTAGTGATATTCTGTTGGTGACACTCTGCTGGTGATACTCTGTTAGTGGTACTCTGTTGGTGATATTCTGTTGGTGACACCCTGTTGGTGATACTCTGTGTAGTAATACTCTGTTGATGATACTCTGTTGGTGATACGCTGTTGGTGATACTCTGTATAGTAATACTCTGTGTGGCGATACTCTGTGTAGTGATACTCTGATGGTGATACTTGGTGTTGGTGATACTCGGTTGGAGAAACACTGTTGTTGATACTCTGCGTGGTGATACTCCGTTGTTGATATTCTGCTGGTGATACTCTGTTAGTGATACCCTGTGTTGGTGATACTCTGTTGGTGATATTCTGTGTTGGTGATACACTGTTGGTGATATTCTGTGTTGGTGATACTCTGTGTGGTGATGCTCTGTTGGTGATAGTCTGTGTTGGTGATACTCTGTGAGTGATACTCTGTGTTGGTGATACTCTGTTGGTGATATTCTGTGTTGGTGATACACTGTTGGTGATATTCTGTGTTGGTGATACTCTGTGTGGTGATGCTCTGTTGGTTATAGTCTGTGTTGGTGATACTCTGTGAGTGATACTCTGTGTTGGTGATACTCTGTGTGGTGATACTCTTTTGTTGATATTCTGCTGGTGATATTCTGTTAGTGATACCCTGTGTTGGTGATACTCTGTTGGTGATATTCTGTGTTGGTGATACACTGTTGGTGATATTCTGTGTTGGTGATACTCTGTGTGGTGATGCTCTGTTGGTGATAGTCTGTGTTGGTGATACTCTGTGAGTGATACTCTGTGTTGATGATACTCTGTGTGGTGATACTCTGTTGGTGATACTCTATGTGGTGATACTCTGTGTTGGTGATACTCTGTTAGTAATACTCTGTGTTGGTGATACTCTGTGTGGTGATACTCTGTTGGTGATAATCTGTTGGTGATACTCTGTTAGTTATATTCTGTGTGGTGATATTCTGTCTGGTAATACTCTGTGTGGTTATACTCTGTGGTGATAATCTGTGTGGTGATACTCTGTTGATGATATTCTGTGTGGTAGTACTCTGTGTGGTGATACTCTGTGTGGTAATATTCCATTGGTGATACTCTGTGTGGTGTAACTCTGTTGGTGGTACTCTGTTAGTGATACTCTGTTGGTGATATTCTGTGATAGTACTCTGTGTGGTGATACTCTGTGTGGTGATACACTGTTGGTGATACTCTGTCTGGTAATACTCTGTGGTGATACTCTGTGTGGTGTAACTCTGTTGGTGATACTCTGTTAGTGATACTCTGTGTGGTAATACTCTGTTGGTGATATTCTGTTGGTGATACTTTGTTAGTGATACTCTGTGTGGTGATACTCTGAGTGGTGATACGCTGTTGGTAATACTCTGTGTGGTAATACTCTGTGTGGCGATACTCTGTGTAGTTATACTCTGTTGGTGATACTATGTGTTGCTGATACTCTGTTGGTGAAAGTCTGATGTTCATACTCTGCGTGGTAATCCTCTGTTGATGATATTCTGTTGGTGATACTCTGTGTGGTGATACTCTGAATGGTGATACGCTGTTGGTGATACTCTGTATAGTAATACTTTGTGTGGCGATACTCTGTGTAGTGATACTCTGTTGGTGATACTTTGTGTTGGTGATACTCTGTTAGTGATACTCTGTGTGGTGATACTCTGTTGGTGATATTCTGTGTTGGTGATATACACTGTTGGTGATATTCTGTGTTGGTGATACTCTGTGTGGTGATGCTCTGTTGGTGATAGTCTGTGCCGGTGATACACTGTGAGTGATACTCTGTGTTGGTGATACTCTGTGTGGTGATACTCTGTGTTGGTGATACTCTGTGTGGTGATACTCTGTTGGTGATAATCTGTTGGTGATACTCTGTTAGTTATACTCTGTGTGGTGATACTCTGTCTGGTAATAATCTGTGTGGTTATACTCTGTGGTGATAATCTGTGTGGTGATACTCTGTTGGTGATATTCTGTGTGGTAGTACTCTGTGTGGTGGTACTCTGTGTGGTGATATTCCATTGGTGATACTCTGTGTGGTGATACTCTGTGTGGTGTAACTCTGTTGGTGATACACTGTCTGGTAATACTCTGTGGTGATACTCTGTGTGGTGTAACTCTGTTGGTGATACTCTGTTAGTGATACTCTGTGTGGTGATACACTGTTGGTGATATACTGTTGGTGATACTCTGTTAGTGATACTCTGTGTGGTGATACACTGTTGGTGATATACTGTTGGTGATACTCTGTTGGTGATATTCTGTGTGATAGTACTCTGTGTGGTGATACTCTGTGTGGTTATACTCTGTGGTAGTACTCTGTGTGGTGATACTCTGTGTGGTGATACTCCGTTGTTGATACTCTGTCTGGTAATACTCTGTGTGGTGATACTCTGTGTGGTGATATTCCATTGGTGATACTCTGTGTGGTGATACTCTGTGTGGTGTAACTCTGTTGGTGATACTCTGTTAGTGATACTCTGTGTGGTGATACACTGTTGGTGATATACTGTTGGTGATACTCTGTTGGTGATATTCTGTGTGATAGTACTCTGTGTGGTGATACTCTGTGTGGTGATACACTGTTGGTGATACTCTGTCTGGTAATACTCTGTGGTGATATTCTGTGTGGTGTAACTCTGTTGGTGATACTCTGTTAGTGATACTCTGTGTGGTGATACACTGTTGGTGATATACTGTTGGTGATACTCTGTTAGTGATACTCTGTGTGGTAATACTCTGTTGGTGATATTCTGTTGGTGATACTTTGTTAGTGATACTCTGTGTGGTGATATTCTGAGTGGTGATACGCTATTGGTAATACTCTGTGTGGTAATACTCTGTGTGGCGATACTCTGTGTAGTTATACTCTGTTGGTGATACTTTGTGTTGCTGATACTCTGTTGGTGCAAGTCTGATGTTCACACTCTGCTTGGTAATCCTCTGTTGGTGATATTCTGTTGGTGATACTCTGTGTGGTGATACTCTGAATGGTGATACGCTGTTGGTGATACTCTGTATAGTAATACTTTGTGTGGCGATACTCTGTGTAGTGATACTCTGTTGGTGATACTTTGTGTTGGTGATACTCTGTTAGTGATACTCTGTGTGGTGATACTTCATTGGTGATACTCTGTGTGGTGGTACTCTGTTGGTGATACTGTGTTGGTGATACTCTGCCTGGTAATACTTTGTTGGTCATATTCTGTTTGTGATACTCTGTGTGGTGATACTCTGTTAGTGATACTCTGTGTGGTGATACTCTGAGTGGTGATACGCTGTTGGTGATATTCTGTGTGGTAATACTCCGTGGTGATACTCTGTGTGGTGATACTCCATTGGTGATACTCCGACTGGTAATATTGTTGGTGATATTCTGTTTGTGATACTCTGTGTTGTCATACTCTGTTGGTGATATTCTGTTAGTGATACTCTGTGTGGTGATATTCTGAGTGGTGATACGCTGTTGGTGATACTCTGTATGGTAATACTCTGTGTGACGATACTCTGTCTAGTGATACTCTGTTGGTGATACTTTGTGTTGCTGATACTCTGTTGGTGAAACTCTGATGTTGATACTCTGCGTTGTAATACTCTGTTGGTGATATTCTGTTGGTGATACTCTGTTCGTGATACTCTCTGTGGTAATACTCTGTTGGTAATACTCTGTGTGGTGATTCTCCATTGGTGATACTCTGTGTGGTAATACTCTGTTGGTGATACTCTCTTGGTGATACTCTGTGTGGTGACACTCTCCGTGGTGATACTCTGTGTGGTGATACTTCATTGGTGATACTCTGTGTGGTAATACTCTGTTGGTGGTACTCTCTTGGTGATACGCTGCTGGTGATATTCTGTGTGGTAGTACTCTCTGTGGTGATACTCTGTTGGTGATAGTCTGTTGGTGATACTCTGTGTGGTAATCCTCCATTGGTGATACTCTGTGTGGTAATACTCTGTTGGTGATACTCAGTTGATGATACTCTGTGTGGTAATACTCTGTGTGCTGACACTCTGTTAGTGATACTCTGTGTGGTGAATGCATGGCAGATGAAGTATAATGTGGATAAATGTGAGGTTATCCACTTTGGTGTAAAAACAGAGAGACAGACTATTATCTGAATGGTGACAGATTAGGAAAGGGGGAGGTGCAACGAGACCTGGGTGTCATGGTACATCAGTCATTGAAGGTTGGCATGCAGGTACAGCAGGCGGTTAAGAAAGCAAATGGCATGTTGGCCTTCATAGCGAGGGGATTTGAGTACAAGGGCAGGGAGGTGTTGCTACAGTTGTACAGGGCCTTGGTGAGGCCACACCTGGAGTATTGTGTACAGTTTTGGTCTCCTAACTTGAGGAAGGACATTCTTGCTATTGAGGGAGTGCAGCGAAGGTTCACCAGACTGATTCCGGGGATGGTGGGACTGACCTATCAAGAAAGACTGCGTCAACTGGTCTTGTATTCACTGGAGTTCAGAAAAATGAGTGGGGACCTCATAGAAACGTTTAAAATTCGGACGGGTTAGGCAGGTTCGATGCAGGAAGAATGTTCGCAATGTTGGGGATGTCCAGAACCAGGGGTCACAGTCTAAGGATAAGGGGTAAGCCATTTAGGACCGAGATGAGGAGAAACTTCTTCACCCAGAGAGTGGTGAACCTGTGGAATTCTCTACCACGGAATGTTGTTGAGGCCAATTCACTAAATATATTCAAAAGGGAGTTGGATGAAGTCCTTACTACTAGGGGGATCAAGAGGTATGGCAAGAAAGCAGGAAGGTGGTACTGAAGTTGCATGTTCAGCCATGAACTCATTGAATGGCGGTGCAGGCTAGAAGGGCCGAATGGCCTACTCCTGCACCTATTTTCTAAGTATCTATGTTTCTATGTTAGTGATACTCTGTGTGGTAATACTCTGTTGGTGATACTCTGTTGGTAATACTCTGTTGGTGATACTCTGTTGGTGATAATCTGTTGGTGATACTCTGTTAGTTATACTCTGTGTGGTGATACTCTGTCTGGTAATAATCTGTGTGGTTATACTCTGTGGTGATAATCTGTGTGGTGATACTCTGTTGGTGATATTCTGTGTGGTAGTACTCTGTGTGGTGATACTCTGTGTGGTGATATTCCATTGGTGATACTCTGTGTGGTGATACTCTGTGTGGTGTAACTCTGTTGGTGATACACTGTCTGGTAATACTCTGTGGTGATACTCTGTGTGGTGTAACTCTGTTGGTGATACTCTGTTAGTGATACTCTGTGTGGTGATACACTGTTGGTGATATACTGTTGGTGATACTCTGTTAGTGATACTCTGTGTGGTGACACACTGTTGGTGATATACTGTTGGTGATACTCTGTTGGTGATATTCTGTGTGATAGTACTCTGTGTGGTGATACTCTGTGTGGTTATACTCTGTGGTAGTACTCTGTGTGGTGATACTCTGTGTGGTGATACTCCGTTGTTGATACTCTGTCTGGTAATACTCTGTGTGGTGATACTCTGTGTGGTGATATTCCATTGGTGATACTCTGTGTGGTGATACTCTGTTAGTGATACTCTGTGTGATGATACTCTGTTGGTGATATTCTGTGTTGGTGATATACACTGTTGGTGATATTCTGTGTTGGTGATACTCTGTGTGGTGATGCTCTGTTGGTGATAGTCTATGCCGGTGATACACTGTGAGTGATACTCTGTGTTGGTGATACTCTGTGTGGTGATACTCTGTGTTGGTGATACTCTGTGTGGTGATACTCTGTTGGTGATAATCTGTTGGTGATACTCTGTTAGTTATACTCTGTGTGGTGATACTCTGTCTGGTAATAATCTGTGTGGTTATACTCTGTGGTGATAATCTGTGTGGTGATACTCTGTTGGTGATATTCTGTGTGGTAGTACTCTGTGTGGTGATACTCTGTGTGGTGATATTCCATTGGTGATACTCTGTGTGGTGATACTCTGTGTGATGTAACTCTGTTGGTGATACACTGTCTGGTAATACTCTGTGGTGATACTCTGTGTGGTGTAACTCTGTTGGTGATACACTGTCTGGTAATACTCTGTGGTGATACTCTGTGTGGTGTAACTCTGTTGGTGATACTCTGTTAGTGATACTCTGTGTGGTGATACACTGTTGGTGATATACTGTTGGTGATACTCTGTTAGTGATACTCTGTGTGGTGATACACTGTTGGTGATATACTGTTGGTGATACTCTGTTGGTGATATTCTGTGTGATAGTACTCTGTGTGGTGATACTCTGTGTGGTTATACTCTGTGGTAGTACTCTGTGTGGTGATACTCTGTGTGGTGATACTCCGTTGTTGATACTCTGTCTGGTAATACTCTGTGTGGTGATACTCTGTGTGGTGATATTCCATTGGTGATACTCTGTGTGGTGATACTCTGTTAGTGATACTCTGTGTGGTGATACTCTGTTGGTGATATTCTGTGTTGGTGATATACACTGTTGGTGATATTCTGTGTTGGTGATACTCTGTGTGGTGATGCTCTGTTGGTGATAGTCTGTGCCGGTGATACACTGTGAGTGATACTCTGTGTTGGTGATACTCTGTGTGGTGATACTCTGTGTTGGTGATACTCTGTGTGGTGATATACTGTTGGTGATACTCTGTTGGTGATATTCTGTGTGATAGTACTCTGTGTGGTGATACTCTGTGTGGTTATACTCTGTGGTAGTACTCTGTGTGGTGATACTCTGTGTGGTGATACTCCGTTATTGATACTCTGTCTGGTAATACTCTGTGTGGTGATACTCTGTGTGGTGATATTCCATTGGTGATACTCTGTGTGGTGATACTCTGTGTGGTGTAACTCTGTTGGTGATACTCTGTCTGGTAATACTCTGTGTGGTGATGCTCTGTGTGGTGTAACTCTGTTGGTGATACTCTGTTAGTGATACTCTGTGTGGTGATACACTGTTGGTGATATACTGTTGGTGATACTCTGTTGGTGATATTCTGTGTGATAGTACTCTGTGTGGTGATACTCTGTGTGGTGATACACTGTTGGTGATACTCTGTCTGGTAATACTCTGTGGTGATATTCTGTGTGGTGTAACTCTGTTGGTGATACTCTGTTAGTGATACTCTGTGTGGTGATACACTGTTGGTGATATACTGTTGGTGATACTCTGTTAGTGATACTCTGTGTGGTAATACTCTGTTGGTGATATTCTGTTGGTGATACTTTGTTAGTGATACTCTGTGTGGTGATATTCTGAGTGGTGATACGCTATTGGTAATACTCTGTGTGGTAATACTCTGTGTGGCGATACTCTGTGTAGTTATACTCTGTTGGTGATACTTTGTGTTGCTGATACTCTGTTGGTGCAAGTCTGATGTTCACACTCTGCTTGGTAATCCTCTGTTGGTGATATTCTGTTGGTGATACTCTGTGTGGTGATACTCTGAATGGTGATACGCTGTTGGTGATACTCTGTATAGTAATACTTTGTGTGGCGATACTCTGTGTGATGATACTCCATTGGTGATACTCTGTGTGGTAATACTCTGTTGGTGATACTCTTTTGGTGATACTCTGTGTGGTAATACTCTATGTGGTGATACTCTGTGTGATGATACTCCATTGGTAATACACTGTGTGGTGCTACCCTGTTGGTGATGCTCTTTTGGTGACACTCTGTGTGGTGATACTCTGTGTGGTGATCCTCCATTGGTGATAATCTGTGTGGTAATACTCTTTTGGTGATACTCAGTTGGTGATATTCTGTGTGGTAATACTCTCGGTGGTGATACTCTGTGGGTGTTACTCTGTTGGTGATACTCTGTATGGGGATTCTCTGTGTGGCGATACTCTGTTGGTAATACTCTATGTGGTGATACTCTGTGTGATGATACACCATTGGTGATACTCTATGTGATAATAGAAACATAGAAACATAGAAACATAGAAAATAGGTGCAGGAGTAGGTCATTCGGCCCTTCTATCCTGCACCGCCATTCAATGAGTTCATGGCTGAACATGCAACTTCAGTACCCCATTCCTGCTTTCTCACCATACCCCTTGATTCCCCTAGTAGTAAGGACTTCATCTAACTCCTTTTTGAATATATTTAGTGAATTGGCCTCAACAACTTTCTGTGGTAGAGAATTCCACAGGTTCACCACTCTCTGGGTGAAGAAATTCCTCCTCATCTCAGTCCTAAATGGCTTCCCCCTTATCCTTAGACTGTGTCCCCTGGTTCTGGACTTCCCCAACATTGGGAACATTCTTCCTGCATCTAACCTGTCTAACCCCGTCAGAATTTTAAACGTTTCTATGAGGTCCCCTCTCATTCTTCTGAACTCCAGTGAATACAAGCCCAGTTGATCCAGTCTTTCTTGATAGGTCAGTCCCGCCATCCCGGGAATCAGTCTGGTGAACCTTCGCTGCACTCCCTCAATAGCAAGAATGTCCTTCCTCAGGTTAGGAGACCAAAACTGTACACAATACTCCAGGTGTGGCCTCACCAAGGCCCTGTACAATTGTAGCAACACCTCCCTGCCCTTGTACTCAAATCCCCTCGCTATGAAGGCCAACATGCCATTTGCTTTCTTAACCGCCTGCTGTACCTGCATGCCAACCTTCAATGACTGATGTACCATGACACCCAGGTCTCGTTGCACCTCTCCTTTTCCTAATCTGTCACCATTCAGATAATAGCCTGTCTCTCTGTTTTTACCACCAAAGTGGATAACCTCACATTTATCCACATTATACTTCATCTGCCATGCATTTGCCCACTCACCTAACCTATCCAAGTCGCTCTGCAGCCTCATAGAATCCTCCTTGCAGCTCACACTGCCACCCAACTTAGTGTCATCCGCAAATTTGGAGATACTACATTTAATCCCCTCGTCTAAATCATTAATGTACAGTGTAAACAGCTGGGGCCCCAGCACAGAACCTTGCGGTACCCCACTAGTCACTGCCTGCCATTCTGAAAAGTCCCCATTTACTCCTACTCTTTGCTTCCTGTCTGACAACCAGTTCTCAATCCATGTCAGCACACTACCCCCAATCCCATGTGCTTTAACTTTGCACATTAATCTCTTGTGTGGGACCTTGTCGAAAGCCTTCTGAAAGTCCAAATATACCACATCGACTGGTTCTCCCTTGTCCACTCTACTGGAAACATCCTCAAAAAATTCCAGAAGATTTGTCAAGCATGATTTCCCTTTCACAAATCCATGCTGACTTGGACCTATCATATTACCTCTTTCCAAATGCACTGCGATCACATCCTTAATAATTGATTCCATCATTTTACCCACTACCGATGTCAGGCTGACCGGTCTGTAATTCCCTGTTTTCTCTCTCCCTCCTTTTTTAAAAAGTGCGGTTACATTGGCTACCCTCCACTCCATAGGAACTGATCCAGAGTCAATGGAATGTGATACTCTGTGTGGTGATACACTGTTAGTGATACTCTGTTGGTGATACTCTTTTGGTGATACTCTGTGTGGTAATACTCTATGTGGTGATACTCTGTGTGATGATACTCCATTGGTGATACTCTGTGTTGTAATACTCTGTTGGTGATACTCTTTTGGTGATACTCTGTGTGGTAATACTCTATGTGGTGATACTCTGTGTGATGATACTCCATTGGTGATACTCTGTGTTGTAATACTCTGTTGGTGATACTCTTTTGGTGATACTCTGTGTGGTAATACTCTATGTGGTGATACTCTGTGTGATGATACTCCATTGGTAATACACTGTGTGGTGCTACTCTGTTGGTGATACTCTTTTGGTGACACTCTGTGTGGTGATATTCTGTGTGGTGATCCTCCATTGGTGATACTCTGTGTGGTAATACTCTGTTGGTGATACTCAGTTGGTGATATTCTGTGTGGTAATACTGTGTGGTGATACTCTGTTGGTGGTCCTCTGTTGATGATACACTGCTTGTAATATTCTGTGTGGTAGTACTCTCGGTGGTGATACTCTTTGGGTGATACTCTGGTGGTGATACTCTGTATGGGGATTCTCCGTGTGGCAATACTCTGTTGGTAATACACTGTGTAGTGCTACTCTTTTGGTGATACTCTTTTGGTGACACTCTGTGTTGTGATACTCTGTGTGGTGACCCTCCTTTGGTGATATCTGTGTGGTAATACTCTGTTGGTGATACTCTGTTGGTGATACACTGCTGGTGATATTCTGTGTGGTAATACTCTGTGTGGTAATACTCTGTTGGTGGTACTCTGTTGGTGATACACTGCTGGTGATATTCTGTGTGGTGGTAATCTCGGTGGTGATACTCTTGGGTGATACTCTGTTGGTGATACTCTGTATGGGGATTCTCTGTGTGGCAATACTCTGTTGGTAATACTCTATGTGGTGATATTCCGTGTGATAATACTCCATTGGTGATACTCTGTGTGGTGCTACTCTGTTGGTGATACTCTATGTGGTGATACTCTGTGTGGTGATACACTGTTAGTGATACTCTGTTGGTGATACTCTGTGTAGTATTACTCTGTGTGGTGATACTCCGTATGGTGATACTTCAATTGGTGATACTCTGTGAGGTAATACTCTGTTGATGGTACTCTGTGTGGTGATACACTGCTGGTGATATTCTGTGTGGTAGTACTCTCTGTGGTGATACGCTGTGGGTGATACACTGCTGGTGATATTCTGTGTGGTAGTACTCTCTGTGGTGATAGTCTGTGGGTGATACTCTGTTGGTGACACTCTGTGTGGTGATACTCCATTGGTGATACTCTGTGTGGTAATACTCTGTTGGTGATACTCAGTTGGTGATATTCTGTGTGGTAATACTCTGTGTGGTGATACTCTGTTGGTGGTACTCTGTTGGTGATACACTGCTGGTGATATTCTGTGTGGTAGTACTCTCGGTGGTGATACTCTGTGGGTGATACTCTGTTGGTGATACTCTGTGTGGTGATTCTCTGTGTGGTGATACTCCATTGGTGATACTCTCTGTGGTAATACTTTGCTGGTGATACTCTTTTGGTGATACTCTGTGTGGTAATACTCTATGTTGTGATATTCTGTGTGATGATACTCCATTGGTGATACTCTATGTGGTACTACTCTGTTGGTGATACTCTTTTGGTGATACTCTGTTGGTGATACTCTGTTGGTGATAAGCCGTTGGTGATACTCTGTGTGGTGATACTCTGAGTGGTGATACGCTGTTGGTGATATTCCATTGCTGATACTCTGTTGGTGATACTGTGTTGGTGATAGTCTGTCTGGTCATACTCTGTTGGTGATATTCTGTTTGTGGTACTCTGTGTGGTCATACTCTGTTGGTGATATTCTGTTAGTGATACTCTGTGTGGTGAATCTTTGTGTGGTGATACTCTGTTCGTGATACTCTGTGTGGTGATACTCTGAGTGGTGATACGCTGTTGGAGATACTCTTAATGGTAATACTCTGTGTGGCGATACTCTGTGTAGTGATACTCTGTTGGTGATATTCTGTTGGTGATACTCTGTTAGTGATACTCTGCTGGTGCTATTTGCAGTGGTAATACTCTGTGTGGTGATATTCTGTGTGGTGATTTTCCATTGGTGATACTCTGTGTGTTAATACTCTGTTGGTGATACTTTGTTGGTCATACTCTGTGTGGTAATACTCGGTGTGGTGATACTCCGTGTGGTCATACTTCATTGGTGATACTCTGTGTGGTAATACTCTGTTGGTGATACTCTGTGTGGTAATACACTGTTGGTGATACTCTGTTGGTGATACCCTGTTGGTGATGTTCTGTGTGGTAGTACTCTCTGTGGTGATACTCTGTTGGTGATAATCTGTGTGGTGAATCTTTGTGTGGTGATACTCTGTTCGTGATACTCTGTGTGGTAATACACTGTTGGTGATACTCTGTTGGTGATACTCTGTTGGTAATACGCTGTTGGTGATACTCGGTGTGGTGATACACTGTGTGGTGATACTCTGTGTGGTGATTCTCCATTGGTGATACTCTGTGTGGTAATACTCTGTTGGTGATATTCTGTTGCTGATACTCTGTGTGGTAATACTCTGTGTGGTTATACTATGAGTGGTGATACGCTGTTGGTGATATTCTGTTGGTGATACCAAGTCTGGTAATATTCAGTGGTGATATTCTGCCTGGAAATACTCTGTGGTGATACTGTGTTGGTGATACTCTGTGTGGTAATACTCTGTTGGTGGTACTCTGTTGGTGATACACTGCTGGTGATGTTCTGTGTGGTAGTACTCCCTGTGGTGATACTCTGTTGGTGATAATTTGTTGGTGATACTCTGCTGGTAATACGCTGTTGGTGATACTCGGTGTGGTGATTCTTTGTGTGGTGATACTCTGTTAGTGATACTCTGTGTGGTAATACTCTGTTGGTGATACTCTGTTGGTGATACTCTGTTGGTAATACGCTGTTGGTGATACTCGGTATGATGATACTCTGTGTGGTGATACTCTGAGTGGTGATATGCTGTTGGTGATATTCTGTGTGGTTATACTCCATTGGTGATACTCTGTTGGTGATACCAAGTCTGGTAATATTCAGTGGTGATACTCTGTCTGGAAATACTCTGTGGTGATACTCTGTGTGGTGATACTCTGTTGGTGATATTCTGTTGCTGATACTCTGTTAGCGATACTGTGTTGGTGATAATCTGTGTGGTAATACTCTATGTGGTGATACTCTGTGTGATGATAATCTATTGGTGATACTCTATGTGGTACTACTCAGTTGGTGATACTCTTTTGGTGATACTCTGTTGGTGATACTCTGTTGGTGATACTCTGTTGGTGATACCATGTCTGGTAATATTCTGTGGTGATACTCTGTGTGGTGATACTCTGTTGGTAATACGCTGTTGGTGATACTCGGTGTGGTAATATTCTGTGTGGTGATACTCTGTGTGCTGATTCTCCATTGGTGATACTCTGTGTGGTAATACTCTGTTGGTGATACTCTGTTGGTGATTCTCTGTGTGGTAATACTCTTTGTGGTGATGCTCTGTGTGGTGATACTCCATTGGTGATACTCTGTGTGGTAAAACTCTGTTGGTGATACTTGGTGTGGTAATACTCTTTGTGGTGATACTCTGTGTGGTGATACCCCATTGGTGATACTCTGTGTGGTAAAACTCTGTTGGTGATACTCTGTTGGTGATACCCTGTGTGGTAATACTCTGTATGGTGATACTCTGTGTGGTGATTCTTCATTGGTGATACTGTGTGGTAATACTCTGTTGGTGGTACTCTGTTGGTGATACACTGCTGGTGATATTCTGTGTGGTAGTACTCTCGGTGTTGATACTCCGTGGGTGATATTCTGTTGGTGATACTCTGTGTGGTGATTCTCTGTGTGGTGATACTCCATTGGTCATACTCTCTGTGGTAATACTTTGCTGGTGATACTCTTTTGGTGATACTCTGTGTGGTAATACTCTATGTGGTGATATTCTGTGTGATGATACTATATTGGTGATACTCTATGTGGTACTACTCTGTTGGTGATACTCTTTTGGTGATACTCTGTTGGTGATACTCTGTTGGTGATAAGCCATTGGTGATACTCTGTGTGGTGATACTCTGAGTGGTGATACGCTGTTGGTGATATTCTGTGTGGTAATACTCTGTGTGGTGATACTCTGTGTGGTGATACTCCGTTGCTGATACTCTGTTGGTGATACTGTGTTGGTGATAGTCTGTCTGGTCATACTCTGTTGGTGATATTCTGTTTGTGGTACTCTGTGTGGTCATACTCTGTTGGTGATATTCTGTTAGTGATACTCTGTGTGGTGATACTCTGAGTGGTGATACGCTGTTGGTGATACTCTTAATGGTAATACTCTGTGTGGCGATACTCTGTGTGGTGATTTTCCATTGGTGATACTCTGTGTGTTAATACTCTGTTGGTGATACTTTATTGGTCATACTCTGTGTGGTAATACTCTGTGTGGTGATACTCTGTGTGGTGATAATCCATTGGTGATACTCTGTGTGATAATACTCTGTTGTTGGTACTCTGTTGGTGAAACTCTGTGTGGTAATACTCTGTGTGGTGACTATTATCTGAATGGTGACAGATTAGGAAAAGGGGAGGTGCAACGAGACCTGGGTGTCATGGTACATCAGTCATTGAAGGTTGGCATGCAGGTACAGCAGGCGGTTAAGAAAGCAAATGGCCTGTTGGCCTTCATAGCGAGGGGATTTGAGTACAGGGGCAGGGAGGTGTTGCTACAGTTGTACAGGGCCTTGGTGATGCCACACCTGGAGTATTGTGTACAGTTTTTGTCTCCTAACTTGAGGAAGGACATTCTTGCTATTGAGGGAGTGCAGCGAAGGTTCACCAGACTGATTCCGGGGATGGTGGGACTGACCTATCAAGAAAGACTGGATCATCCGGGCTTGTATTCACTGGAGTTCAGAAGAATGAGAGGGGACCTCATAGAAACGTTTAAAATTCTGACGGGTTTGGACAGGTTGGATGCAGGAAGAATATTCCCAATGTTGGGGAAGTCCAGAACCAGGGGTCACACTAAGGATAAGGGGTAAGCCATTTAGGACCGAGATGAGGAGAAACTTCTTTACCCAGAGAGTGGTGAACCTGTGGAATTCTCTACCACAGAAAGTTGTTGAGGCCAATTCACTAAATATATTCAAAAGGGAGTTAGATGAAGTCCTTACTAATAGGGGGATCAAGGCGTATGATGAGAAAGCAGGAAGGTGGTACTGAAGTTGCATGTTCAGCCATGAACTCATTGAATGGCGGTGCAGGCTAGAAGGGCCGAATGGCCTACTCCTGCATCTATTTTCTATGTTTCTCTGTTTCTATGTTAGTGATACTCTGTGTGGTAATACTCGGTTGGTGATACTCTGTTGGTAATACTCTGTTGGTGATACGCTGTTGTTGATACTCGGTGTGGTGATACTCTGTGTGGTGATACTCTGGGTGGTGATACTCCATTGGTGATACTCTGTGTGGTAATACTCTGTTGGTGATACTCTGTTGGTGATACTTCATTGGTGATACTCTGTGTGGTAATACTCTGTTGGTGGTACTCTCTTGGTGATAACTGCTGGTGATATTCTGTGCGGTATACTCTGTGGTGATACTCTATGGGTGATACACTGCTGGTGATATTCTGTGTGGTAGTACTCTCTGTGGTGATACTCTGTGGGTGATACTCTGTTGGTGACACTCTGTGTGGTGATTCTCTGTGTGGTGATACTCCATTGGTGATACTCTGTGTGGTGATACTCTGTTGGTGATACTCTGTTTGATGATACTCTGTGTGGTGATACTCTATGGGTGATACTCTGTGTGATGATACTCCTTGGTGATACTCTGTGTGGTAATACTCTGTTGGTGATACTCTTTTGCTGATACTCTGTGTGGTGATACACTGTGTGGTGATCCTCCATTGGTGATACTCTGTGTGGTAATACTCTGTTGGTGATACTCAGTTGGTGATACTCTGTGTGGTGATACTCTGTTGGTGATACGCTGTTGGTGATACTCTATTGGTGATACTCTGTCTGGGAATATTCTGTTGGTGATACTCTGAGTGGAGATGCGCTGTTGTTGATCCTCTGTGATGTAATACACTGTGTGGTGATACTCTGTGTGGTGATACTCCATTGGTGATACTCAGTGTGGTAATACTCTGTTAGTGATACTCTGTGTGGTAATACTCTATGGGTGATACTCTGTGTGATGATACTCCTTGGTGATACTCTGTGTGGTAATACTCTGTTGGTGATACTCTTTTGCTGATACTCTGTGTGGTGATACTCTGTGTGGTGATCCTCCATTGGTGATACTCTGTGTGGTAATACTCTGTTGGTGATACTCAGTTGGTGATACTCTGTGTGGTGATACACTGCTGGTGATATTCTGTGTGGTAGTACGCTCGGTGGTGATTCTCTGTGTGATGAAACTCTGTTGGTAATATTCTATGTGGTGATACTCTGTGTGGTGATACTCCATTGGTGTTACTCTGTGTGTTAATACTCTGTTGGTGATACTCTGTTTGATGATACTCTGTGTGGTGATATTCTGTGTGGTGATACGCTGTTGGTGATACTCTGTGTGGTGATACTCTGTTGGTGATACGCTGTTGGTGATACTCTATTGGTGATATTCTGTCTGGGAATATTCTGTTGGTGATACTCTGTTGGTGATACTCTGTTGGTGATACACCGTTGGTGATATACTGTGTGGTGATACTATGAGTGGTTATACGCTGTTGGTGATATTCTGTGTGGTAATACTCTGTGGTGTTACTCTGTTGGTGATACACTGCTGGTGATATTCTGCATGGTAGTACTCTCTGTGGTGATGCTCTGTGGGTGATACTCTGCTGGTGCTACTCTGTGTGGTGATTCTCTGTGTGGTGATACTCTGTTGATGATACTCTGTGTGGTGATACTCTGTTGGTGATACACTGTTGGTGATACTCTGTGTGGTGATACTCTGAGTGGAGATACGCTGTTGGTGATCCACTGTGATGTAATACTCTGTGTGGTGATACTCAGTGTGGTGATACTCCATTGGTGAAACTCTGTGTGGTGATACTCTGTTGGTGATACTCTGTTGGTGATACGCTGTTGGTGATACTCTGTGTGGTGATACTCTGAGTGGAGATACGCTGTTGGTGATCCTCTGTGATGTAATACTCTGTGTGGTGATACTCAGTGTGAAGATACTCCATTGGTGATACTCTGTGTGGTAATACAGTGTTAGTGATACTCAGTGTGGTAATACTCTATGTGGTGATACTCTGTGTGATGATACTCCTTGGTGATACTCTATGTGGTAATACTATGTTGGTGATACTCTTTTGCTGATACTCTGTGTGGCAATACTCTGTGTGGTAATACTCTCTGTGGTGATACTCTGTGGGTGATACACTGCTGGTGATATTCTGTGTGGTAGTACTCGCTGTGGTGATACTTTGTGGGTGATACTCTGTTGGTGCTACTCTGTGTGGTGATTCTCTGTGTGGTGATACTCTATTGATGATACTCTGTGTGGTGATACTCTGTTGGTGATACTCAGTTGGTGATATTCTGTGTGGTAATACTCTGTGTGGTGATTCTCCATTGGTGATACTCTGTGTGGTAATACTCTGTTGGTGATACTCTGTTGGTGATACTCCATTGGTGATACTCTGTGTGCTAATACTCTGTTGGTGATACTCTGTTGGTGATACTCTGTGTGGTAATACTCTGTGTGGTGATTCTCCATTGGTGATACTCTGTGTGGTAATACTCTGTGTGGTGACACTCTGTGTGGTAATACTCTATGTTGTGTTACCCTGTGTGATGATACTCCATTGGTGATACTCTGTGTGGTAATACTCTGTTGGTGATACTCTTTTGGTGATACTCTGTGTGGTAATACTCTATGTGGTGTTACTCTGTGTGATGATACTCCATTGGTAATACACTGTGTGGTGCTACTCTGTTGGTGATACTCTTTTGGTGACACTCTGTGTGGTGATACTCTGTGTGGTGATATTCTGTTGGTGGTACTCTGTTGGTGACACTCTGGGTGGTGATTCTCTGTGTGGTGATACTCCATTGGTGATACTCTGTGTGGTAATACTCTGTTTGGTGATACTCTGTATGGGGATTCTCTGTGTGGCGATACTTTGTTGGTAATACTCTATGTGGTGATACTCTGTGTGATAATACTCCATTGGTGATTCTCTGTGTGGTGCTACTCTGTTGGTGATACTCTATGTGGTGATACTCTGTGTGGTGATACACTGTTAGTGATACTCTGTTGGTGATACTCTGTGTAGTATTACTCTGTGTGGTGATACTCCGTATGGTGATACTTCAATTGGTGATACTCTGTGAGGTAATACTCTGTTGATGGTACTCTGTGTGGTGATACACTGCTGGTGATATTCTGTGTGGTAGTACTCTCTGTGGTGATACTCTGTGGGTGATACACTGCTGGTGATATTCTGTGTGGTAGTACTCTCTGTGGCGATAGTCTGTGGGTGATACTCCGTTGGTGATACTCTGTGTGGTAATACTCTGTTTGGTGATACTCTGTTGGTGATACTCTGTTGGTGATACGCTGCGTGGTGATACTCTGTGTGGTGATACTCTGTTGGTGATACTCCATTGGTGAAACTCTGGGTGGTGATACTCTGTTGGTGATACTCTGTTGGTGATACGCTGTTGGTGATACTCTGTGTGGTGATACTCTGAGTGGAGATACGCTGTTGGTGATCCTCTGTGATGTAATACTCTGTGTGGTGATACTCAGTGTGAAGATACTCCATTGGTGATACTCTGTGTGGTAATACAGTGTTAGTGATACTCAGTGTGGTAATACTCTATGTGGTGATACTCTGTGTGATGATACTCCTTGGTGATACTCTATGTGGTAATACTATGTTGGTGATACTCTTTTGCTGATACTCTGTGTGGCAATACTCTGTGTGGTAATACTCTCTGTGGTGATACTCTGTGGGTGATACACTGCTGGTGATATTCTGTGTGGTAGTACTCGCTGTGGTGATACTTTGTGGGTGATACTCTGTTGGTGCTACTCTGTGTGGTGATTCTCTGTGTGGTGATACTCTATTGATGATACTCTGTGTGGTGATACTCTGTTGGTGATACTCAGTTGGTGATATTCTGTGTGGTAATACTCTGTGTGGTGATTCTCCATTGGTGATACTCTGTGTGGTAATACTCTGTTGGTGATACTCTGTTGGTGATACTCCATTGGTGATACTCTGTGTGCTAATACTCTGTTGGTGATACTCTGTTGGTGATACTCTGTGTGGTAATACTCTGTGTGGTGATTCTCCATTGGTGATACTCTGTGTGGTAATACTCTGTGTGGTGACACTCTGTGTGGTAATACTCTATGTTGTGTTACCCTGTGTGATGATACTCCATTGGTGATACTCTGTGTGGTAATACTCTGTTGGTGATACTCTTTTGGTGATACTCTGTGTGGTAATACTCTATGTGGTGTTACTCTGTGTGATGATACTCCATTGGTAATACACTGTGTGGTGATACTCTGTGTGGTGATACTCTGTTGGTGGTACTCTGTTGGTGACACTCTGGGTGGTGATTCTCTGTGTGGTGATACTCCATTGGTGATACTCTGTGTGGTAATACTCTGTTTGGTGATACTCTGTATGGGGATTCTCTGTGTGGCGATACTTTGTTGGTAATACTCTATGTGGTGATACTCTGTGTGATAATACTCCATTGGTGATTCTCTGTGTGGTGCTACTCTGTTGGTGATACTCTATGTGGTGATACTCTGTGTGGTGATACACTGTTAGTGATACTCTGTTGGTGATACTCTGTGTAGTATTACTCTGTGTGGTGATACTCCGTATGGTGATACTTCAATTATTGATACTCTGTGAGGTAATACTCTGTTGATGGTACTCTGTGTGGTGATACACTGCTGGTGATATTCTGTGTGGTAGTACTCTCTGTGGTGATACTCTGTGGGTGATACACTGCTGGTGATATTCTGTGTGGTAGTACTCTCTGTGGCGATAGTCTGTGGGTGATACTCCGTTGGTGATACTCTGTGTGGTAATACTCTGTTTGGTGATACTCTGTTGGTGATACTCTGTTGGTGATACGCTGCGTGGTGATACTCTGTGTGGTGATACTCTGTTGGTGATACTCCATTGGTGAAACTCTGGGTGGTGATACTCTGTTGGTGATACTCTGTTGGTGATACGCTGTTGGTGATACTCTGTGTGGTGATACTCTGAGTGGAGATACGCTGTTGGTGATCCTCTGTGATGTAATACTCTGTGTGGTGATACTCAGTGTGAAGATACTCCATTGGTGATACTCTGTGTGGTAATACAGTGTTAGTGATACTCAGTGTGGTAATACTCTATGTGGTGATACTCTGTGTGATGATACTCCTTGGTGATACTCTATGTGGTAATACTATGTTGGTGATACTCTTTTGCTGATACTCTGTGTGGCAATACTCTGTGTGGTAATACTCTCTGTGGTGATACTCTGTGGGTGATACACTGCTGGTGATATTCTGTGTGGTAGTACTCGCTGTGGTGATACTTTGTGGGTGATACTCTGTTGGTGCTACTCTGTGTGGTGATTCTCTGTGTGGTGATACTCTATTGATGATACTCTGTGTGGTGATACTCTGTTGGTGATACTCAGTTGGTGATATTCTGTGTGGTAATACTCTGTGTGGTGATTCTCCATTGGTGATACTCTGTGTGGTAATACTCTGTTGGTGATACTCTGTTGGTGATACTCCATTGGTGATACTCTGTGTGCTAATACTCTGTTGGTGATACTCTGTTGGTGATACTCTGTGTGGTAATACTCTGTGTGGTGATTCTCCATTGGTGATACTCTGTGTGGTAATACTCTGTGTGGTGACACTCTGTGTGGTAATACTCTATGTGGTGTTACCCTGTGTGATGATACTCCATTGGTGATACTCTGTGTGGTAATACTCTGTTGGTGATACTCTTTTGGTGATACTCTGTGTGGTAATACTCTATGTGGTGTTACTCTGTGTGATGATACTCCATTGGTAATACACTGTGTGGTGCTACTCTGTTGGTGATACTCTTTTGGTGACACTCTGTGTGGTGATACTCTGTGTGGTGATACTCTGTTGGTGGTACTCTGTTGGTGACACTCTGGGTGGTGATTCTCTGTGTGGTGATACTCCATTGGTGATACTCTGTGTGGTGATACTCTGTGTGGTGATACTCTGTTGGTGATACTATGTTAGTGATACTCTGTGTGTTGATACTCTGTTGGTGATACTCTGTTGGTGATACTCTGTGTGGTGATACTCTGTTGGTGATATTCTGTGTGGTTATACTCTGTGTGATGATTCTCTGTTATTGACACTCTGTGTGGTGATACTCTGTGGTGATAATCTGTGTGGTGATATTCTGTGTGGTGATACTCTGTGTGGTGATATTCTGTTGCTGATATTCTGTTCGTGATACTTTGTGTGGTGATACTCTGTGTGGTGATACTCTGTGGTGATAATCTGTGCGGTGATGCTCTGTAGTGATAATCTGTGTGGTGATACTCTGTGTGATGATATTCTGTTGCTGATACTTTGTTCGTGATACTCTGTGTGGTGATACTCTGTGTGGTGATACTCTATTGGTGATACTCTGTGTGGTGATACTCTGTGGGTAATACTCTGTGGTGTTACTCTGTCTGCAAATACTCTGTGGTGATACTCTGTGTGGTGATACTCTGTTGGTGATACTCTGTGTGGTGATACTCTGTTGGTGATACTCTGTGTGGTGATACTCTGTGTGGTGATATTCTGTTGGTGATACTCTGTTAGTGATACTCTGTGTGGTGATACTCTGTTGGCGATATTCTGTTGCTGATACTCTGTTGGCGATATTCTGTTGCTGATACTCTGTTGGTGATATTCTGTCTTGTAATACTCTGTGGTGTTACTCTGTTGGTGATACACTGCTGGTGATATTCTGTGTGGTAGTACTCTCTGTGGTGATAATCTGTGGGTGATACTCTGTGGTGATAATCTGTGTGGTGATACTCTGTGCACTGATATTCTGTGTGGTAATAATCTTTTGGTGATATACTGTTCGTGATACTCTGTCTGGTAATACTCTGTGGTGTTACTCTGTCTGCAAATACTCTGTGGTGATACTCTTTGTGGTGATACTCTGCTGGTGATATTCTGTTGCTGATACTCTGTTAGTGATACTCTGTGCACTGATATTCTGTGTGGTGATATTTTGAGTTTTGATTCTCTGTTGGTGATACTCTGAGTGGTAATACTCTGTGTGGTGATTCTCTGTGTGGTGATATTCTGTTGGTGATACTCTGTGTGGTGATACTCTGTGTGGTGATACTCTGTTGGTGATACTATGTTAGTGATACTCTGTGTGTTGATACTCTGTTGGTGATACTCTGTTGGTGATACTCTGTGTGGTGATACTCTGTAGTGATATTCTGTGTGGTGATACTCTGTGTGGTGATATTCTGTTGCTGATATTCTGTTTGTGATACTTTGTGTGGTGATACTCTGTGTGGTGATACTCTGTGGTGATAATCTGTGCGGTGATGCTCTGTAGTGATAATCTGTGTGGTGATACTCTGTGTGATGATATTCTGTTGCTGATACTTTGTTCGTGATACTCTGTGTGGTGATACTCTGTGTGGTGATACTCTATTGGTAATACTCTGTGTGGTGATACTCTGTGGGTGATACTCTGTGGTGATAATCTGTTTGGTGATACTCTGTGTGTTGATACTCTGTGTTGGTGATACTCTGTGTGGTGATACTCTGTTGGTGATACGTCGTTGGTGATGCTCTATGTGGTGATACTATGAGTGGTGATACGCTGTTGGTGATATTCTGTGTGGTAATACTCTGTGTGATAATACTCTGTTGGTGATATTCTGTTGCTGATACTCTGTTAGTGATACTCTGTGTGGTGATACTCTGTGTGGTGATACTCTGTTGGTGAAACTCTGTTGTTGATACTCTGCATGATAATACTCTGTTGTTGATATTCTGTTGGTGATACTCTGTTAGTGATACTCTGTGTGGTGATACTCTGTGCACTGATATTCTGTGTGGTAATAATCTTTTGGTGATATACTGTTCGTGATACTCTGTCTGGTAATACTCTGTGGTGTTACTCTGTCTGCAAATACTCTGTGGTGATACTCTGTGTGGTGATACTCTGTTGGTGATACTCTGTGTGGTGATACTCTGTTGGTGATACTCTGTGTGGTGATACTCTGTGTGGTGATATTCTGTTGGTGATACTCTGTGTGGTGATACTCTGTGTGGTGATACTCTGTTGGCGATATTCTGTTGCTGATACTCTGTTGGTGATATTCTGTCTTGTAATACTCTGTGGTGTTACTCTGTTGGTGATACACTGCTGGTGATATTCTGTGTGGTAGTACTCTCTGTGGTGATAATCTGTGGGTGATACTCTGTGGTGATAATCTGTGTGGTGATACTCTGTGCACTGATATTCTGTGTGGTAATAATCTTTTGGTGATATACTGTTCGTGATACTCTGTCTGGTAATACTCGGTGGTGTTACTCTGTCTGCAAATACTCTGTGGTGATACTCTTTGTGGTGATACTCTGTTGGTGATATTCTGTGTGGTTATACTCTGTGTGATGATTCTCTGTTATTGATACTCTGTGTGGTGATACACTGTGGTGATAATCTGTGTGGTGATATTCTGTGTGGTGATACTCTGTGTGGTGATATTCTGTTGTTGATCTTCTGTTCGTGATACTTTGTGTGGTGATACTCTGTGTGGTGATACTCTGTGGTGATAATCTGTGTGGTGATACTCTGTGCACTGATATTCTGTGTGGTAATAATCTTTTGGTGATATACTGTTCGTGATACTCTGTCTGGTAATACTCTGTGGTGTTACTCTGTCTGCAAATACTCTGTGGTGATACTCTTTGTGGTGATACTCTGCTGGTGATATTCTGTTGCTGATACTCTGTTAGTGATACTCTGTGCACTGATATTCTGTGTGGTGATATTTTGAGTTTTGATTCTCTGTTGGTGATACTCTGAGTGGTAATACTCTGTGTGGTGATTCTCTGTGTGGTGATATTCTGTTGGTGATACTCTGTGTGTTGATACTCTGTGTTGGTGATACCCTGTGTGGTGATACTCTGTTGGTGATACTCTGTGTGGTGATACTCTGTGTGGTGATACTCTGTTGGTGATACTATGTTAGTGATACTCTGTGTGGTGATACTCTGTTGGTGATACTCTGTTGGTGATACTCTGTTGGTGATACTCTGTGTGGTGATACTCTGTTGGTGATATTCTGTGTGGTTATACTCTGTGTGCTGATTCTCTGTTATTGATACTCTGTGGTGATAATCTGTGTGATGATATTCTGTGTGGTGATACTCTGTGTGGTGATATTCTGTTGCTGATCTTCTGTTCGTGATACTTTGTGTGGTGATACTCTGTGTGGTGATACTCTGTGGTGATAATCTGTGTGGTGATACTCTGTGTGATGATATTCTGTTGCTGATACTTTGTTCGTGATACTCTGTGTGGTGATACTCTGTGTGGTGATACTCTATTGGTGATACTCTGTGTGGTGATACTCTGTGGGTGATACTCTGTGGTGATAATCTGTTTGGTGATACTCTGTGTGTTGATACTCTGTGTTGGTGATACTCTGTGTGGTGATACTCTATTGGTGATACTCTGTGTGGTGATACTCTGTGGGTGATACTCTGTGGTGATAATCTGTTTGGTGATATTCTGTGTGATGATTCTCTGTTATTGACACTGTTTGGTAATACTCTTTTGGTGATATTCTGTTAGTGATACTCTGTTGGTGATACTCTGTCTGGTAATACTCTGTGGTGTTACTCTGTCTGGAAATACTCTGTGGTGATACTCTGTGTGGTGATACTCTGTTGGCGATATTCTGTTGCTGATACTCTGTTGGTGATACTCTGTCTGGTAACACTCTGTGGTGTTATTCTGTGTGGTGATACTCTGTGGTGATCCTCTGTGTGGTGATACTCTGTGTGGTGATATTCTGAGTGGTGATGCGCTGTTGGTGATACTCTGTGTGGTGATACTCTGTTGGTGATACTCTGTGTGGTGATACTCTGTGTGGTGATATTCTGAGTGGTGATGCGCTGTTGGTGATGCTCTGTGTGGTGATATTCTGTTGCTGATACTCTGTTCGTGATACTCTGTGTGGTGATACTCTATTGGTGATACTCTGTGTGGTGATACTCTGTGGGTGATACTCTGTGGTGATAATCTGTGTGGTGATACTCTGTGGGTGATACTCTGTGGTGATAATCTGTGTGGTGATACTCTGTGCACTGATATTCTGTGTGGTAAGAATCTTTTGGTGATATAATGTTCGTGATACTCTGTCTGGTAATACTCTGTGGTGTTACTCTGTCTGCAAATACTCTGTGGTGATACTCTGTGTGGTGATACTTTGTTGGTGATACTCTGTGTGGTGATACTCTGTTGGTGATACTCTGTGTGGTGATACTCTGTGTGGTGATATTCTGTTGGTGATACTCTGTTAGTGATACTCTGTGTGGTGATACTCTGTTGGCGATATTCTGTTGCTGATACTCTGTTGGTGATATTCTGTCTTGTAATACTCTGTGATGTTACTCTGTTGGTGATACACTGCTGGTGATATTCTGTGTGGTAGTACTCTCTGTGGTGATAATCTGTGGGTGATACTCTGTGGTGATAATCTGTGTGGTGATACTCTGTGCACTGATATTCTGTGTGGTAATAATCTTTTGGTGATATACTGTTCGTGATACTCTGTCTGGTAATACTCTGTGGTGTTACTCTGTCTGCAAATACTCTGTGGTGATACTCTTTGTGGTGATACTCTGCTGGTGATATTCTGTTGCTGATACTCTGTTAGTGATACTCTGTGCACTGATATTCTGTGTGGTGATATTTTGAGTTTTGATTCTCTGTTGGTGATACTCTGAGTGGTAATACTCTGTGTGGTGATTCTCTGTGTGGTGATATTCTGTTGGTGATACTCTGTGTGTTGATACTCTGTGTTGGTGATACCCTGTGTGGTGATACTCTGTTGGTGATACTCTGTGTGGTGATACTCTGTGTGGTGATACTCTGTTGGTGATACTATGTTAGTGATACTCTGTGTGGTGATACTCTGTTGGTGATACTCTGTTGGTGATACTCTGTTGGTGATACTCTGTGTGGTGATACTCTGTTGGTGATATTCTGTGTGGTTATACTCTGTGTGCTGATTCTCTGTTATTGATACTCTGTGGTGATAATCTGTGTGATGATATTCTGTGTGGTGATACTCTGTGTGGTGATATTCTGTTGCTGATCTTCTGTTCGTGATACTTTGTGTGGTGATACTCTGTGTGGTGATACTCTGTGGTGATAATCTGTGTGGTGATACTCTGTGTGATGATATTCTGTTGCTGATACTTTGTTCGTGATACTCTGTGTGGTGATACTCTGTGTGGTGATACTCTATTGGTGATACTCTGTGTGGTGATACTCTGTGGGTGATACTCTGTGGTGATAATCTGTTTGGTGATACTCTGTGTGTTGATACTCTGTGTTGGTGATACTCTGTGTGGTGATACTCTATTGGTGATACTCTGTGTGGTGATACTCTGTGGGTGATACTCTGTGGTGATAATCTGTTTGGTGATATTCTGTGTGATGATTCTCTGTTATTGACACTGTTTGGTAATACTCTTTTGGTGATATTCTGTTAGTGATACTCTGTTGGTGATACTCTGTCTGGTAATACTCTGTGGTGTTACTCTGTCTGGAAATACTCTGTGGTGATACTCTGTGTGGTGATACTCTGTTGGCGATATTCTGTTGCTGATACTCTGTTGGTGATACTCTGTCTGGTAACACTCTGTGGTGTTATTCTGTGTGGTGATACTCTGTGGTGATCCTCTGTGTGGTGATACTCTGTGTGGTGATATTCTGAGTGGTGATGCGCTGTTGGTGATACTCTGTGTGGTGATACTCTGTTGGTGATACTCTGTGTGGTGATACTCTGTGTGGTGATATTCTGAGTGGTGATGCGCTGTTGGTGATGCTCTGTGTGGTGATATTCTGTTGCTGATACTCTGTTCGTGATACTCTGTGTGGTGATACTCTATTGGTGATACTCTGTGTGGTGATACTCTGTGGGTGATACTCTGTGGTGATAATCTGTGTGGTGATACTCTGTGGGTGATACTCTGTGGTGATAATCTGTGTGGTGATACTCTGTGCACTGATATTCTGTGTGGTAAGAATCTTTTGGTGATATAATGTTCGTGATACTCTGTCTGGTAATACTCTGTGGTGTTACTCTGTCTGCAAATACTCTGTGGTGATACTCTGTGTGGTGATACTTTGTTGGTGATACTCTGTGTGGTGATACTCTGTTGGTGATACTCTGTGTGGTGATACTCTGTGTGGTGATATTCTGTTGGTGATACTCTGTTAGTGATACTCTGTGTGGTGATACTCTGTTGGCGATATTCTGTTGCTGATACTCTGTTGGTGATATTCTGTCTTGTAATACTCTGTGATGTTACTCTGTTGGTGATACACTGCTGGTGATATTCTGTGTGGTAGTACTCTCTGTGGTGATAATCTGTGGGTGATACTCTGTGGTGATAATCTGTGTGGTGATACTCTGTGCACTGATATTCTGTGTGGTAATAATCTTTTGGTGATATACTGTTCGTGATACTCTGTCTGGTAATACTCTGTGGTGTTACTCTGTCTGCAAATACTCTGTGGTGATACTCTTTGTGGTGATACTCTGCTGGTGATATTCTGTTGCTGATACTCTGTTAGTGATACTCTGTGCACTGATATTCTGTGTGGTGATATTTTGAGTTTTGATTCTCTGTTGGTGATACTCTGAGTGGTAATACTCTGTGTGGTGATTCTCTGTGTGGTGATATTCTGTTGGTGATACTCTGTGTGTTGATACTCTGTGTTGGTGATACCCTGTGTGGTGATACTCTGTTGGTGATACTCTGTGTGGTGATACTCTGTGTGGTGATACTCTGTTGGTGATACTATGTTAGTGATACTCTGTGTGGTGATACTCTGTTGGTGATACTCTGTTGGTGATACTCTGTTGGTGATACTCTGTGTGGTGATACTCTGTTGGTGATATTCTGTGTGGTTATACTCTGTGTGCTGATTCTCTGTTATTGATACTCTGTGGTGATAATCTGTGTGATGATATTCTGTGTGGTGATACTCTGTGTGGTGATATTCTGTTGCTGATATTCTGTTCGTGATACTCTGTGTGGTGATACTCTGTGTGGTGATACTCTGTGGTGATAATCTGTGCGGTGATGCTCTGTAGTGATAATCTGTGTGGTGATACTCTGTGTGATGATATTCTGTTGCTGATACTTTGTTCGTGATACTCTGTGTGGTGATACTCTGTGTGGTGATACTCTATTGGTGATACTCTGTGTGGTGATACTCTGTGGGTGATACTCTGTGGTGATAATCTGTTTGGTGATATTCTGTGTGATGATTCTCTGTTATTGACACTGTTTGGTAATACTCTTTTGGTGATATTCTGTTAGTGATACTCTGTTGGTGATACTCTGTCTGGTAATACTCTGTGGTGTTACTCTGTCTGGAAATACTCTGTGGTGATACTCTGTGTGGTGATACTCTGTTGGTGATATTCTGTTGCTGATACTCTGTTAGTGATACTCTGTGCACTGATATTCTGTGTGGTGAAATTTTGAGTGGTGATTCTCTGTTAGTGATACTCTGAGCGGTAATACTCTGTGTGTTGATACTCTGTGTGGTGATACTCTGTTGGTGATACTCTGTGTGTTGATATTCTGTGTTTATGCTACTCTATTGGTGATACTCTGTGTGGTGATACTCTGTTGGTGATATTCTGTGTGGTTATACTCTGTGTGATGATTCTCTGTTATTGATACTCTGTGTGTTGATACTCTGTGGTGATAATCTGTGTGGTGATATTCTGTGTGGTGATACTCTGTGTGGTGATATTCTGTTGCTGATATTCTGTTTGTGATACTCTGTGTGGTGATACTCTGTGTGGTGATACTCTGTGGTGATAATCTGTGCGGTGATGCTCTGTAGTGATAATCTGTGTGGTGATACTCTGTGTGATGATATTCTGTTGCTGATACTCTGTTCGTGATACTCTGTGTGGTGATACTCTGTGTGGTGATACTCTATTGGTGATACTCTGTGTGGTGATACTCTGTGGGTGATACTCTGTGGTGATAATCTGTTTGGTGATATTCTGTGTGATGATTCTCTGTTATTGACACTGTTTGGTAATACTCTTTTGGTGATATTCTGTTAGTGATACTCTGTTGGTGATACTCTGAGCAGTAATACTCTGTGTGGTGATACTCTGTGTGGTGATACTCTGTTGGTGATACTCTGTGTGTTGATATTCTGTGTTTATGATACTCTATTGGTGATACTCTGTGTGGTGATACTCTGTTGGTGTTATTCTGTGTGGTTATACTCTGTGTGATGATTCTCTGTTATTGATACTCTGTGTGGTGATACTCTGTGGTGATAATCTGTGTGGTGATATTCTGTGTGGTGATACTCTGTGTGGTGATATTCTGTTGCTGATATTCTGTTCGTGATACTCTGTGTGGTGATACTCTGTGTGGTGATACTCTGTGGTGATAATCTGTGCGGTGATGCTCTGTAGTGATAATCTATGTGGTGATACTCTGTGTGATGATATTCTGTTGCTGATACTCTGTTCGTGATACTCTGTGTGGTGATACTCTGTGTGGTGATACTCTATTGGTGATACTCTGTGTCGTGATACTCTGTGGGTGATACTCTGTGGTGATAATCTGTTTGGTGATATTCTGTGTGATGATTCTCTGTTATTGACACTGTTTGGTAATACTCTTTTGGTGATATTCTGTTAGTGATACTCTGTTGGTGATACTCTGTCTGGTAATACTCTGTGGTGTTACTCTGTCTGGAAATACTCTGTGGTGATACTCTGTGTGGTGATACTCTGTTGGTGATATTCTGTTGCTGATACTCTGTTAGTGATACTCTGTGCACTGATATTCTGTGTGGTGAAATTTTGAGTGGTGATTCTCTGTTGGTGATACTCTGAGCGGTAATACTCTGTGTGGTGATACTCTGTGTGGTGATAGTCTGTTGGTGATACTCTGTGTGTTGATATTCTGTGTTTATGATACTCTGTGTTGGTGATACTCTGTGTGGTGATACTCTGTTGGTGATACTCTGTGTGGTGATACTCTGTGTGGTGATACTCTGTTGGTGATACTATGTTAGTGATACTCTGTGTGGTGCTACTCTGTTGGTGATACTCTGTGGTGATAATCTGTGTGGTGATATTCTGTGTGGTGATACTCTGTGTGGTGATGTTCAGTTGCTGATATTCTGTTCATGATACTCTGTGTGGTGATACTCTGTGGTGATAATCTGTGCAGTGATACTCTGTAGTGATAATCTGTGTGGTGATACTCTGTGTGATGATATTCTGTTGCTGATACTCTGTCCGTGATACTCTGTGTGGTGATACTCTGTGTGGTGATAATCTATTGGTGATACTCTGTGTGGTGATACTCTGTGGGTGATACTCTGTGGTGATAATCTGTTTGGTGATATTCTGTGTGATGATTCTCTGTTATTGACACTGTTTGGTAATACTCTTTTGTTGATATTCTGTTGGTGATACTCTGTTGGTGATACTCTGTCTGGTAATACTATGTGGTGTTATTCTGTCTGGAAATACTCTGTGGTGATACTCTGTGTGGTGATACTCTGGTGGTGATATTCTGTTGCTGATACTCTGTTAGTGATACTCTGTGCACTGATATTCTGTGTGGTGAAATTTTGAGTGGTGATTCTCTGTTGGTGATACTCTGAGCGGTAATACTCTGTGTGGTGATATTCTGTTTGGTGATACTCTGTTGGTGATACTCTGTGTGTTGATATTATGTGTTTTTGATACTCTGTGTGGTGATACTCTGTGTGGTGATACTCTGTGTGGTAATATTCTGTTTGGTGATACTCTGTGTGGTGATACTCTGTGAGGTGATACTCTGTTGGTGAAACTCTGTTGTTGATATTCTGCATGGTAATACTCTGTTGGTGATATTATGTTGGTGACACTCTGCTTGGTAATACTCTGTGGTGTTACTCTGACTGGAAATACTCTGTGGTGATACTCTGTGTGTTGATACTCTGTGGTGGTGATACTCTGTGTGGTGATACACTGTTGGTGATACTCTGTTAGTGATACTCTTTGTTGGTGATACTCTGTTGGTGATACTCTGTGTGGTGATACTCTGTTGCTGATACTCTGTTCGTGATACTCTTTGTGGTGATACACTGTTGGTGATACTCTGTTAGTGATACTCTGTGTGGTGATACTCTGAGTGGTAATACTCTGTGTGGTGATATTCTGTGTGGCGATATTCTGTTGGTGATACTCTGTTGGTGATACTCTGTCTGGTAATACTCTGTGGTATTACTCTGTCTGGTAATAATCTGTGGTGATACTCTGTGTGGTGAAACTCTGTGCGGTGATATTCTGAGTGATGATACTCTGTTCGTGATACTCTGTGTGGTGATACTCTGTGTGGTGATATTCTCTGTGGTGATTCGCTGTTGGTGATACTCTATTAGTGATACTCTGTGTGGTGATACTCTGTTAGTGAGACTCTGTTGGTGATACTCTGTGTGGTGATACTCCATTGGTGATACTCTGTTGGTGATACTCTGTTGGTGATATTCTGTGGTGATACTCTGTCTGGAAATACTCTGTGGTGATACTTGGTGTGGTGATACTCTGTTGGTGATAATCTGTTGCTGATACTCTGTTCGTGATATTCTGTGCACTGATATTCTGTGTGGTGATATTTTGAGTGGTGATTCTCTGTTGGTGATACTCTGTGTGATGATACTCTGTGTTGGTGATACTCTGTGTGGTGATACTCTGTTGGTGATACTCTGTGTGTTGATATTCTGTGTTTTTGATACTCTGTGTGGTGATACTCTGTTGGTGATACTCTGTTGGTGATACTCTGTGTGGTGATACTCTGTTGGTGATACTCAGTTATTGATACTCTGTTGTTGATACTCTGTTGGTGATACTCGGTGTGGTGATACTCTGTTGGTGATACTCTGTGTGTTGATATTCTGTGTTTTTGATACTCTGTGTGGTGATACTCTGTTGGTGATACTCTGTTGGTGATACTCTGTGTGGTGATACTCTGTTGGTGATACTCTGTTAGTGATACTCTTTGTGGTGATACTCTGTTGGTGATACTCGGTGTGGTGATACTCTGTTGTTGATACTCTGTTAGTGATATTCTGTGTGGTGATATTCTGAGAGGTGATATTCTGTTGCTGATACTCTGTTCGTGATATTCTGTGTGGTGATACTCTGTGTCGTAATTCTCTTTTGGTGATACTCTGTTCGTGATGATCTTTGTGGTGATTCTCTGTGTGATGATACTCTGTTAGTGACACTCTGTCTGGTAATACTTTGTTGGTGATACTCTGTTGGTGATACTCTGTGTGGTGATACTCTGTGTGATGATACTCTGTTAGTGACACTCTGTGTGATGATACGCTGTGTGGTGATACTCTGAGCGGTGATACTCTGTGGTGGTAATCTGTGTGGTAATACTCTGTTGGTGATATTATGTTGCTGATACTCTGTGTGGTAATACTCTGTTGGTGATACTCTGTGTGGTGATACACTGTGTGGTGATATTCTGTGTGGTGATAATCTGTGTGGTGATACTCTGTGGTGATAATCTGTGTGGTAATACTCTGTTGGTGATACTTTGTCTGGTAATACTCTGTGTGGTGATACTCTGTGTGGTGATTCTCTGTGGTGATACTCTGTGTGGTAATACTCTGTTGGTGACATTCTGTTGGTGATACTCTGTTCGTGATACTCTGTGTGGTGATACGCTGTTGATGATACTCTATCTGGTGATGCTCTGTGTTGGTGATACTCTGTGTGGTGATACTCTGTTGGTGATACTTTGTGTTGGTGATACTCTTTTGGTGAAACTCTGTTGGTGATACTCTGTTGGTGATACTCGGTCTGGTAATACTCTGTTGGTGATACTCTTGGTGATATTCTGTTGGTGATACTCTGTGTGGTGATACTCTGTTGGCAATACTATGTGTGGTAATACTCTGTTGGTGATACTCTGTTGGCGATACTCTCTGTTGGTGATATTCTGTGTGGTGATAGTCTGTTGTTGATACTCTTTCTGGTAATACTCTGTTGGTGATACTCTGTGTGGTGATACTCTGTTGGTGATACCCTGTTGGTGATACTCTGTTGGTGATACACTGTGTGGTGATACTCTGTTGGTAATACTCTGTGTGGTGATACTCTGTGGTGATACTCTGTTGGTGATACTGGATTGGTGATACTCTGTTGATGATACTCTGTCTGGTGATGCTCTGTGTTGGTGATACTCTGTGTGGTAATACTCTGTTGGTGATATTCTATTGGTGATACTCTGTTGGTGATACTTTGTGTTGGTGATACTCTTTTGGTGAAACTCTGTTGGTGATACTCTGTTGGTGATACTCGGTCTGGTAATACTCTGTTGGTGATACTCTTGGTGATATTCTGTTGGTGATACTCTGTGTGGTGATACTCTGTTGGCGATATTATGTGTGGTAATACTCTGTTGGTGATACTCTGTTGGCGATACTCTCTGTTGGTGATATTCTGTGTGGTGATAGTCTGTTGTTGATACTCTTTCTGGTAATACTCTGTTGGTGATACTCTGTTGGTAATACTCTGTGTGGTGATACTCTGTGGTGATACTCTGTTGGTGATACTGTCTTGGTGATACTCTGTTGATGATACTCTGTCTGGTGATGCTCTGTGTTGGTGATACTCTGTGTGATAATACTCTGTTGGTGATATTCTATTGGTGATACTCTGTTGGTGATACTTTGTGTTGGTGATACTCTTTTGGTGAAACTCTGTTCGTGATACTCTGTTGGTGATACTCGGTCTGGTAATACTCTGTTGGTGATACTCTTGGTGATATTCTGTTGGTGATACTCTGTGTGGTGATACTCTGTTGGCGATACTATGTGTGGTAATACTCTGTTGGTGATACTCTGTTGGTGATACTCTCTGTTGGTGATATTCTGTGTGGTGATAGTCTGTTGTTGATACTCTTTCTGGTAATACTCTGTTGGTGATACTCTGTGTGGTGATACTCTGTTGGTGATACTCTGTGTGGTGATACTCTGTGATGATACTCTGTTGGTGATACTGTCTTGGTGATACTCTGTTGGTGATACTCTGGTAATATTCTTTGTGGTGATACTCTGTTAGTGATACTCTGTTGGTGATACTCTGTGAGGTGATACTTTGTTGGTGATGTACAGGGAGGCAACTGAGTGACTGCCCATGGCCAAGAACTCGCATGCTGCAAGATACAGGCAGAGGAACACTGAACCCCGTTCATCTGTCATTCCTTTTTCCACTGTTTCAGAGGATATGTTGGCCCATTTAATTTAAACCAGAGGACACAGATTTTAGGAGATTGGCAAATGATCCAGAGATGACTTGGGGAAAGAAACATTAACGCAGCGAGTTGTTGTGATCTGGAACGCGCTGCCTGAAAGTGTGTTGAAAGCAGATTCAATAGTAACTTTCCAAATGGAATTGGATAAATACTTGAAGGGGAAACAATTGCAGGGCAATGGGGAAAGAGCAGGGGGGAGTGGGACGAAATGGATCGCTCTTTCAAAGAGCTGGCACAGGCATGATGGGCCGAATGGCCTCCTTCTGTGCTGTATCATTCTATGATTCTATAATATTTTCTCAAAAGTAGAAGAGAGAGGGATTACAGATAAATATGTTAAGCCTTCATACACATGTAGCTCCTGCTGTGATTTCAGAGTCTCTTTGTCTGTTTAATTGAATTGGTTGGTAGTTCTAACACAGTATTATACATTTACGAAGTTGTAATCATTTTTGATATTCTGTTTTTCTCGAAATGGGCCAAAAAAGTGCATGTAAATGAAAAATAACTGACAACCACATGGGAGCCAAGTTGCAAATCAAGTTAGAGGAAAAAATTACGTTCCATTCCTCTCCAACACTGAAACAGCTTTCCGGCCCTGATACCTCATTTGATTTGACTTGGCATTCACATTTTCCATTTCTGTGTTTGGAGTGCCACAGAGGTTGAAGAGGCTCGGGCAGATGGCAGCTCTCTTCAGGAAAGCTCGGAAGCCTTCTTTTCCGCTAACAAACAACAGCTCAGGCACCAGAGAGATCCGTCTTTTTGTGAAGAAGAGAGGACAGTGAGCCATTTCACAAGCCAGTGAAGGTCCTGCACTCTGCCACTGTCATTTGGTTTTGTTTTTTGTGACGTTTAATGTGAAAGGCACACTATAACTAGGGATTTCTGCTGTCTTTCTCGTTGAAGGGAGAAGATTGACGTCAATATTATATAACGGTTTGTTTATACCGCTTTCAATTCAGTATACTGTATTCGCTGTTCACGATGTGGTCTCCTCTACACTGAGGACACTAAACACAGATTGGGTGATCGCTTTGCTGAACATCTCCATTCAGTCCATGAGCTTCCAGCCGCTTGCCATTTATTCTCTGGCCCACTCCCACCTCGGCCTCTTGCAGTGCCCCAACCAACGAAGTTCCAACACAAGCTCGAGGAACAGCACCTCACCTTTCGATTCAGCACTTTACAGCCTTCCGGACTCAACATCGAGTTCAACACTTTCAGCCCGTAACCTCTGCTCCCTTTTCTCAGACAGCAGGTGATGGTAATGGTTCTGTTGTTGCCATTTACAGCTCCTCTCGACCCGTCTTCTGTCCCATTACCGTCCCCTTTTGCCTTGCAACATCGTCTCTTTTGTCATTCAATCTCTCCGGCCTTCCACCCACTCACAGACCTTCCCTTTTGTTCTATCCTCCCCTCCCCCTTGTCCCTGCTCCTGCTCGTGCTTCAAAACCTGTCACATGTTCCAACTTCTTCCGAGTTCTGACGAAGGGTCGTCGATCTGAAACGTTACCTCTGTTTCTCCCTCCACAGCTGCCTGACCTGCTGCGTGTTTCCAGCATTCTCTGCTTATCTTTCGTATTTCCAGCATGCGCAGTGTCTTGCTTTTGTTTTGTGTGAAGTCCTGTCCCCTCAGTACAGATTCACACGAGGCATGTAGTGAAGTCAAGGTCACTCTGGACCTGCACCTTTATTTCACAGCTCTGGAATGCTGCACTTGCCTGAGACCTGTCCTTATATATCTGTCTCTTGCAAGTGCACCCCTGGTGGTAAGGTATGCTGGTGGTTACAGGTCATATCTTATTACAGTCATGTACAGCATGTTAGGATACAGTTATATATAATAATGTAAGATACATGACATTTTGATCCCAAGATTATTTTACATGGGCGGGGGGGCGAAATTCGGGGGCTTTTATCGCCCGGCCCGGAAGCCCCACCCCCGATGTGGAATTGGGCTTACGAACCCTCTCTCTGGCGCTACGCCTCCTTTGAGGGGCGCTCCCGGGGGGGCAGCAGCGCGGCGCTGAGGGCAGCGCTACGTGGACGCTCCGCATGGCGCTGTCACGCTACAGCGTCCCTCGCCTTCCATTAAAGGGGAGGGCCTCTGCGCACTCTGCATGGCCCTTTGGTGGCCGGCACCGGAACACCAGGGCAGCGTGAGACCTGGCCAGCAGCGGAGTGCCGGGGTGCGCGACGGCGGGCCGCCACGGTCGGGCCAACCCGTGAGTCGGCCAACCAAGAAAGATGGCGGCCCAGGGCGCTGCGGGCCTCCCCTTTCAACCGCGCCCCAGGAGCGAATATCCGTCAGCCTCACGCCCCGCGGGGCAATCTCCCCCCAGCGGGCCGTTAAGGGGTTGCCGCACACGCCGATGACATCATCACCGGTTACGCGGCGGCCCGGGACGTTAACTACGGGGCGCGGCGCTGCCTGACAGCGCCTCCCAAGCCTCCGGGACAATTTACCGGAAGGCGATAGCGCCCCCCCCTCCCTCGGGCAAGAACTGCCTTGAGCCCCGTTAGCGCCCCCCACCCCCCCGGAGGCGCTCCCCGGGCGCAAAAAAGGGTCAATCTCGCCAAACTGTACTGAGCAGCAGGAAGGATTCAGTTGTTACAGCTATTGGGTTCAGATCACAATATTCCTGTAGCTGGGTGCAAAACAAGACTCATTACATAACCATGTTCGTGCATCTGGCAAGGTCACTTTCACAGAGTGCTGTGATTGACAGTCCTGGGGAATATTTCTAGACATTCTCCTCCAATGTGTTGTGTTTTCTTTCTGAAGAGGCTACGTTAGATGGTATAAAAGGATTATAATTAGATGCATAGAGTTAAACGGGAAAGAAAATCGGAAGGCAGCTATGTTTTATAAAAATTTTAAAACCAAGAGATCAACCGCAACAACTTGCATTCATATAGCGCCCTTACTGTATCAAAACGTCCAAAGGCGCTTCACAGGAGCGTAATCAAACCGGATTTGACACCGAGCCATACAAGGAAATATTAGCACAGGTTGGTCAAAGAGGTACGTTTTAAGGAGCGTCTTACAGGAGTAGAGGGAGAGGGGGAGAGGTTTAGGGAGGGAATTCCAGAGCTCGGGGCCCAGGCAGCTGAAGGCACGGCCGCCAATGGTGGAGCGATGAAAATCGGAGACCCGCAAGAGGCCAGAATTAGAGGAGTGCAGGGATCCCGGAGTGTTGTAGGAAATTACACAGATAGGGAGCGGCGAAGCCATGGAGGGATTTGAAGGCTAGGATGAGAATGTTAACATCGAGGCATTGCTGGACCGGGAGCCAATGTAAATCAGCGAGCACAGGAGGTGATGGGAGAGCCAAGCCGATGCACAAAGTGTAGGACTCTACCAGGGCTCAAAGGAATAAAAGAGATCAGAAGATGGTGATCAAGTGATGCCAAGCTTGAGTTTTAAAAGCCTCAAGGCTGTTTGAGGAAGAGAAGGCTGAGGAGAGGAGATACACTGTTCTTTGGTTCTGGGAAAGAATGAGTTGGATCAGGACACTGTGCAATGATGCATAACTTTGCGGCTGATGTATGGGTTGGTAACTGAGTATCTCTCCGTGGCCAAGAACTTGCACTCTGCAGATGAACACTGAACACGCCCATCACAAATCCCTCTTTCTACAGCTTCAGTGGAGATGGTGACCCGTTTAATTTAAACAGGGTAAAATTTCAATCCTGGGAGTGGGCCTTTGGCACTGTGCTAGCATTCCCACCTCTGGGCCAGAAGGTGCAGGGTTCGAACCCCACTCCCAACAGTCCCAGCGAGTGGGTCGGAACTCCGGCTTTGAATTCCGGGTTCAGATCCAGCGGAACACTCGCGTCCGGTGGGTGTGGGTGGCCCCTCCCCTCATGGCATGGGTTGTGGAAGCCCATAAAACCCTCCCACTGTGTAGTGCTAATGCCCCTGTCAGCTGTTAGAAAGATGGTTACGGCCATGGAAGAAGCGGCCAGTCGGACTGTTCACCAGCCTGCGAATCCATCCACTACTTCACGTTGACTCCATCTCTCTCCCTATCTCCTGTCTGAGGCTGAACCACACTGTTCGCAACCTTGGGGACAGACCAGCTTCCTCACAGCGATCCACCTCCGTTTCTGGCACCGACTCCCGCCCGCATCTCGGCGGGCGAGAGTCCACTTACGCCAATCGGCCGTCAGCGGGCGGTTCCCGGCGGCTCTCCCCTCCCGCCCGCTCTACACCAGATCAAAACTGGCACGGGGCGGAACCCGAGGAGGAATGTCGGTGGCAGTCGGCGGTGAGTGCAACAATTTCGGGCCCCAGCTGTTTTTAGTGCTATTGGTTGAGTGATAAATATTGGCCAGGACATCGGGGAGAATGCCTCTGTTCTACTTCAAAATAGTACCATGGGATCTTTTATATCAAGAATGAGAGGGGATCTCATAGAAACATAAAATTCTGACAGGACTGGACAGGTTAGAGGCAGGAAGAATGTTCCCGATGTTGGGGAAGTCCAGAACCAGTGGTCACAGCCCAAGCATAAGGGGTAAGCCATTTAGGACTGAGATCAGGAGTAACTTCTTCACTCAGAGAGTTGTTAACCCGTGGAATTCTCTTCCACAGAAAGTTGTTGAGGCCAGTTCATTAGATATATTCAAAAGGGACTTAAATGTGGCCCTTACGGCTAAAGGGATCAAGGGGTATGGAGAGAAAGCAGGAAAGGGGTACTGAGGTGAATGATCAGCCATGATCATATTGAATGGTGGTGCAGGCTCGAAGGGCCGAATGGCCTACTACTGCACCTTTTTTTCTATGTTTCTATCCACCTGCGAGGGCAGACATCTCTCCTTGAGCGATCATGGCTGATCTGTAACCGAACTCTATATAACCGCCTTTGGCCCATATCCTTTTGGTTTATGAAACGCTATCAATCTCTGATTTAAATTTAACGCCTTACACAAAAGACGGCAGCTCGGACAGTGCAGCGCCCTCTCAGCACTGCGCTGGAGTGTCATGTCCAATCACATGCTCAAGTCTCTGGAGCGGGACTTGAACCCACGATGTTCTGACTCCGAGACGAGAGAGTGCTACCCACTGAGCCACAGCTGATGTATTTTAACTCACGCCAGCACCAGCGTCAGAAGACTTCAGTCGCTCTCGGCATTTGGTAGCTGGCAATGGTGAGCGAGGAATCGAGGTGCTTCTCACTGGCTGTGTTTCCTGTGGTTTAATTCCAGTTCCACTTCAAATGCACTTCAGTTCATCTTGTTTCATGCGGCTTACCCCTGCCCCAGACTTCTCCCTGTACAAATGCTGCTGAATCATGAAGGATGAATTACCGTTAATACTTTGGGTCACTGGCTGGCCCGTGACTCAGCACAATCCTGACAAGTTTAACATGGTTCTATTTCATATGGTCATAATCCAGTTCCAGTCGAACAAACTTCAATTCCATCTGGTGGAATGCAGCTGCAGTCTAGCCCAGCTTATTCCATTCTCTCCCACGTGCTGATATTCTAATTCCAATTTGATCCACATCAGCTCAACCTTTTTATTCCCCCAATGTGTATCAATAGAGTTCTTTGCAAACAGTTCAAATCTCTTGGTCCAAATTGGCATAAAGTTCCACCAAATCTAAGTCCACGTTTGTTTTGCTGAGATGTGCAGAACATAGAAACATAGAAACATAGAAAATAGGTGCAGGAGTAGGCCATTCGGCCCTTCGAGCCTGCACCACCATTCAATACCCCTTTCCTGTCAGATAGATGACCCTTATCCCACCTCCTGCTTCCAACTTCTCTTCATCATAATCTTTGATGTACCCCTTTCCTGCTTTCTCTCCATACCCCCTTGATCCCTTTAGCTGTAGTCCATCGGTGGGTTTTGAAAGGAGCAGGAGAGGCAACGAGCCAGATCAGGAAGCAGTGGCGAGGTGAAGCATTGGTTGGGTTTTCGAAGCAGAAGAAGAAGGGATGGTGAAGGAGGGTTTTTGTGAAAGAATGAGTGAGAATAGAAGATGGCGTAATAAGTCTTGATTTCAACATAGTGAGGACGGCAGTGAGGAGAAAGAGGGTCTACTTGGAGCAGAGAGGACAGTTCAATGGAATTCAATAGTGACGTCTATACAATAGAGAATGATGAAAGATTATGATGAAGAGAAGTTGGAAGCAGGAGGTGGGATAAGGGTCATCTATCTGACAGGAAAAAACTTGCATTTATACAGCGCTTTTTACAACCTTTGAACATCCCAAGGCGCTTTACAGTCAATGCAGTACTTTTCAAGTGTAATCACTATTAAAAATGTAGGGCATGCAGCAGCTAATTTGAACACAGCAAAGTCCTACAAACAGCAATGATAGAAAAGACCAGTGAGCTGAAATTGCCCACCTCTTTAATGTCCATTCAGGTCTATGAGCATTTCCTCCCTGCCCAGCTTGCCCACTCCGTCTTGAGCAAGACACAAGAATTCCCCTGCTCCTCTTCAAATCGTGCCAGGGGATTTGTTGCGTCCACCTGAGAGGACAAACAGGATCTTGATTTAACACCTCCATTGAAAGACGGCATCTCCGACAGTGCAACACTCCATCAGCACTGCACTGGGAGTGCCAGCCCAATTTAAACGTGCTCAAGTCCTTGGAGTAGGATTGGAACCCATTATTTTCTGACCATGCGGCGAGGGTGCTACCAACTGAGCCACACCTTGAAGGCTAAGAAGGTTGCAATAAGTTTTGGTCTCCTTATTTAAGGAGGGATATGCTTGCATTGGAGGCAGTTCAGAGAAGGTTCACGAGGTTGATTCCTGAGATGAAGGGGTTGACTTATGAAGAAAGGTTGAGCAGATTGGGTCTATACTCTTTGGAGTTTAGCAGAATGATAGGTGATCTTATTGAAATGTATAAGATTCTGAGGGGGCTTAACAGGGTAGATGCAGAGAGGATGTTTCCCCTCGTGAGGGACTCGAGAACTATGTTTAGGAGACGTAGTTTCAGAATAAGGGGTCTCCCATTTAAAACGGAAATGAGGAGGAATTTCTTCTCTCAGAGGGTCGTGAATCTTTGGCATTCTCTACCCCAGGGCGGGATTAAGGGCCTGATGGGCCTGGGGCAAACTGATCCAAATGGGCCGATAGTTACCTTTGTTCATGTTCATTAAATTACGTATATGATTCTGATTCTGAGTATGGAAACATAGGTAAGTATATTCAACAATGAAAGCCTATATTCTGTATTACGTAGGAATATATTCTGGTTCTGGTAACATTGCAATACTAGATTCCTATATATATATATGCAAATCTCTCTCAATAACATGTGAAATAAAGCAGGCTAGTACATATTCTGTTCTGAATAGAGGTACTTTAGTGTATATAGGTACTTCTGTATATGGGTATATACAAGTGAATCTATTTCCCTCGGTTTTGTTTTTCCTCTCTTATTGTCTATTCTATTCAGCCTATTTGGGAGGCCTTATTTTTTTTCCTACATTTATTTGGTGGGCCTATGTTCTTTGGTGGGCCTGGGGCTGCAGCCCCCTCCACCCCAGGGTTAATCCGCCCCTGTCTCTACCCGAGAGAGCTGTGGTAGTTAGATCATTGAATATAATAAAGGTGGCGATCGACAGATTTTTGACTGATAAGAGAGTCAAGGGTTATGGGGAGAGGGCAGGGAAGTGGAGTTGAGACCAAGATCAGATCAGCCATGATCTTATTAAATGGTGGAGCAGGGTCGAGGGGCCAAATGGCCTACTCCTGCTCATATTTCTTATGTTCTTATGTCATGTAATACATTCACTGTACAGGTTGAACTTCCCTTATCCGGAACCCTCGGGACCTGGCCTGTTCCGGATAAGGGATTTTTCCGGACGAGGGGTGGTCACGTTAAATTGGATGGTACTTGGCAAGGGGATATCGGTGCTGGCTGGCTTGGGGCTGGGAGTGCAGCAGAGAGATCATGGTGGGGGGTTGGGGGTGGGGGGGGCAGCGAGGAAGGACTTCAAATTGTTCATGTCGGAGTTCCACGCATGCGCCACCCGGTGGCCGGGAATGGTTCCGGACGAGGGGTGGTTCCGGTTCCGGATAAGGGAGTTCTGGATAAAAGAGGTTCAACCTGCATTACCAATATGAACTTATATAGCCTGCAATCATTCAGTTAATTCCTAATAGCTATAAATACACCTGCTTTTCCCTCCAAGTATCTGGGAGCAGATCTCCGAGACTATCACAACCTTCCTTCGGGTCAAATAATCACGCCTCACTGCCTCACTGACCTCACAGTCACTGATATCACCTTGCCTGTGTTACTTGCTACTTAATTTACACCACTGGCAACGTGGGTCATCTGTGAAATCAGCTCAGGCAGTCTTGACCCAGTTCCCATGTCTGTACTGACGCACGGCAAAAGCTTCTCACCATGGGCTGCAAACTAATAATCTCCCAGACCTTCCTGATGGGCAGGCGAATATATAGAGCACAGTGGTGCTTAGTTGCTGAGATGGGGTTGTTTCAACCTGGCCAATTAGGGCTACTGCGTCCTGTGGAGAACAGTCAAAAGAGACAAAGTTAAAGAAATAACTTACATTTATTTTGTGCCTTATCGTATTCTTGGGACATGCCAAAGCAGTTGGAACTGATTACTTCTGAAGTGAATTTGTTATGTACACAAGTGCGGCAGTTAATTGCACACAGCAAGATCCCACGAAGAGCAAATGATATGACTGACCCGTTAATCCTTTTTGCGTGGTGCTGATTGAGTGCAACTCCCTGCTACCCTTCAAGTGGTGCCGTGTGATCTTTTATGTCCGCGTGAATAGGCAGGCAATGGCTCAGAGTAACACCATATCTGGAGCACAGGACCTCTGACAAATGTTGCTTTTCGCGGTACTGCACTGGAGTTTTAGCTTAAATTATCTGCTGTAGTCCATAAGAACATAAGAAATAGGAACAGGAGTAGGCCATTCAGCCCCTCAGCCATTTAATAGGATCATGGCTGATCTGATCTTGGCCTTAGCTTCACTTTCTTGCCTGTTGTAATGTAGGAAAGGCGGCAGCCAATCTTTGCACAGCAAGCTCCCACACACTTCAATGCGATAAATGACCAGATAATAGTCTGTTTTATTGGTGTTAGTTGAGGGATAAATATTCGTTAGGACACTGAGGAGAACTCCCCTGCTCTTCTTCGAAATAGTGCCGTGGGATCTTTTACATCCACCTGATAGATCAGACCGGGGCATCGGTTTAATGCCTCATCCGAAAGACGGCACCTCCGACAGTGCAGCGCACCCTCAGTACTGCACTGGGAGTTTCCTGCTTGACTCCCCTGTAGTTCAAGAATCTGTCTGCCTCAGCCTTGAATATATTCAATGACCCAGCCTCCACAGCTCTCTGGCGTAGAGAATTCCAAAGATTCACGACCCTCTCAGAGAAGAATTTCCTCCTCATTTCCGTCTTAAATGGGCAACCCCTTATTCTGAAACTATGCCCCCTAGTTCTAGATTACCACAAGAGGGGAAACATCCTCCCAGCATCTACCCTGTCGAGCCCCCTCAGAATCTTATGTTTTAATAAGATCACCTCTCATTCTTCTAAACTCCAAAGAGTATAGGCCCAACCTGCTCAACCTTTCCTCATAAGACAACCCCTTCATCTCAGGAATCAACCTAGTGAACCTTCTCTGAACTGCCTCCAATGCAAGTATATCCCTCCCTAAATAAGGAGACCAAAACTTTACGCAGTGGGACTTGAACCCACAGTCTGCTGACTTAGAAGATTGTGGATTCAAGTCCCACTCCAGAGAAGTCAGCACAAAATCTACGCTGACACTCCCAGTGCAGTACTGAGGGAGCACTGCACTGTCAGAGGTGCTGTCTTTTGGATGAGATGTTAAAGCGAGGCACCAGCTGCCCTCTCAGGTGGATGTAAAAGATCCCATGGCACTAGTCAAAGATGAGCAGGGGGAGTTCTCTCCTCAGTGTCCTGGCCAATATTTGGGCCTAAAATTGATGAACTCACCGCCCAGTGCCACTGACTGTTGCCCACTGCCGCCGACATTCCTCTGGGAGATCCGCCCAGTGCCACTTTCAACGTGGCCTGGAACGAGCGGGAGGGGAGAACCGCCGGGAAGCGCCCGCTGACGTCAGCGGACGGCCGAGGGGCGCAACTGGGCTCCCTCCCGTCGAGCTCCCATATTTGATGCGGGCGGGAGTCGGCGCCAGAACGGGGGTGGGCCGCTGCGAGGAGGCTGGTCTGCCCTGACGGTAAGTATGAAGAACCTCAAAAAGTTAGTAAATATTTTTTTTTCCACAGCGACTTACCTCAATGGGGTCCCCTGGGGGTCTTCTGATGTGTTTTTTTTTCCTGGTGATTTTTCCTTGCAGGACCTCGACCCTCCCTGGGACCGCCTCCATCCTCGGCGGCACTTGGGCGGCAAGCGCCTCGACTGCCGAGAATGAGAGCTCCCGCCCGGTGCCGCCCAGATTGGCGACGCAAGTCCCTCATTTGCCGTCCGCCGCCCTTTGAAGGACCTTCACGATGAATATCCCGCCCAAAGTACCGTCAGAGACCTCGGCGGCCATCGGCGGCTCTCTGGCCGACACTTGGGCGGGCGGGGGCCTTGACTAAGTTCCGGCCCTTTATCCCTCAACTTATCACCACTAAAACACATCATTATCTGGTCATTGACGTGTGTGGGAACTTGCTGTGTGAAAATTGGCTGCCGCCTTTTCCACATTACAACAGTGACTACACTTCAAAACAAGTACTTCATTGGCTGTAAAGCGTTTTGGGACGTCCTGATGTTCTGTCTCTCCTTTTAGCAGGTTATTGAGACAGGGTCAGAGAGGCTCAGGGCAGGCGTAGCGCGGGACAGAAACAATGTGAGCCTCTCGGTACTGGGGAGCGGGTCGCCATTTTAACCAGACATTTAGGGGCCAAGTTTCGGCCTGAGGAGTGGCTCCTGTTTTTTTGGAGCAACTGGTGTAGAGCGGAGTATCTTAGAAATTTGAATTCTCGGCATTTAGTTTGCTCCAGTTCTAGTCAGTTAGAACAGTTTCACTTTGGAACAGAATTTTTTTTTCAGAAGGAGGCGTGTCCGGCCACTTACGCCTGTTTTCAAAGTTTAGGCAGTGAAAACTTACTCCAAACTAACTTAGAATGGAATAAGTGAAGATTTTTGTACGTTCGAAAAAACCTTGTCTACACTTTAGAATATCAGGCGTAGGTTACAAATCAGGCATAGGGAATGGGGGGGGGGCGTTTAAAGGGAAGTTTACAAACATTAAACACTTCAATTTTACAAATAAAGAGCCATCATCAATAATAAATGATAAATACATCAATAAATCAACCAATAAATCAATCAAAAAAATTAACAAAAAATATAAAAGTCAATAAATAAAACATTTTCTACTTACCGACTGCAGCACCGGGAGTCCTCCAACAGCGTGCTGGGACGGTCCCCCCAGTGTCTCTATCTCTCTGTCTGTCTGTGTCTGTGTTTCTAACAGCGAGGGGAGGGGGAGAAGGGGGTGGGAGGTGGAGGGGGAGAAGGGGGTGGGTGGGGGAGTGGGAGAAGGGGGTGGGAGGGGGAGAAGGGGGTGGGAGGGGGAGGGGGAGGGGGAGAAGGGGGGTGGGGGGGGAGGGGAGAAGGGGAGGGGGAGGGGAGGGGGAGAAGGGGGTTGGAGGGGGAGAGGGAGAAGAGGGGTGGGAGGGGGAGGGGGAGAAGGGGGTTGGAGGGGAGAGGGAGAAGAGGGGTGGGAGGGGGAGGGGGAGAAGGGGGTGGGAGGGGGAGGGGGAGCGGGAGAAGGGGGGTGGGATGGGGAGGGGGAGAAGGGAGGTGGGAGGGGGAGGGGGAGAAGGGGAGGGGGAGGGGGAGAAGGGGGAGAAGGGGGGAGGGGGAGAATGGGGGGAGAGGGAGGGGGAGAATGGGGGGAGGGGGGGTAGAAGGGGGGAGGGGGAGGGGAAGGGAGAGGGGGAGGGGGGGGGAGGGGGAAGGGAAGGAGGCTGAACGGCCGGGCCCAAGACTTCGGGCTGGATTTACAGGTAGGTGGCGTCGGGTCTCGGGGAGGGGGTTGCGGAGGTCCGGGGGGGGGGGTCGCGGAGTGGGGGGGGGAGTTGCGGAGGTCGGGGGGGGCGGGGGGGAGTCGCGGAGGTCGGGGGGGGAAGAGTTGCGGAGGTCAGGGCAGGGGGGGGAGAGAGAGTCGTGGCGGTCCGGGGGGAGGGTGCGCGGAGGTCGGGTCGGGGGTGGGGGGGGGGTGGCGGAGGACAAGTCGCCGGGGGGGGGGAAGAGCGGGGATCGGGTCGGGTCCGGTCGGGTGGGAGGAGCCTTGTTCACGCAGCCCTAGTGAGGCCATTTGGCCAGGGCTCGGGGCTGCGTGCTTCGGGCCCCTCCCACAGTTTTGGGGCACCTGGAGCTGTAGCGCGCCTGTGCAGAGGTCCCGGCACTGTTTTCAGCGCAGGGACCTGGCTCCGCCCCCTACAGCTCGTACTGCGCCGCGCCCAGCTCCAGAGGACCTGCAGGGAGCCGGAGAATAGGGAAGTTTTTTTTAGGCGCACTTTGTGGCGCGAAAAACGGGCGTCCTTGTCCGGGCTGCGCCGTTTTAGGCGCGGCCCGAAACTTGGGCCCTTAGAGGGGCTGGTTAAAATGGCGACCTGCTCCCCAGCACCGACAGTTACGTGCCTGCTCCCGCGTTCACCTTGGCCGAGGCTGACTGGAGCAGCCTGTACTACAGCAGCACATTTCTTCCATTTCCCGTATCATCTGTCCTGCCTGTCTCTCTGAGTGAGATTGTTGAATCAGTGCCACCGAACGGCCGCGTTCCAAACGCAAGCTCAGCGTTCAACTTGAAATATCAGCCAGCGACACAAGGCATTCTGCCTGTGTCCAGCTCTCTGGTCACAAGACCAGCAACACCGAGTTCTGCAGTGGCCCTCCCAATGAGCCACCACATGGTGATAAAGCAGTACCTGTCACCTGACGTCGCACGTCACGACTCTACCTGTCACCTGACGTCGCGCCACCTCAACCAAGCTCAATGACAACAACCACTTGCATTTATATAGTGTCTTTAATGCGGTAAGATGCCCCAAGGTGCTTCACAGGAGCGCTTTCAAACAAAAATTGACACCGAAGCTCATAAAGATATAGTTGGTATTTGGTAGCATAGTGGTTGCGTTCGTGGGCTAATAATCCAGAAGCCTCGACTATTCATCTGGGGGACCTGAGTTCACATCCCAACACGGCAGCTGGGGAATTTAAATTCAATCCGCAATGGTGACCACGAAACAACTGGGTTGTCACAAAAACCCATCTGGTTCACGAATGTCCTTTCGGGAAGGAAATATGCCGCCCTTACATGGTCAGGCCTGCACCTGTGACTCCAGATCCAAAGCAATGTGGTTCTCTCTGAACTGGCCAAGCAAGCCACTCAGTTGCATTTTCTTTCATTCACGGGATGTGGGCGCCGTTGCAAGGCCAGCATTTATTGGCCATCCCTCGAGAAGGTGGTGGTGAGCCGCCTTCTTGAACCGCTGCAGTCCGTGTGGTGAAGATGCTCCCACAGTGCTGTTAGGGAGGGAGTTCCAGGACTTTGACCCAGCGACGATGAAGGAACGGCCGATCTACTTCCAAGTCAGGATGGTGTGTAACTTGGAGGCGAACTTAGAGGTGGTGGTGTTCCCATGCGCCTGCTGCCCTGGTCCTTCGAGGTGGTAAAAGCTGGGGGTTTGGGAGGTGCTGCCGAAGAAGCCTTGGCGAGTTGCTGCAGTGCGTCTTGTAGATGGTGCACACTGCAGCCAGGGGGCGCCGGTGGTGGAGGGAGTGAATGTTGAAGGTGGTGGATGAGGTGCCAATCAAGCGGCTGCTTTGTCCTGGATGGTGTCGAGCTTCTTGAGTGTTGTTGGAGCTGCGCTCATCCAGGCAAGTGGAGAGTATTCCATCACACTCCCGACTTGTGCCTTGTATTCAAGAAGGCTGCTCACCACCACCTTTGAGGGCAATTAGGGATGGACAATAAATGCTGGGCTTGCCAGCAACACCCATATCATGTGAATGAGTAAAAACAAATTAGGGCAGGTGACCAAAACCTTGGTCAAAAAAGTAGGTTTTAAGAACCATCTTAAAGGAGGAGAGATGGGGTGCTACAACAACAATAGCAACAAGTTGTGTTTATATAGCGCCTTTAACATAGTGGAACATCCCAAGGCGTTTCACAGGAGTATTATGAGACAAAACATTTGACACAGAGCCACATAAGGAGATATTCGGGCAGATGACCAAAAGCTTGGTCCAAAAGGTAGGTTTTATTGAGCGCCTTAAGGAGGGAAGAGAGGTAGAGAGGTGGAGAGGTTTAGGGAGGGAGTTCCAGAGCTTGGGGCCCAGGCAACAGAAGGCACGGCCACCGATGGTTGAGTGATTATAATCAGGGATGCTCAAGAGGGCAGAATTAGAGGAGTGCAGATATCTCGATGGGTTGTGGGGCTGGAGGAGATTACAGAGATAGGGAGGGACGAGGCCATGGAGGGATTTGAAAACAAGGATGGGAATTTTGAAATCGAGGAGTTGCCAGACCAAGAGCCAATGTAGGTCGGCGAGCACAGGGGGTGATGGGTGAGCGGGACTTGGTGAGAGTTAGGACACGATATAACGTTAAAGGAAAGAGGGGTGTGCTTTTTTTTAAGCAAGGAAAGACTACTGTCTGCAACATATAGGGGCCGAAATTCATCAACTCACCATCCGCTGCCGCCCACTTGCAGATCTGCCCAGTGCCACTTTGGAGGTGGCCCGGAGTGGGCGGGAGGGGAGAGACGCCGGGAACTGCTCGCTGACGTCAGCGGACAGCCAAAGGGCACAACTGACCTCCCGCCCGCCGAGCTCCCATATTGATGCGGGCGGGAGTCGGCGTCAGAACGGGGATGGACCGCTGGCTGGAGGCTGGTCTGTCCCCGACGGTAAGTCTGAAGAACCGGAAAAAAAAGGTTAGTGAACATTTTTTTTTAAAATTTCCACAGCGACTTACCTGCATGCGGTCCCCTGAAGGTCTTCCGGATAGTTTTTTTTGTTTTTTTACTGCTGAATTTTTTTCCGGGCCTTCGACCCTCCGTGGGCCCGACTCCATCCTCGGCGGCACTTGGGCGGCAAGCACCTTTATCGCTGAGAATGAGACCAATCGGCCCACTGCCGCCCAGATCGGCGGCGTACGTCGTCCATTTACCGCCCGCCGACCTTTGAGGGTCATGAATATCCCGCCCAAAGTACCGTCGGGTACCTCGGCGGCCACCGGCGCCACTTTGGGCGGCACTTGGGCAGGCGGAGGCCTTGATGAAAATCGGCCCCATAAAAGCTAACAAATCTCCAGCAGCTGGTTGAAGACTGTAATTCTATCTTGCTCCTCTGCTGACGTCCAAAAATTGTTTACGGTCTGCTCTCGTGATTTAAAATCTTGTGATTGAATTACACGGTCACTGCCAGACGTTGAGGATCACATTGGAAATACAGTGAAACTGCCACAAAATTGCAACTTTCCCGGGATATTTACTTTGGAATATCTTCTTTCATTTTCTCTCATTCTATCAATTCAGGCGATACCTTATCAACACAGGCTGATTTACTTTTAGGAGTGCAGTAAGCATTATTAATCAGGGAAACCAGCCAGCATCTGCTCCAGCCAGCTCCCAGAAATAGCAATGTGATGGGGGCCCGATGAATAGTGGCTTTAGTTGATGAAGCAATATTGGCCAGGACATGTCACTAATGCACATACAACTCGAGCTGAGAAACGACCATTGGCAACCGCAACCAATTTCAGATCAGTCACGAATATCCTCTCAGCTTCAACACCACAGTCACTTTCATAAGTGGATCCCGTGTCCTTTAAATTGTGGAGCTGACCCGCACTGACTAATATCTGATTATTACACAGGATATACGGCACAGAAACAAACCATTCGGCCCAACCAGTCCATACCGCCGTTTATGCTCCACTCGAGCCTCCTCTCGACTTTCCTCATCTAAATCTATCAGCATAACCCTCTATTCCCTTCTCCCTCATATACTTGTCTAGCCTCCCCTTAAATGCATCGATACTATTCGCCTCAACTACTCCCTGTGGTAGTGAGTTTCACATTCTCACCACTCTTTGGGTAAAGAAGTTTCTTCTGAATTCCCTATCGGATTTCTTGGTAACTATTTTATATTGATGGCCTCTAGTTATACTCTTCCCCACAAGTGGAAACACTCTGGAGCTGAAATTGATGAACTTACTGCCCACTGCCACCCACTGCCCCCACTGCCACCCACTGCCCCCACTGCCACCCACTGCCCCCACTGCCGCCCACTGCCGCCCACTGCCCCCACTGCCACCCACTGCCCCCACTGCCCCCACTGCCACCCACTGCCGCCCACTGCCCCCACTGCCACCCACTGCCCCCACTGCCACCCACTGCCGCCCACTGCCCCCACTGCCACCCACTGCCCCCACTGCCACCCACTGCCACCCACTGCCGCCCACTGCCCCCACTGCCACCCACTGCCCCCACTGCCACCCACTGCCCCCACTGCCACCCACTGCCGCCCACTGCCGCCCACTGCTACCCACTGCCACCCACTGCCCCCACTGCCACCCACTGCCGCCCACTGCCACCCACTGCCCCCACTGCTACCCACTGCCGCCCACTGCCGCCCACTGCTACCCACTGCCACCGACTGCCACCCACTGCCCCCACTGCCACCCACTGCCGTCCTCTGCCACCCACTGCCGCCGACTGCCACCCACTGCCCCCACTGCCACCCACTGCCGCCCACTGCCGCCCACTGCCGTCCTCTGCCGCCGATTGCCGTCCTCTGCTGCCCACTGCCGCCGATTGCCACCCTCTGCCGCCCACTGCCCCCACTGCCACCCACTGCCGCACACTGCCGCCCACTGCCGCGCACTGCCGCTGACATTCCTCTGCTCGAACCGCCCAGTGCCACTTCCAACGTGGCCTGGAGCGGGCGCGAGGGGAGAGCCGCCGGAAAGCGCCCGCCGACGTCAGCAGACGGCCGATGCGCGTAAGTAGACTCCCGCCCGCCGAGATGCCAGGTTGGTGCGGGCGGGGAGTCGGCGGCAGGACGGTGGTGGAACGTTGTGTGGAGGCTGCTCCGTCCTGAATGGTGAGGGTCAAGATCCTGTAAAAAAGGTAAGTGGAATGACTTTAAATGATTTCTTTACAGGGACCGACCTGGATGGGGTCCGCTGAAGGTCGTCAGATGTTTATTTTTTGTTGGTCATGATTTTAATTTTTACCTCTTCGACCCTCCGTGGGACCGACTCCATCCTCGGCGGCACTTGGGCAGCAAGCGCCTCTGACGCCGAGTATGGGACCTCCCGCCTGCTGCCGCCCAGATTGGTGGCGTACATCGTTGGTTTGCCGCCCGCTGACCTTCGAGGGACCTCGGCGATGAAAACTCCGCTCAAAGTACCGTCCGGTAGCTCGGTGGCCATCGGCGGCCTTGATCAAGTTCAGCCCCTCTCTCTGTGTCCACCTATCAAAACCTGTCATATTTTTAAAGACCTCTATCAGGTCCCCTTAGCCTTCCCTTTTCAAGAGAAGAGGGACCCAGCCTGTTCAACCTTTGCCTGATAGGTATAACAAATTATACAGTGACGTCACCTTTGATGTAACAATAGAACCCCCTCGAACTCGATATTGTGTCTTTTGCACGTACCCTCCCATCCAGTTCTCCAGTCTTTCGGTAAGCAGACTGCTTAACTCTTTAGTGGAAGCCTTTATTTTAAATGCATCTCATTCTCCAAATCCTTTCTGTGGAAAAATGGTTGACAATCGCAAATGATGACAGTGACATTAGTGGATGAGTACTCACGTGTTGGCATGACGTGCTTTGCCCGCACTTTTATCATATGTACCGACCCATTTCATGGAATCATCGAATCCTACATTGCAAAAGGAGGCCATTCGACCCATCGTGCCCATGCCGGCTCTTTCAAAGAGCTATCGGATTAGTCCCACTTCTGCCTCTTGCCCCATCCCCCTGCAAATTTTTCCTTTTCAAGTATTTACCCCATTTCCTTTTGAAGGTTACTGTTGAATCTGCTTCCACCACCCTTTCAGGCAGCGCGTTCCACATCACAACAGCTCACCGCGAAATGTTTTTCCCCTCATCCCCCCTGACTCTTTTACCAACTATCTTATATCTGATCCCCACCGACACCTGGGAGTCCCTGGCCAAAGACCGCTCTAAGTGGAGAAAGTGCATCCGGGAGGGCGCTGAGCACCTCGAGTCTCAACGCCGAGAGCGTGTGCAGAAATCAAGCGCAGGCAGCGGAAAGAGCGTGCGGCAAACCAGTCCCACCCACCCCTTCCCTCAACGACTATCTGCCCTACCTGTGACAGAGTCTGTGGCTCTCGTACTGGACTGTTCAGCCAGCAAAGAACTCACTTCAGGAGTGGAAGCAAGTCTTTCTCGATTCCGAGGGACTGCCTATGATGATGATGATATATGTGTGTCCTCTGCTTAGTGACCCTTCTGCCAATGGAAACAATTGAATCGTATCTACATTGTCAAAACTCTTCTTTACCCCTCGATTAAATCCCCCTTAACCTTCTGTGCTTTAAGGCACTCAGTCCCATAGAAACATAGAAACATAGAAAATAGGTGCAGGATTAGGCCATCCGGCCCTTCGAGCCTGCACCACCATTCAATAAGATCATGGCTGATCATTCACCTCAGTACCCCTTTCCTGCTTTCTCTCCATACCCCATAGAGTCATAGAAAACAGGTGCAAGAGTAGGGTTTAAGATAAGTAGGTTAACACCTGTAGTAAAATATTGAACAGAGGAATATCATACAAATGCAGTAAACATTCATCCATCTATTTCTCCAACAGTAAGTCCCAGGCAGAATTACTTTGTTGTTTATTAAGTGCCAGCTTAGCTCACAGGTAGCACGTTTGCCTTGGAATCAGACGATGGTTAAAGTTCAACCATAGAACTTGACCACATAATTTAGCTTGATACTTCTGGCTGAGATGTGATTCTCCTAAAAATATAAGAACATAAGAGCATAAGAATTAGGAACAGGAGTAGGCCATCTAGCCCCTCGAGCCTGCTCCGCCACTCAACAAGATCATGGCTGATCTGGCCGTGGACTCAGCTCCACTTACCCGCCCGCTCCCCATAACCCTTAATTCCCTTATTGGTTAAAAATCTATCGATCTGTGATTTGAATACATTCAATGAGCTAGCCTCAACTGCTTCCTTGGGCAGAGAATTCCACAGATTCACAACCCTCTGGGAGAAGAAATTCCCTTTCATTATTTTAAATGTTTCTATAAGATCATCCCTCATCCTTCTGAACTCCAACGCGTAAAGACCCAGTCTACTCAATCTATCATCATAAGGTAATCCCCTCATCTCCGGAATCAGCCGAGTGAATCGTCTCTGTACCCCCTCCAAAGCAAGTATATCCTTCCTTAAGTAAGGTAACCAAAACTGCACGCAGTACTCCAGGTGCGGCCTCACCAATACCCTGTACAGTTGCAGCAGGACCTCCCTGCTTTTGTACTCCATCCCTCTCGCAATGAAGGCCAACATTCCATTCGCCTTCCTGATTACCTGCTGCACCTGCAAACTAACTTTTTGGGATTCATGCACAAGGTCTCCTAGGTCCCTCTGCACCGCAGCATGTTGTAATTTCTCCCCATTCAAATAATATTCCCTTTTACTGTTTTTTTTCCACGATGGATGACCTCACATTTTCCGACATTGTATTCCATCTGCCAAACCTTAGCCCATTCGCTTAACCTATCTAAATCTCTTTGCAGCCTCTCTGTGTCCTCTACACAACCCGCTTTCCCACTAATCTTTGTGTCATCTGCAAATTTTGTTACACTACACTCTGTCCCCTCTTCCACGTCATCTATGTATATTGTAAACAGTTGTGGTCTCAGCACCGATCCCTGTGACACACCACTAACCACCGATTGCCAACCTGAAAAGGACCCATTTATCCCGACTCTCTGTTTTCTGTTAGAAATAGGAGCAGGAGTAGGCCACCTGGCCCCCCGAGCCTGCTCCGCCATTTAATAAGATCATGGCTGATCTGATCCTGGACTCAGCTCCACTTCCCCGCCCGCTCCACATAACCCTTTAGGAATCCTATGGCACTTAAAACAAAAAGAACACGCTGTTGTCCTTGACTGCATTCATCCTTCACCCAACACTTCCAAATGGCCAACACCATCAATGATTCCATTGCAGTCTGTGAGACCTTGCTGTGCACAAATGGTCTTCTGCATTGGCCTACAGGACAACAATAACTACAACTCAGCAGTTAGGTTGCAGGGAAGCAGCATGTAAATCGTGCTTTTGTCATTCCTGCTAACATCACTTTTTTTGACACAGTATCCATTTATTGCTGAAGCCTCTGTGAAGCGCCTTGGATCATTTTTCCCTACAACTTATTGTTGTTGATCAGTGTGAGGTAATACATTTTTGGGAGGAAAAACTAGAATGGGAATTTCTTCTTCTTAGGCGGTCCCTCGTATCGAGGATGACCCGCGTCTACACCAAAAAGGGATGAGTTCACAGGTGTTTCAATGAAGGACCTAACATTCCAGGTCATGAACTCCATGTTGAAGGGTGGAAGATGCCTGTGTGTGGATTTATTTAATGTGTGGTGGCCGTTGCACACCAGCCACCACATGGGCTTGACAGAGCTAGATCTTGGTCCCGTGGCAAGGGTTAACCAAGACGACCTGCTCTGCTGCACGGACCTAGTGCGCACACATATCACAGTGTGGACTGGCCCGTGCTGCCCCTGGGCCCTTGACTCTTCCGGGCTCCGAGCTCACGCCTCTCCTGGGCCCCGATCACGTCGCTCTACAATCTCTCGCCGCTCCTTCGCCCCGACCTCGCCGCTCCTGCTGTGCCTGCTCACGCTCCAATCAGCGACCTGGATTTTGGTGACATCCAATCCATTCACCCTTCTCCAAGTCTCAACAGGAAGACACTGAAAGATGTGGATGAACACAAAAACCCAAGCGCATAATTCCTTGAAAGTCTCAATGCAGTGAGATAAAGCCTAAAAAAAGCCCAACAGTGTTCTGAGTTTTAATATGCAGTGCAGAAGTAAAGAAGGAATGATAACTTTTCACAAGGCGTTGATTACAAGCAATTACATAGAGCTTACAGCTCAGAAACAAACCATTCAATCTCTGCCGGTGTTTGTGGTCCACACAAGCTTCCTCCCATTTTATTTACTTCGTCCCACCCCATCCATATTTCCTTATGTTCCTTTCTCCCTCATGTGCTTATCTAGCTTAACCTTAAATGCACCTAATCAATTCCCCTTAACTACTCGCTGTGGTAACGAGTTCCACATTCTCACCACTCTCTGGGTAAAGAAGTCCCTTCGGAATTTTTTCTTGGATTTATTGGTGACTGTCTTATATTTATGGCCCCCTCGGATTGGACTCCCCCACAAGTGGAAACATCTTCACTACCACCTACCCTATCGAAACCTTTCAATAAATATACAGACCTCTATCAGACAATATGTATGAATATAAAGGGGCTGCAGGAAGGGTCAATACTAAAAACCATGGTTTAAAAACTAGTATTAAAACACTCTACCTAAACGTACGCAGCATTCGAAATAAAGTAAATGAGTTGACGGCACAAATCATTACAAATGGGTATGATTTAGTGGCCATTACAGAAACGTGGTTGCAGGGTGGCCAAGACTGGGAATTAAACATACAAGGGTATCTGACAATTCGGAAAGATAGCCAAGAAGGGAAAGGAGGTGGGGTAGCTCTGTTAATAAAGGATGATAGCAGGGCAGTTGTGAGAGACGATATTGGCTCTAATGAACAAAATATTGAATCATTGTGGGTGGAGATTAGAGATAGTAAGGGGAAAAAGTCACTGTTGGGCGTAGTTTATAGGCCCCCAAAAAATAACTTCACGGTGGGGCGGACAATAATCAAGGGAATAATGGAGGCATGTGAAAAAGGAACGGCAGTAATCATGAGGGATTTTAACCTACATATCGATTGGTCAAATCAAATCGCATGGGGTAGCCTTGAGGAGGAATTCATAGAACGCATACGGGATTGTTTCTTAGAACAGTATGTTACAGAACCTACAAGGGAGCAAGCTATCTTAGATCTGGTCCTGTGTAATGAGACAGGAATAATAAACGATCTCCTAGTAAAAGATCCTCTCGGAATGAGTGATCACAGTATGGTTGAATTTGTAATACAGATTGAGGATGAGGAAGTAGTGTCTCAAACGAGCGTACTATGCTGAAACAAAGGGGACTACAGTGGGATGAGGGCAGAGTTGGCTAAAGTAGACTGGGAACACAGACTAAACGGTGGCACAATTGAGGAACAGTGGAGGATTTTTAAGGAGCTCTTTCATAGTGCTCAACAAAAATATATTCCAGTGAAAAAGAAGGGTGGTAAGAGAAGGGATAACCAGCCGTGGATAACCAAGGAAATAAAGGAGAGTATCAAATTAAAAACCAATGCGTATAAGGTGGCCAAGGTTAGTGGGAAACTAGAAGATTGGGAAAATTTTAAACGACAGCAAAGAATGACTAAGAAAGCAATAAAGAATGGGAAGATAGATTACGAATGTAAACTTGCGCAAAACATAAAAACAGATTGTAAAAGCTTTTACCGATATATAAAATGGAAAAGAGTGACTAAAGTAAATGTTGGTCCCTTAGAAGATGAGAAAGGGGATTTAATAATGGGAAATGTGGAAATGGCTGAGACCTTAAACAATTATGTTGCTTCGGACTTCACAGTGGAAGACACAAAAACCATGCCAGAAATTGCTGGTCACGGGAATGTGGGAAGGGAGGACCTTGAGACAATCACTATCACTAGGGGGGTAGTGCTGGACAGGCTAATGGGACTCAAGGTAGACAAGTCCCCTGGTCCTGATGAAATGCATCCCAAGTATTAAAAGAGATGGCAGAAGTTATAGCAGATGCATTCGTTATAATCTACCAAAATTCTCTGGACTCTGGGGAGGTGCCATCGGATTGGAAAGCAGCTAATGTAACGCCTCTGTTTAAAAAAGGGGGCAGACAAAAGGCAGGTAACTATAGGCCGGTTAGTTTAACATCTGTAGTGGGGAAAATGCTTGAAGCTATCATTAAGGAAGAAATAGCAGGACATCTAGATAGGAATAGTGCAATCAAGCAGACGCAACATGGATTCATGAAGGGGAAATCATGTTTAACTAATTTACTGGAATTCTTTGAGGATATAACGAGCATGGTGGATAGAGGTGTACCGATGGATGTGGTATATTTAGATTTCCAAAAGGCATTCGATAAGGTGCCACACAAAAGGTTACTGCAGAAGATAAAGGTACGCGGAGTCAGAGGAAATGTATTAGCATGTATAGAGAATTGGCTGGCTAACAGAAAGCAGAGAGTCGGGATAAATGGGTACTTTTCGGGTTGGAAATCGGTGGTTAGTGGTGTGCCACAGGGATCGGTGCTGGGACCACAACTGTTTACAATATACATCGATGATGTGGAAGAGGGGACAGAGTGTAGTGTCATAAAATTTGCAGATGACTCAAAGATTAGTGGAAAAGCGGGTTGTGTAGAGGACACAGAGAGGCTGCAAAGAGATTTAGATAGGTTAAGCGAATGGGCTAAGGTTTGGCAGATGGAATACAATGTCGGAAAATGTGAGGTCATCCAGCTTGGGGAAAAAAACAGTAAAAGGGAATATTATTTGAATGGGGAGAAATTACAACATGCTGCAGTGCAGAGGGATCTGGGGGTCCTTGTGCATGATTCCCAAAAAGTTAGTTTGCAGGTGCAGCAGGTAATCAGGAAGGCGAATGGAATGTTGGCCTTCATTGCGAGAGGGATGGAGTACATAAGCAGGGAGGTCCTGCTGCAACTGTACAGGGTATTGGTGAGGCCGCACCTGGAGTACTGCGTGCAGTTTTGGTCACCTTACTTAAGGAAGGATATACTAGCTTTGGAGGGGGTACAGATACGATTCACTAGGCTGATTCCGGAGATGAGGGGGTTACCTTATGATGATAGATTGAGTAGACGGGGTCTTTACTCGTTGGAGTTCAGAAGGATGAGGGATGATCTTATAGAAACATTTAAAATAATGAAGGGGATAGACAGGATAGAGGCAGAGAGGTTGTTTCCACTGGTCGGGGAGACTAGAACTAGGGGGCACAGCCTCAAAATACGGGGGAGCCAATTTAAAACTGAGTTGAGAAGGAATTTCTTCTCCCAGAGGGTTGTGAATCTGTGGAATTCTCTGCCCAAGGAAGCAGTGAGGCTAGCTCATTGAATATATTCAAATCACAGATCGATAGATTTTTAACCAATAAGGGAATTAAGGGTTATGGGGAGCGGGCGGGTAAGTGGAGCTGAGTCCACGGCCAGATCAGCCATGATCTTGTTGAGTGGCGGAGCAGGCTCGAGGGGCTAGATGTCCTACTCCTGTTCCTAATTCTTATGTTCTTATGTTCTTATGTTCTTATTAATATTGGGGAAGTCCAGAACCAGGGGTCACAGTCTAAGGATAAGGGGTAATCCATTTAGGACCGAGATGAGGAGAAACTTCTTCACCCAGAGAGTGGTGAACCTGTGGAATTCTCTACCACAGAAAGTTGTTGAGGCCAGTTCACTAAATATATTCAAAAATGAATTAGATATAGTCCTTACTACTAGGGGGATCAAGGGATATGGCGAGAAAGCAGGAATGGGGTACTGAAGTTTCATGTTCAGCCATGAAGTCATTGAATGGCGGTACAGGCTCGAAGGGCCGAATGGCCTACTCCAGCACCTATTTTCTATGTTTCTATGTTTCTATGTCACCCTCTCAGTCATATCTTTTCTAGATTAGGCCACAGTGCTGTGTGCACTTTGGATGCCTCATTCTGGAAAGAACATTCAAACCATAGATAGCGTACAGCACAAATTCACCAGGATGATGCTAGAAATGGGAAGCTAGTTTTGAGGCAAGACCTGAGATACTCGGACTATTTCCACTGGAGCAAAAAAGACTAAAAGGAGGTTTGCAACAGCAACAAATTTTTTTTATATAACGCCTATAACATAATAAAATGTCCCAATACGTCACACAAAATTTGACACCGAGCCATCTAAAGTGCTGTTAGGACAGTTGACCCAAAATGTTGGTCACAGAGGTAGGTTTTAAGGAGCATCTTAAAGGAGGAAAGAGAGGTAGAGAGGTTTAGAGCGTAATTCCAGAGCCCAGTCAGCTGAAGGCACGGCCACGGCGTTGAAAATCAAGGATGTGCAAGATGCCAAAATTGGAGGAATGCAGTGATCTCGGAGGATTGTGGGGCTGGAGGAGGGTCGAGAGATAGGGAGGGGCAAGGCCATGGAGGGATTTGAAAACAAGGATGAGAGTTTCACAATCAAGGTGTTGCCGGACCGGGAGCCAACGTAGGTCAGCGAGCACAGTGATGATGGGTCAGCGGGACTTGGTGCAAGTTAGGACACGGGCAGCGAGCACAGGGGTGATGGGTGAGCGGGACTTGGTGCGAGTTAGGACACGGGCAGCAAAGTTTGGATGAGCTCAAGTGTATGGAAGATGGGAGGCCAGCCAGGAGAGAATTGGAATAGGCAAGTCTAGAGGTAGCAAAGGGGGTTTCAGCAGCAGATGAGCTGAGGCAGGGGCGGAGTTGGGCGATGTTTCAGAGGTGAAAATAGGTGGTCTTAGTGATGGAGCGGATACGTGGTCGGAAGCTCATCCCGGGGTCAAATACCACACCATGGTGACAAATGGTCTGGTTCAGCCTCAGACAGTTGCCGGGGAGAGGGATGGAGTCGGTGGCTAGTGAACGCAGTTTGTGGTCTAGATCAAAGACAATGGCTTCGGTTGTCCCAATATTTAATTGGAGAAAATCTCTGCTCATCCAATACTGGATGTCGGACAAGCAGTGTGACAAATTAGAGATGGTGGAGAGGTCAAGAGGTCAAGAAAGGTGGTGGTGAGGTAGAGCTGGATGTCGTCAGCGTACATCTCAAACCTGACATGTTATCAGATGATGTCACCGAGGGGCATCATGTGGATGGGAAATAGGAGGGGACCAAGGATAGATCTTTGGGGGGACTCCAGAGGTAACGATGCGGGAGCAGGATGTGAAGCCATTGCAGGTGATTTTCCGGCTACGATTAAATAGATAAGAATGTAACCAGGCGAGGGCAGTCCCTCCCAGCTGGACGACGGAGGAGAGGCGTTGGAGGAGGATAATGTGGTCAATCGTGTCAAAGGCTGCAGACAGGTCCAGAAGAATGAGGATGGATAGTTTACCAAGGTCATAATCACATAGGATGTCACTGGGGCACAGATTTTGGAGGCGGCAACACATTCAAGGAGTTTAACAGAGGTCTTAAAAAATATAAAAGGATTTTGATAAGGTAAATAGAGAGAAACGATTTCTTCTGGTTGGGGAGTCAAAGGGTTATCAAGTTAACATTGTCACTAAGAGAGAAAGGAGAGAGGGTAGGAGAAATTTATTTGCACCAAGTGTTGTTGAAGCATAGAATACTTTGCCAGAGGGAGTGGTTGAGACAGAGACCATCTCATAATTGGATCAATATTTGCAGTGCTATGGGGATAGAACAAAGGGGCCGTAGAGTTAGTTTTCAATTGCTCTCGCAAGAAATTGGCACAATTATAGGGCCAATTCTAAAGGGGGTGCATCTTCTGTGCGCACTGTGATGACACACTTTGCTCGGATCGATAGCAGCGGAGTGGTGGGGGGGGGGGTGGTGAGCGGGTCACCAGCAGGATACCGCAGGAGCGGAATTTTGATAATGGCGGCCATTACATGAAAGGTCAGCGGCCATTGCACTCCGCAGCATGGTCGCCAATTTCGTAAAAGCGAGGAAGTTGTGATGAACCTGTATAAAACGCTGGTTCGGCCTCAACTGGAGTACTGTGTCCAATTCTGGGCACCGCACTTTAGGAAGGATGTGAAGGCCTTAGAGAGGGCGCAGAAAAGATTGACTGATTCCAGGGATGAGGGACTTCAGTAATGTGGATAGACTGGAGAGGCTGGGGTTGTTCTCCTTGGAGCAGAGAAGGTTGAGAGGAGATTTAATAGAGGCGTTCAAAATCTTGAGGGGTCCGGACAGAGTAGATCGAGAGAAACTGTTCCCATTGGCGGAAGGGCTGAGAACCAGGGACACAGATTTAAGGTGATTGGCAGAAAATCCAAAAACGACATGAGGAAAAACTTGTTTACACAGCGAGTGGTTAGGATCTGGAATGCGCTGCCTGAAAGGATGGTTGAGGCAGACTCAAAAGGGAGTTGGATAAGTACATGAAGGGAAGAAATTGCAGGGCTACGGGGAAAGGGCGGGGGAGTGGGACTCGCTGAGAGGCTCTTGCAGCGAGCCGGCACGGGCTCGACGGGCCGAATGGCCTCCTTCTGTGTTGTAAACCATTCTATGATTCCATGATTCTCTGAAATGGCCTCTTTCTGTGCTGTAAAATTTAGGCTTTTAAGGTCCAGGCCCTCAAAACAGACTCAAGTCTGGAATTAAAGATATTTGGCTCCGTGAAAATCATTGTGAACAAAATAAAGGTTGTAGTGTATTGCAGATTTAAAAACCTTCGAAAGTTAGGAGTTTTAGTACTTCTTCAAGTGGTTTTATTTGTCCTTCGGTGCAGTTATAAGACAGGTTTGAGGCCAGTCCCTGGTTCAGGTGATGTGCAGCCAGTAAATGTGAATTATACTGCCAGATCTGCACCGTACTCTGCCAGGGAAAACAATCTTCCACTCACTGGCATTCAAACGCTGGATACATTTTTATGTTAGCAGATGGGGAATCGTTAATTCATTGCCCACATTAAAATGATTTTTAAAAGGTCCCAAGTGCTTCAATGAATCCTCTAGGAACTGCTTCAAAGTTCTCTTTGTTGCCAATTGCTGTTAAAATGCCTTCAGTGTGAAATTGAACTGGTGCAAGACTCGTGCCAATTTGATTTTGGTGACTTTAAACCTGAGTTATACTATACATTGTGCAGCAATGGGAAGCTGCTCTGCACAGATACCAACCAAGCCGTTGAACTACCTTACTTGGCACTTAAGGGGTGAAATCAAGTTGTGCAATATTAGCCTATGAACATTGGCTTCTATTTTACCAAGCTTTGGAACATAGGAACAGGAGTGGTCCATGTGGCCCCTCGGGCCTGGTCTGGTATTTAATTCGATCATGGCTGATCTGTATCTCAACCTCATTTACCTGCCTCAGCTCCACATCCCTTACCCTTACCCAACAAAAATCTATCAATCCCAGTCTTGAAAATGTCAACGCACCCAGTAGGAACAGGCTTTTGGGGGAGAGATTTCCACTACCCATTGTGTGAAGATTTGCATTTTGATCTCAATTCTAAATGGCCTAGCTCTCATTTTAAGATTATGACCCACCAGAGGAAGGTGGCAGCCTGTTTATTTTAAAGAGTGATGTCATCAAGATCCAGGTCGGTGATTGGAGCGTGGGCAGGTACAGCAGGAGCGGCGAGGTCAGGCAAAGGAGCGACGAGAGACTGTAGAGGGACGTGATCGGAGCCCAGGAGAGGCGTGAGTTCGGGGCCCAGAAGAGGCGAGGGCCCAGAGGCAGCACGGGCCCAGCCCACACTGTGATAAGCGTGCGCACTAGGTCCATGCAGCAGAGCAGGTCTCCAGCCGTCTTGGTTAATCCTTGCCACTGGACCAAGACCTAGCTCTGTCAAGCCCGTGTGGTGGCTGGTGTGCAACGGTCACCACATGTTAAAAAATCCAAGCACAGGCATCTTCCACCCTTGGATGAAGGAATAGAGTGTAATATCTCCAAGTTTGTGGATGACACTAAACTGGGTGGCGGTGTGAGCTGTGAGGAGGACGCTAAGAGGCTGCAGGGTGACTTGGACAGGTTAGGTAAGTGGGCAAATGCATGGCAGATGCAGTATAATGTGGATAAATGTGAGGTTATCCATTTTGGTGGCAAAAACACAAAGGCAGAATATTATCTGAATGGCGGCAGATTAGGAAAAGGGGAGGTGCAACAAAACCTGGGTGTCATGGTTCATCAGTCACTGAAAGTGGGCATGCAGGTACAGCAGGCCGTAAAGAAGGCAAATGGTATGTTGGCCTTCATAGCTAGGGGATTTGAATATAGGAGCAGGGAGGTCTTAATGCAGTTATGCAGGGCCTTAGTGAGGCCTCACCTGGAATATTGTGTTCAATTTTGGTCTCCTAGTCTGAGGAAGGACGTTCTTGCTGTTGAGGGAGTGCAGCGAAGGTTCACCAGACTGATTCGAGGGATAGCTGGGCTGTCATATGAGGAGAGACTGGATCAACTGGGCCTTTATTCACTGGAGTTTAGAAGGATGAGAGGGGATCTCATTGAAACATATAAAATTCTGACAGGACTGGACAGGTTAGATGCGGGAAGAATGTTCCCGATGTTGGGGAAGTCCAGAACCAGGGGACATAGTCTTCGGATAAGGGGTAGGCCATTTAGGACTGAGATGAGGAGAAACTTCTTCACTCAGAGAGTTGTTAACCTATGGAATTTGCTGCCGCAGAGAGTTGTTGATGCCAGTTCATTGGATATATTCAAGAGGGAGTTAGATATGGCCCTTACGGTTAAGGGGATCAAGGGGTATGGAGAGAAAGCAGGAAAGGGGTACTGAAGGAATGATCAGCCATGATCTTATTGAATGGTGGTGCAGGCTCGAAGGGCCGAATGGCCTACTCCTGCACCTATTTTCTATGTTTCTGTGTTTCTATGTTTCAAGATTTAGTTCGGACCTGGAATTTTAGGTCCATCATTGAAACACCTGTGAACTTTTTGACTTGGAAGCAAGTCTTCCTCGATTCGAGGGACTGCCTATGATGATGATAACAACAACAACTTGTATTGATATAGAGCCTCGAATGTGGTGAAATGTCCCAAGACGCTTCACAGGAGTATTATGAGAAAAAAAAATTCTCCAAGCCACATTCGTAGAAATTAGCGCAGGTGACCTAAAGCAACAGAAGGCACGGCCACCGATGGTTGAGCGATTATAATCAGTGATGCTCAAGAGGGCAGAATTAGAGGAGCGCAGATATCTCGGGGGGGGGGGGGAGGTTGTGAGGCTGGAAGAGATTACAGAGATAGGGAGGGGCGAGGCCATGGAGGGATTGGAAAATAAGGAGGAGAATTTTGAAATCGAGGCGTTGCTTAACCGGGAGCCAATGTAGGTCAGCGAGCACAGGGGTGATGGGTGAACGGGATTTGGTGCGAGTTAGGACACGGGCAGCCAAGTTTTGCATCACCTCTAGTTTACATAGGGTAGAATGTGGGAGGCCAGCCAGGCGGATAAACATAGCGGATAAAGTCATTTGCTGAGCAGGCAGACGCTGATATCGCACTCCGTTGATGATTGTTTTTCACTGTCTCTGCTTGAGTTACTTAACGTCACATGGAGTGAACTTGACGCTTTTCGGAGATCAGCCTGCCTGGCTCACTTTGTTCCCATTCCGTGGAGCTGAGTTTCGGGCTAGTTCTACAGCTTAGCGATGAGCCAAACGTCTGTTCGGCCTTTATCAGCACCTGCTCCCTCTCCACCGATCCAGACTATTTGCTGCTTGCGTTCCCCAAAGTTACGTCTATTGTCTTGCTGGCGTTCCCATAGCATCTCTCTCTGGACTGAACAGCACGAGCCTTTTATCAGCAGGTTCAGCACTTACCTGATCCTCCACTAAAGTGAACCAGTCCCCCTATTGCAATCCCACAGTAGATACATTTGCATTTACAGTTGTAAAGAGCATTTCTAAAGAGCATTATCGACACAGGCTCGATGGGCCGAATGGCCTCCTTGTATGATGTAAGATTCTATGACCCAGATCAGCAAAGATAATTGCTGGTTAGATTAGGAGGCCAAACTGTTAATGAATTATGCAATGAGACAGATGGGAATCACTCACATATTGTCCAAATGATCAGTTTATACATCTTCAACAGCGCAAAGTACATTTAAAAGGAAACAAGAGGATTGAAATCGCTTCAGACTTTCTTGGAATCTTGGCCTTTATTGCAAAGGGATTGGAGTATAAAAACAGGGAAGTCTTGCTACAGCTATACAAGGTATTGGTGAGGCCACACTTGGAAACTGCGTGCAGTTTTGGATTCTATATTTACAAAAGGATATACTTGCTTTGGAGATGGTTCAGAGAATTCACTAGGTTGATTCCGGAGATGAGGGAGTTGACTTATGAGGAAAGGTTGAGTAGGTTGGGCCTCTACTCATTGGAATTCAGAAGAATGAGAGGTGATCTTATCGAAATGTATAAGATTATGAGGGGGCTTGACAAGGTGGATGCAGAGAGGATGTTTCCACTGATGGTGGAGACTAGAACTAGAGGGCATGAACTTATAATAAGAGGCCGCCCATTTAAAACTGAGATGAGGAGGAATTTCTTCTTTCAGAGGGGTGTAAATCTGTGGAATTCGCTGCCTCAGAGAGCTGTGGAAGCTGGGTCATTGAATAAATTTAAGACAGAAATAGACAGTTTCTTAACCGATAAGGGATTAAGGGGTTATGGGGAGCGGGCAGGGAAGTGGACCTGAATCCATGATCAGATCAGCCATGATCGTATTGAATGGCGGAGCAGGCTCGAGGGGTTGTATGGCCTACTCCTGTTCCTATTTCTTATGTTCTTATGTGCTCTTACATCACATTTGTCTCAGCGTGTACCATTAGCAGTGGCCTTAATCACACAGTAACGGATTTTTAACAAAATGTCGCTGGCAAGGTCAGCATTTATTGCCCATTCCTAGTTGCCCTTGAAAAGGTGGTGGTGAGCCTTCTTGAACCACTGCAGTCCGCTTGCTGAAGGTGCTATTAGAGAGGGAGTTCCAGGAATTTAACCAAGCGGCCCTGAAGGGACGTTGGCATTTGTCCCAATCGGGATGGTGTGTGACCTGGAGGTGATGGTGTTCCCATGCACCGGCTGTCCTTGTCCTCCTCAGTATGGCTATCGAAGGTGTGGGAGGTGCTGCCTTGTGGAACATCGTACAAATCAGATGCAGCCCTTCTCCTCCCCATTCCCCCTCACCTCCAGTGGAATTGGATTCACAGAACATGTCCTTTTTTTTCCTATAAAGTGCCTGTTACAACCAGTCAACCAGCGAGGTGCTGCGTAATTATTTTTTTGGATTTCAAGAAATAGATTTGCACTCAGGCATGAATGGCTGGATTTTTTTCCCCGCTTGAAATCTTTCTGATAGATATTTGGAGGGGCGATACACATGCACCTGTCTGATGAATGTAAACACCACAGCTCACAACATGGGTCTGTCCGTCCGTCCATCCTTCACCACACAGAATGACGATAAGGGTCCCATTGTGGTCAAAGCAATGGAACTGACCATCACCTCTGCTTTCAGTGTGACAGCCAGCGCACGAGTGCTTGCCATCCTTCTATGAGTAACGAAGTTGATGCATTGCCTTAATGGATGTGACAGGCCCGACACATAAAGATTAGCAGTGCTGCAATTAAATGTGCTGCAGCCAGCAGAGTGTTTGCTGAGATGACCTCATGCAGAAGCAGCAGTGGTGGCAACAGCGATCATGGTGCCGTTCCGCACTTTGACCCTTGGGTGACAAAGCCGCACTATCCGTGCCATGTGTTGCCGCACAGCTCCGTCTGCCGCTTGGAAAGAAAGATGAAACATTTACAAAACGTGCCGCACTTCTACAAAGCAACTTTCCTCCCTCCTTGCGCAGCAGAGTGATGGTAAGTTATACGGCTTTCGCGTCTCAATCTGAAAGACGGCATCTCCAACAAAGATCAATTCTGCCTCCCAGGGAGTCTCAGGATTTGTCCTGTTGGAAACTAATTACACCGAGGTCCCCGTCTGCTCTCTCAGGTGGACGGAAAAGATCCCAGGGCACTATTTCGAAGAATACCAGGGGAGTTCTCCCCCGGTGTGTCCTGGGGAATCTATATTTATCTCTCAACCAACGTTACTAAAACAGATTATCCGCTCATTATCTCGTTGCTGTTTGTGGGAGCTTGCTGTGCACAGATTGGCTGCTGTGTTTCCGACATTGCAACAGTGACTACACTCCAAAAAGTAAAGCGCTTTGGGACGTCCTGAGATTGTAAAAGGCACTATTTAATTGATCCTTCTTTCCTTTCTATTTTTCTTTCACTCTCTTTCTCTTTCACACTCCCTCTTTCTCTCTTCCCAGTGTCTGACAGTGTGTGGGAGAGAGTTCAACGGTTGGAAATTCCTGTCGATGACAGTGTGATAAATTAGGATAAAGCTACGAATCCTGATGAAAATATTCATACAGTTCATGCACTGTATGACGCACAATTCGTTTTACAAAAGTGCAGCAGGAACATAGAGACACGCAGATTAACACTGGGGCGGAGGAGGCTGCAAGCCCAGGCTCACCAAAGAACATAGGCCCACCAAATAAATGTAGGAAAAAAATACAAAGCCTCCCAAATAGGTCGAATAGAATCGACAATAAGAGAGGAAAAACAAGATCGAGGAAAATATTATTTATTGGTCTAGCGTGTACATAATCAAATTCAGTCAATGATGGGCCAAATCCAACTGAATGCCCTTTCACTTCTGTGTATTGAACATGACTTGTTGACTACTATTGAAACGGGAGACATCATTGAGAAACTTGCATATAGGAAGTCTCGCAATGTTATCTTGTAAAGTATCTACAGGATATATACTTGCTTATACAAGCTAGATTCACTTGTTTATACCTATATACAGGTCGAGACTGCCTGAGCTGATTTCACAGATGACCCAATTAAGTAGCGCAGGCAAAGTGATATCAGTGTCTGTGAGGTCAGAGAGACAGTGAGACTGATGGTTTGTGTCATGTTTGTAACTACAATGTAACACCACTGTATTACTGTATACACTCAACTCAGATGAACACCTTGACCACAGGGGGTGAACTCGTGGGAGACACTCCTTACCTGATCACACAGGTATATAAAGGGAGGTCCCACGCAGGGTCATCACTTCTGGAGTCCTGTAATAAAGAGTGGCCTTGTCCCTGGAATGTGCCTCGTGTGGTTTCATGCTGTAGAGTAAGGACTTTACATTGGCGACGAGAAACGGGAATTCACGACCCATGAGAATGGCCACCGGTAGCACAGAGGTACGGTACTGTGTTGGGGAAGACTGGGACGATTTTGTCGAGAGGCTTCAGCAAAGCTTCGTTACTAAAGACTGGCTGGGGGATGCAGCGGCCAACAAACGACGGGCTCATCTCCTGACCAGCTGCGGGCCAAAGACTTACGCGCTCATGAAGGACTTACTGGCACCCGAAAAGCCGTCGGACAAAACCTTTGAAGAGCTTAGCAAATTAATCGGGGAGCACCTCAAACAGGCGAGCAGCATACACATGGCTCAACACTGTTTGGACACCCACTGACGTCGTGAAGGACAGAGCATACCGGACTTTGTAGCGGACCTCCGGCGTTTGGCCAGTCTCTGTAAGTTCACAAGTGCCTGCAGGGGGGAGATGCTAAGGGATTTCTTTATCAAGGGTATCGGTCATGTGGGAATTTTTCACAAGTTAATTGAGACAAGGATTTGACCTTGGAAGCGGCGGCGTTGTTAGCTCAAACTTTCATGGCGAGGGAAGAAGAAACGAAAATGATTTATGTGCGCAATTCTGCCTCTAACGCGCGATGGATCTGGGAGTCAACATCATCAATGCTACTCAGAGCCCCGCAAGCAGGCAGGGGCAGTCCGTCATTTACCAGGCAGCAATAGATCCCAGAGCAGGACCTCAACAGAGACAATGGCAGGCTGAACGGACATTCACACCATCACAGTGGACAATGCGGCCCGGGATGGGGCCATTGATACCCACTAACAGGGTACTTAAGCGCAGAATTCCTGGCCATAGTCCCTTTGTCCCCAACAATGGAATCTTTAACTCATGCTGGAGGTGTGGGGGAAAACACTCAGCTAGATCTTGCAGATTCCAACAGTTTGTCTGCAGAAACTGCAATCTCAGTGGCCATTTAGCTCGAATGTGCAGAAAGCCTGCAATCAGACTAATATATGAGGCAACTGGACCAGAAGAGGGTTCTGTGAGGCAGGATGACTTTTGGGGCAAATCAATGGACGCCGAGGTTCAGCGGGTCCATGCGGCGAATATTCACAGTACATACACCAAAACACCACCAATGATGATGAGGGTTCTGTTGAACGGTATCCCAGTACGCATGGAGCTGGACACTGGGGCCAGCCAGTCACTCATGGGCGTTCAGCAATTTGAGAAGCTATGGCCACTCAAAGCCAGTAGACCCAAATTAGAACGTATTGAGACGCAATTACGGACTTACACCAAATAAATTATTCTGGTGCTAGGCAGTGCAATGATGGCTGTCACACACAATGGGTTACTGAACCGGCTGCTACTCTGGATTGTCCCAGACAATGGTCCCGCACTGTTGGGGAGGAGCTGGTTAGCCGAGATGAACTGGAAATGGGGGGATGTTCACACAATGTCCTCGGTGGAGCGAAGTTCGTGCTCACAAGTCCTACAACAATTCGAGTCACTATTCCAACCGGGCGTCGGGACTTTCAAAGGCAATAAAGTAGAGATACACATCACCCTGGACACCAGGCCAGTGCACCACAAAGCCAGAGCGGTGCCTTATGTAATGCAGGAAAAAATCGAGAGCGAATTGGACCGGCTGTTGCGAGAGGGCATCATCTCGCCTGTTGAATTCAGCGACTGGGCGAGCCCCATCGTTCCCGTTCTAAAAGCGGATGGCTCTGTCAGGATCTGTGGCGACTACAAGGCCACCATCAATCGGGTGTCCCCACAAGACAATACACGCTCCCAAGAGCGGAGGACCTCTTCGCCACGCTGGCAGGAGGCAAGCTGTTCACCAAGTTGGACCTCACTTCAGCCTATATGGCCCAGGAACTGGCCGACGAATCCAAACAACTGACCACCGTCACCACGCACAAGGGACTGTTTGCGTATAACAGGTGCCCGTTTGGCATTCGATCAGCGGCCGCGATTTTTCAATGAAACATGGAAAGCCTGCTTAAATACATTCCTGGAACGATCGTATTCCAGGACGACATCCTCATCACGGGTCGAGACACCGAGGAACACCTCCACAACCTGGAGGAGGTGCTACGCCGACTGGATCGGGTAGGCCTGCGACTCAAGAAGTCTAAATGCATGTTCTTAGCTCCTGAGGTCGAGTTTCTGGGCAGGAGGGTTGCTGCAGATGGGATTCTGCCCACCGAATCCAAAACAGAGGTGATTCGACGAGCACCCAGGCCCTGCAACATATTAGAGCTGCGTTCATTCCTGGGACTGTTGAACCTTCTGCCAAACTTGAGTACGTTGTTGGAGCCGCTACACGTGCTCCTGCGTAAGGGTTGCGATTGGTTTTGGGGGAATGTCAGGAACGGGCTTATGATCGGGCGCGAAACCTACTTTGTTCAAACAAGTTGTAGAACCTGTACAACCTCTGTAAACGTTTAGTTCTGACTTGTGATGCATCGTCCTACAGGGTTGGGTGCGTGTTGCAGCAGAGTAATAGCTGAGGGTCAGCTACAACCTGTGGCTTATGCCTCCAGGTCACTCTCTCAAGCAGAACGGGGATATGGGATGGTCGAGAAGGAAGCGCTTGCATGTGTCTATGGTGTAAAAAAAATGCATCAGTACCTCTTTGGTAGGAAGTTTGAATTAGAGACGGACCACAAGCCACTCAATCCCTGTTGTCAGACAGCAAGGATGTCAATGCCAATGCATCAGCTCACATACAGCAGTGGGCTCTCACGCTAGCTGCTTATGACTACTCCATCCGGCACCGGCCCGGCACTGAAAACTGCGCTGACGCGCTCAGCAGGCTCCCACTGGCCACCCCGAGGGGGCAGCTGAGCAAAGTGCTGAGATGGTCATGGCTGTCGATGCCTTTGACAGTGCAGGCTCCCCCATCACAGCCCACCAGATCAAAATCTGGACAAACAGAGATCCCCTCCCATCATTGATTAAGAAATGTGTCCTGACTGGGGATTGGGCGCTCGCACACGGAGCATGCCCTGAGGAGGTCAGACCGTTCCACAGGCGGATGGATGAGCTCTCCATCCAAGCTGACTGCCTACTATGGGGCAGCCGGGTAGTCATGCCCCAGAAGGGCAGGGAGACAGTAATCGGGGAACTCTACAGCAAGCACCCAGGCTTTGTGATGATGAAGGCCATTGCCCGGTCACACGTTTGGTGGCCTGGAATTGATTCAGACCTGGAACACTGTGTTCGCAGATGCACGACCTGTGTCCGGCTGGGTAATGCCCCAAGGGAGGCCCCGCTCAGCCCGTGGCCCTGGCCCACCAAGCCATGGTCACACATTCACATTGACTACGTGGGCCCATTCATGGGGAAGTTGTTCTTCATTGTCGTAGATGCGTACTCGAAATGGATCAAGAGCATCATCCTGAATTCATGCACGTCATCCACCACCGTGGAAAGCCTACGTGCGCTCGTTGCAACCCATGGCTTGCCGGACATCCTGGTTAGTGATAATGGCCCGTGTTTCACAAGCTATGAATTCCGGGAGTTTATGTCGGGCAATGGCATCAACCACGTCAGGACTGCGCCGTTCAAGCCGGCCTCCAATGGCCAGGCAGAACGGGCAGTCCAAATCATTAAGCAAGGTATGCTCAGGATTCAATGCCACCTATCGCGCCTCCTGCTGGCCTACAGATCCCGCCCGCACTCTCTCACAGGGGTCCCACCCGCAGAGCTACGCATGAAACGGGCACTCAAAACTCAGTTGTCCCTCATCCACCCAGTCCTGACTGACATAGTTGAGGGCAGGCGCAAGTCACAAAATGAGTACCATGACCGTAATTCAAGGGGGAGCTGTATAGAAATAAATGATCCTGTATTCGTCCTCAATCATGCCATGGGGCCCAAATGGCTTGAGGGCACTGTAATTGGCAAACAGGGGAATAGGGTCATTGTGGTAAAACTCAACAATGGCCAGATATGCCGTAAGCATCTGGACCAAGTAAAAAAACGGTTCAGCTTGGACACGGAGGAACCTGAAGAAGACCATGAGATGGAGCTCACACTACCGCCAGTGAACGAGCAACAAGAGCAGTCGGAAGAATGCACAGGCCCTGAGGTCAGCCCGGACAGGCCGGAATCACCACAGGAGAAAGACACTCATGTCAGTGTCCAACAACCAGAGCCCCAACTGCGGCGCTCCACGAGGGAGCGTAGACCACCTGGAAGACTAAACCTATGATCCCAGAAAGACTTTGGAGGGGGGGGAAGGTGATGTCATGTTTGTAACTACAATGTAACACCACTGTATTACTGTATACACTCAACTCAGATGCACACCTTGACCACAGTGGGTGAACTTGTGGGAGATACTCCTTACCTGATCACACAGGTATATAAAGGGAGGTCCCACACAGGGTCATCACTTCTGGAGTCCTGTAATAAAGAGTCAAGGTCACAGGCCTTGTCCCTGGAATGTGCCTTGTGTGGTTTCATGCTGTAGAGTAAGGACTTTAGTTTGACCCAGAGGAAGTTTGTGATACTCTAGGAGATCTGCTCCCAGATACTTGGAGGGAAAAACAGGTGTATTTATAGCTAGGAATGAACTGAATGATTACAGGCCATATAAGTTCACATTGTGTATTACATAACATAAGAACATAAGAAATAGGAGCAGGAGTAGGCCATTAGGCCCCTCGAGCCTGCTCCGCCATTTAATAAGATCATGGCTGATCTGATCCTGGCCTTAATTCCACTTCCCTGTCCTCTCCATAACCCTTGACTCGCTTATCGTTCAAAAATCTGTCCATCTCCACCTTAATTATATTCAATGATCTAGCTTCCACAGCTCTCTGAAGTAGAGATAGGGGCGGATTCAACATGGGGCGAATACAGCCCCAGGCTCACCAAAAAACATAGACCCACCAAATAAATGTAGGAAAAAAAATATAAGGCCTCCTAAATAGGCTGAATAGAATCGACAATAACAGAGGAAAAACAAGACCAAGGAAATTAGATTCACTTGTTTATACCTATATACAGAAGTACCTATATACACTAATGTACCAATATACAGAACAGAATATGTACGTGCCTATTTTATTTCACAAGTTAGTGAGAGAAATTTACATATATGTATAGGAATCTAGTATTGCAATGTTACCAGAACCAGAATATATACCTACGTGATAGAGAAAAATGCTTTCATTGTTGAATATACTGGCCTATGTTTCCATACTGAGAATCAGAATCATATACTTAATGTGATGAACATGAACAAAGATAACTATCGGCCCATTTGGATCAGTTTGCCCCAGGCCCATCAGGTCCTTAATCCCGCCCTGGAGTCATGTTACATCGAGTAAAAGAAAAAATGATCTGAAAGATTATTGTCAGTTGCAATTCTGAATGCCAGGGCACAGAGATAGCCTTTGCTCTGCGCGGTATTCATCTCTGCCACCAACGGCCTTAATTCAAGAAAGAAAGACTAGAAAAGGTGCACGGTAATATCACCAAAAGGTCACTGCAGAACATGATGCTCGATCACATTCCTGTAGTATTGTAAGGGAATTGATTTGTACACTGGGTTAACTTTCAAGTATCTTTTCAAAAGAGATATTTTGCCACCAGAAAGGCTTGGGTCTGAATCATGTACCAATTAATCACTGGGCTCAAGTCTCCAAGTCATGACACCAAGAAATCCATCGAAATAGTTTCTGTTTGGCTGTTAGAGAGTACAACTCCATTTACATAAGTCCAGAGAAGGTAGGCACAGTTTGGCGAGATTCAAAGATTGAGAACTCGACAAATATGTGCAGGAGAGCTGCGAGAGTTTAACCATCCAAAACCCTCATAATTTATCAGCACAGAGCACGGGTGAGCTTCACGCTGCATGTTTAGACAAGACCACCCTACCCGTTATGAAATGGGCCCCGAACTTGGTGGAAGCCAAGTGCATCCCAAAGGACCACTGAGATCCTGACGGTACTTTGGGTGGGAGTTTCGTAGAAAATTCCTTGAAAGACTGCCCGGCGGCAAAAAAAGGACTTACGCCCTGAATCTGGGCGGCAACGGGCGGGAGCTCCCAATCTCAGCGACAAATGCGATCCTCGGTAAAGTGCCACCGAGGATTGAGTCAGGCCCAGGGAGGGGGGGGGGGGGAACAGATTAAAAATTAAAATTTCCAAAAACTGTTTTAAAAAACACTGGAAAACCTTCAGGGGACCCCATCCACCTGAATCGCTGGGAAAAAAAATAAAGGAAATAAGTTTGCAAGCCTTTTTTTTGCAGCTCTTCTTACTTAGACCTGCCTCCATACAGCGGTCCTTCCCCCTGCTGCAACGGACTCCCGCCCGGACCCAACTGGCAGCTCGGCGGGCGGGAGGACACTTACGTGCGTTGCGCGCCAGTGGACGTTAGCGGGCGGTTCCCAGCGGTCTTCCCTCCCCGCCGGTGGGAGGCCTCCACCAAACCCGCTCGGAGGGGAGACCGCCCAGAAAACTCGCCGGCAGCAAGCAGTGAGTCCACCAAGTTCGGCCCCCATCTCTACGGCTACCCTCCAATTCCACAACCCTCCGAGATCTCTGCGCTCCTCCAATTCTGGCCTCTTGCACATCCCCCGATTTTCATCGCCCCACCATTGGTGTCCGTGCTTTCAGCTGCCTGGGCCCTAAGCTCTGGAATTTCCTCCCTAAACCCCTTTGCCTCTCTGCCTTTCCTGCTTTAAGCCTACCTCTTTGACCAAGCTTTAAGTCACCCATCCTAATATCGGCATATGTGTCAAATTTTTTCTGATATCACTGCTGTGAAGCGCCGAGGGACGTTTTACTATGTTAAAGGCTCTATATAAATGCAAGTTGTTGTATCTGCTCTCTGGAACCAAGTGGACAGACTCTGAGCTATCCAATCAAAGGACTACCAATCCCAATACCATCAACAGGCAAGTCTGCTGGTCAGTCATCATCTGCGGCCTGGAGTAGTGCCGAACTGCCTGGCCTAAATATTGGATTACCGAGTCTCCAATAGTGAATCGACTCAGTTCCAACTTGCCGTCGGCAAACATGTCATCTCGCAGCCAACCCGCCCGCTGCTGAGTGGGAGGAGGCTCGTGTGGAGCATAAACACCGGCATCGACCAGTTGGGCCAAATGGCCTGTTTCTGCGCTGTAAATTCTGTGGGCTGGTTGTTGCATGGCATCCCCATTTGGGCAATTACTTTTCAGGAAGCGCAAAAAGTAGCGGCGGGCGGGAAAGGTTTGTTGCTCCTGGGAACTGAAGCGCTAAATCAAGCGCTGTCACTTCCCTTAGAGCGCTAAAGTCCGTGAGAGAGGCGGTAGCAGCAGAGCTCTGAGCAACGTTCTGTGCAATGCTGCCGTCTTTGGAGGTTCTTTCCCTCGCTTCAAGGGAAGGGCCAATGTTTGTTTGTTTCGACCTTCATCCTATCTCTGTGGGACCTGCGCTCAGTGTACAACAGCCCCAGGGATTCGAAGAGAGAGCAGGGACGAGTAATCGTGGGGTCCAAAAAAAGCAAAAGGCCCTATACTGGGTAGATGAATACATTTTGCCCTACCTCACCACCGCCGCCTTTAACTATCACTCCCCAAGCAGTCGGCAGAGGTGCCAACGCCTCCTGCAGCAGCCGTTGTTGGGGGCGGAAACGAATATCGCATCTGGGGCGGTAACGGGGTGCAGCACACCGGATGACATCACGATGTCCGGGGCGCTCCCGAGCAAGGCGGTCGGTGTTGGCACCAAAGTAAAACCGTCGCGGGAGTTCGCGGGCATCGGTGAATTTGGGCAGCCCCTTAGCGCCACGTTACCGCCCCCCCCGCAGGCGCTAACGGGAGGCGCTAACCGGGCCAATTTCTCACCCGATGTAATTCTATGTCAAAACAATAAGCAGAAGACTGCGTGCCATGCGTATCCTGTATCTGAGGTTTGAGACTGTTGTCAGAATCGGGTGTCAAATTCTGCCTTGGGGTCCGTATAGCTCACGGTATGCACATGTCCCATGTGCCAGGTAATTCATCATTCCCCTGGCATGGGTAGTACTGTGTTAAGGCAAGCAATCCTTTCAGTCCTGGATTTAAATATTACACATTGCTATCAAATCCAAAAAACTCCTCTGCGGTTGAGTCACAGGTCTTGAAATAAAGCGTCTGTATGAAAGTACCGTGTTGCTATACTGGAGATGTTAACCTGTTGGGAGGGGGAGCACTGACATTCCAGGAAGGAAAGAAAGATTTGAAATGATGTCGCGCCTTTCACGACCGCAGGATGTTCCAAAGCGCTTTACAGCCAATGAAGTACTTTTGAACTGCAGTCTATGGTAGTGTCATCTGTGGCTCAGTGGGTAGCAAACTCACCTTTGAGTCAGAAGATTGTGGGTTCATGTCCCATGCCAGAGACTTGAGAACGTTGGTGTAGGAATAGGCCATTCAGCCCTTTGAGCCTCCACCACCATTCAATCTGATCATGCACCTTCAGCACTGTTTTCTCTCCATACCCCTGACCCCTTTAGCCGCAAGGGCCACATCTAACTCCCTTTTGAATATATCTAACGAACTGGCCTCAACAATTTTCTGTGGTAGAGAATTCACAATTCTCTGAGTGAAGAAGTTTTGCATTGGAGGCTGTTCAGAGAAGGTTCGCTCAGTTGATTCTGGAGATGAGGGGGTTGACTTATGAAGAAAGATTGAGTAGGTTGGGCCTATACATAAATCTAGGCTGACACTCCAGTGCAGTGCCGAGGGAGTACTGCACTGTCGGAGGTGTTGTCCTACAGATGAGATGTTAAGCCGCGGCCCCATCTGCCCTCTCAGGTGGCTGTAAAAGGTCCCATGGCACTAGTTCGAAGAGAAGCAGGGGAGTTATCCCCGATGTCCTGGCCAATATTTATCCCTCAATCAAAATAACAACAAAAACAGATTATCTGGTTATTCTCACAGTGCTGTTTGTGGGAGCTTGCTGTGCGCAAAATTGGCTGCCGCATTTCCCACATTGCATCAATGACTACACGCCAAACATAATTCATTGGCTGTAAAGCTCTTCGGTACGTCCGGTGGTTGTGAAAGGCACTATAGAAATGCAAGTCTTTCTTTTCTATGGAAGAAACGCAGCAGCCAATCTGTGCACAGCAAGCCCCCACAAACAGCACTGCGGTAATAACCGGGTAATCCCTTTTAGTGATGCTAGTTGAGGGATAAATGGTTTTAGACCATTTGCGAGATGACGCAGCAACTAAACGGGCACAAATATTTGCTCTCAGCAATTCAGAGCACGCCACTCCGTAATGAGAAACACGGGGAGCCTGCTCAGTGCATTAAGTCACCGACAGCGATCATTTCTAATCTCAGTGGGGAACATTTGTTCCACGAACAAGCTACAGTGAAATATCACTGAGCCATAAAATTAACAATTCTCTCGAACAATAGCTGCCATTGTTATGCTTGGTGTCCTAAACCGAAGGGCCCTGTAAAGACTTTGCCTTGTGCACAAGCACTTTGGCCTCCTCAGCGATGAGCCGAGTGCTGCTCACTCCGATTATACCAGCTCCTGTCAGCTGTGTCAGTGGCCTGTTACACAATGCTCTTTCCCTGTTCCTGCACACGCTCTCCATGACTCATTTACCCCTGTTCGGTGGAGGGGAAGCCTTCCCTGTGTACCAACCCCGATGAAGAAATGCTGCAGACACGGCTCGGCAGGTTGGGTACACACGGACCTTAAAGAACAACAACAACTTTGTATTTATATAGCGCCTTTGAGGGACACCCTCAAAGCCTCCCTGAAAAAGTGCAACATCCCCACTGACACCTGGGAGTCCCTGGCCAAAGACCGCCCTAAGTGGAGGAAGAGCATCCGGGAGGGCGCTGAGCACCTCGAGTCTCGTCGCCGAGAGCATGCAGAAAACAGGTGCAGGCAGCGGAAAGAGCGTGCGGCAAACCAGTCCCGCCCACCCTTTCCTTCAACGACTATCTGTCCCACCTGTGACAGGGACTGTGGTTCGCATATTGGACTGTTCATCCACCGAAGGACTCATTTTAAGAGTGGAAGCAAGTCTTCCTCGATTCCAAAGGACTGTCTATGATGATGATTAATGCAGTAAACCATCCCAAGGTGCATCACAGGGGAGTTATAAGACAAACCAAATAAATTTGACACCAAGCTGCATAAGAAGAAATTACTGCAGGTGACCAAAAGCTTGGTCAAAGAGGTAGGTATTAAGGAACGTCTTAAAGGAGGAAAGAGAGGTAGAGAAGCAGAGAGGTTTAGGAAGGGAGTTCCAGAGCTTAAGGCACAGCCACCAATGGTTGAGCGATTATAATCAGGGATGCTCAAGAAGGCAGAATTAGAGGAGCACAGACATCTCGGCGGGTTGTGAGGCTGAAGTGGGTTACAGAGATAGGGAGGGGTGAGGCCATGGAGGGATTTGTTAACAGCGAGTGGGTGAGCGGGACTTGGTGTGAGTTAGGACATGGGCTGTCGAGTTTTGGATGACCTTAAGTTTACGTAGGGTAGAATGTGGGAGGCCAGCCAGGAGTGCGTTGGAATAGTGAAGTCTGGAGGTAACAAAAGCATGGATGAAGAAGATAAAAAAGAAAGATCTTGCATTTATTTAGCGCCTTTCACGACCTCAGGACATCCCGAGGCGCTTTATGGCCAATTATGTACATTAGAATTTAAGGAAGGGTATACTTGCATTGGAGGCTGTTCAGAGAAAGTTCACTAGGTTGATTCTGGAACTGAGGGGATTGACTTATGAAGAAAGATTGAATAGGTTGGGCCTATACATGTTGGAGTTCAGAAAAATGAGAAGTGATCTTATCGAAACATATAAGATAATGAGGGGGCAAGACAAGGTGGATGCAGAGAGGATGTTTCCACACACAGGGGAAACTAAAACTAGGGGACTTGGGGCTCAATTTAGTTTCAGAATAAGGGGCCGCCCATTTAATACTGAGATGAGGAGGAATTTCTTCTTTCAGAGGGTTGTAAATCTGTGGAATTCTCTGCCCCAGAGAGCTGTGGAGGCTGGGTCATTGAATATATTTAAGGCGGAGACAGACAGATTTTCGAGCGATAAGGGAGTAAAGGATTATGTGGAGCGGGCGGGGAAGTGGAGCTGAGTCCATGATCAGATCAGCCTTGATCTTATTGAATGGCGGAGCAGACTCGAGGGGCCAAATGGCCTACTCCTGCTCCTATTTCTTATGTTTTCATGTTTTTATGTTGAAGTATAGTCACTGTTGTAATGTAGAGAAACGCAGCAGCCAATTTGCGCACAGCAAGCTCCCACAAACAGCAATGTGATAATGACCATATAGGGATGGGCAATAAATGCAGGCCTGGCCAGTGATGCCCACATCCCGGAACGAATGAAAAAAAAGATAATCTGTTGTTAGTGATGCTGGTTAAGAGATAAGTATTGTCCAGGACTTACTGGACAGAGCGAGAACTCCCCTTGCTCTTCTTTGAAAATAGTGCCATGGGATCATCCCACCTGAGGGAGCAGACAGCGATTCCAGTTTAATGTCTCATCCAAAAGACGGCACTTCTGACAGTGCAGTGCTCCTTCAGTATGCCACGAGTGTCAGCTTAGACTTTTTGTACTCAAATCTCTGGAGTGAGTCTTGAACCCACAACCTTCTCACTCACAGGCGAAATTACTACCAGAGAGCCAATCTTTAACCTTAACATGAACATATAGTTCTAATCACATTTATCCACCCTCTTCCAATATCCCTTACGCCCCTTGACCTTCATACACCTATCCGATCTAATCCTGAATGTTGGCATAGTTCCTGCCTCAACCACTAATCCGCACCAGCAAGTTTTTCTTCACACCAAGTGTGACCGACAAGACAAAATGGACTCCCTGAGTGAATCGTGGTGGAAGGAGTCCTGGGGTCATTAAAGAAACAGTTGGGAGAATTGTAGGTTCTCTCTGGATGGATGAGTTCAGAAGGGCCGAGTGACCTCCCCATCTCCAACATGGTCCGTTATTATGTTAGAGCCGTAGACTGTGGAACCAGTCTCGATTTCACTACCAGTGCAAGTGTTGCTAAATTTAACTTCTTCATACAAAGAGTAATTGATACAAGAGTGGTCTCTAGGTAATGGAGTAGCAGGATGAACTCTGTGTCATTCAAGAGACAGAAGCTGGGATGGGCCATCGTAGGTTTTGATGGAAGGACGAGCTAGCATGGCCAATGGCCTCCCTCATCTGTGCTTATAGAATAGAATCAGAGAACGGTTACATCACTGAAGGAGGCCATTCGGCCCGTCGAGCCCGTGCCAACTCTCTGCAAGAGCACTTCAGCTAGTCCCACTCTCCCACCTCTTCCCCGTAGCCCTGCAAATTTTTTTCTTTCAGGTACTTATCCAACTCCCTTTTGAAAGCCGCGATTGAGTCTGCCTCCACCACCCTTTCAGGCCATGCATTCCAGATCCTAACCACCCGCTCATGTCGCCTTTGGTTCTTTTGTCAATCACCTGAAATCTGTGTCCTCTGATTCTCGACCCTTCCACCAATGGGAACAGTTTCCCTCTATGTCCAGATCCCTCATGATTTTGAATATCTCTAAAAAATCTCCTCTTAATCTTCTCTGCTCTAAGGAGAACAACCCCAGCTTCTCCAGTCTATCCACGTAACTGAAGTCCCTCATCCCTGGAATCATTCTCGTAAATCTTTTTGGCACCCTGTCTAAGGCCGTCACATCCTTCCTAAAGTGCGGTGTCCAGAATGGGACACAGTACTCCAGTTGGGGGCGAACCGGTGTTTTATACAGGTTCATCATAATCTCCACGCTTCTGTACTCTATGCCTCTATTCATGAAACCCAGGATCCCATAAGCTTTTTTAACCTCTTTCTCAACCTGCCCTGCCACCTTCAACGATTTGTGCACACATATACCCCCAGGTCTCTCGGTTCATGCACCCCCTTTAGGGTTGCACTCTTTCGTTTATATTTCCTCTCCGCGTTCTTTCTTGCATTTGCGAACTGTCTCTGTATCTGCTGATCATTTGTGTTGTTTTGAGCGGTTAATGACTCTGACAATGTGAGTGAGCTGAATTTACTCCCGTACCCAGTGCAGCCCTTAATCCAGAAAAGCTTCAGGGATTGTTCTTCCAAGAGTATTAATCCTGCTCCCTCCCACTGCCTGGGCCATTATATAACCGGCCCTGTATACAATACTGATTTGTTCTCAGCATTTTTGAGTTTGGAAATGACCTTCTCGTGATATCACCGTACAAAATCGTAACATGTTTTTTTCTTTATCAAGGTCCTATTTATGCTATTTTAATAAAAGCATTAACCTGCTTAAAATCAACAAGATATGCCTGCGTTATTTGATACGAATGTGTGAAGCACTTGTAGATAACATCACACAATGTAGTCTTCATGCCTTGGGACTTTTTAGCAAGTTCGCTGATGCGATGGCAAATAATGTTTATATTGCTTTTGTGTCAAAAATCTTGAATCGCTAGAAATCTGCTGACTAGAAAGAAAAATGACGGCTCCTGTTACCATGGTTACTCGGCTGGCTTTAACTTTTCCTGGGATAAAAATAAAATCCGTGAAATGCGAAACGGAAATGTAGAATGGGTCTGTCAGCATCTGAGAGCGAAAAGACAGTCACTACTTTCAACATGCATTCCCATCAAAACTGGTTATTAGTTCTGTCGAAGGCTCGCACTCAACAAGCTAACCTTTGCTTGCACTCTCAGGAGTTTAAGTCCCTCCGGTAGCATTGGTGTAAAATTGTTTTGTGCTGTTTTTACGCAGTTATTGAACTAAAAAAGACACTTTATGGTGACTTTCAAGAACTCAGGAAGTCCCAAAGCGCTTTACTGCCATTGAAGTACTTTTGAAGTGTGGGGACTGATGTGATGTAGGGAAACATGGCAGCTATTTTGCGCACAGCAAGCTCCCACAGACAGCAATGAGGCAGTAACCAAATCATCTGTTGCAAGTGATGTTGTTTGAGGGATGAAATTTTACTGTGATTGAAAGGCTGCATTGGAGGGAGCAGCGTACGGTGTCCCAGCCCGGAAATCGGCCCGGTCCCGGCCTGCAAGACCATCAGCAGGCTGGGGCCATTGGAGGGAGCAGCGTGCGGCGACATACCACGGCAGGGAGCAGCGCGTGCTGCTGCAGGAGGGCGAGGACTATGAAGCCAGGTCGCTGATTGCAGTGCGGGCAGGCACAGCAGGAGGGGCGAAGGAGCGGCGAGAGATTGTAGAGGGAAGTGACCGGGACCCAGGAGAGGTGCGAGTCTGGGGCCCACAAGAGGCGTGGGCCCAGGGGCAGCATGGGCCAGCCCACACTGCAATATGTGCGTGCTCGGTTCGTGCAGCAGAGCTGGTCTCCAGTCGTCTTGGGTAATCCTTGCCACTGGACCAAGACCCAGCTCTGTCAAGCCCATGTGGTGGCTGATGTGCAACGGCCACCACACGTTAAAAAAAATCCACGCACAGGCATCTTCCACCGGGATCTGGAATATTAGGTCCTTCATTGAAACACCTGTGAACTCATCCCTTTTTGGTGTGGGAGCAAGTCATCCTCGCTTCGAGAGATTGCCTATGATGATGAAATATTGCTCAGGACTGCCCCTGCTCTTCTTCTAAATAGTACCATGGGATCTTCTACATCCACCTGAGGCACCCACTCCTAATCACTCACCGAGCAGTAACCCACATAGAAAGTATACATATGTGTGAACGTTGGATGAGAACAGATTGGGCTTGACTATGATGCCCTCCATAGCTTGCCAACACTCATTGCAGTAATGCTCCAGCAAATGCCTGCCTTAGAATTGGCTTTGATTGTTGGTAAAGAGCTCCACTGTACCAAGTGATCCATGCCTTAAGACAGAGATGCACCAGTTAATCTTTGGAAAGCTATGTTGGACATACACCTACATCCTTCCGGTATCTTAGTGCCCAGGGATGTAAGTAAAACCAAATCAGAACTGTCACTTGATAAGAGGACATAGCTAATACAAAATAACTTAGCATGCAACACAAAACCCATGGCACTAATAGGCTTACCTTGTTGTTCCATTCAACTTCGCATTATCAGTGAGGAAACATTACCCTGCCCTGCAGACCCCCGCCAACCTCACAAAAGGCTTCACGTGCATTCACTGCCAGCTTAATGGACAATCGTGCCAGGGTCAAATGACAAAATAATCTGTTTGGACGGTGCTGAGGTAACGTTGCACCGTGGAGAGAATTAGGGTAAAGACGAGGCCAGTGAGTGTCTTCCAACAAGTCGCCTACTGAGAAAACAAGAGTGGGGAAATCACACTACCGCCAATCACAGTGAAAGAATAATTACCAGGCCAGCCCTTACAGAATGCTCATTGTTCTGCTAATAAAGAGCATGGAGAGATCCTAGCAGGACTTGTTTTTTATATCGTAACAAATCTAAGTGAAGGGTCAAGTACACCGAGACTGAAAATAATGAAGAAGGTAAGGCAAATCAGGATTTGATAACTCTAAAATCCTGAAGGCGTTAGGAAAAAGGGAAGCTGAGGGGGTTACCAGAGATGTGAAATCCTGGGAAAATGTCATAGAATGGTTACAGCACGGAAGGAGGCCATTCGGCCCGTCGAGCCCGTGCCGGCTCTCTGCAAGAGCACCTCAGCTAGTCCCACTCCCCCGCCCTTTCCCTGTAACCCTGCAATGTTTTCCCTTCAGATACTTATCCAATTCCCTTTTGAAATTGAATCTGCCTGCAGCACCCTTTCAGGCAGTGCATTCCAGATCCTAACCACTCGCTGCGTAAAAAAGTTTTTCCTCATGTCGCCTTTGGTTCTTCTGCCAATCACCTTAAATCTGTGTCCTCTGGTTCTCGACCATTCGAATTTCATCATATTGATCTCATGTGTGCCAGACTTGGCTGAATCTTCCGACTTCACATACCCAAGCGAGGAGCCTTGCATGCCAAGAGCGCACATCGGAAGTTCGGGTTTATACTACCATGAGTTTCCATCACATACAACAACAACTAGCATTTACATCACACATTTAACACAGTAAAACGTCCCAGGCAGCTGCACAGAGCATTATCAAACAAAATTTGATACTGAGCCACATAAGGAGATCATCGGACAGGAGCTTGGTCAAGGATGTAGGTTTTATGGATTGTCAATATATATGTATTCGTGTGTGTACCTGTATATATATCTGTGTAGGTGTGTACGCACCTGGTCATGTAGATGTTTCCACTAGTAAGAAGGACTTGCATTTATATAGCACCTTTCACAACCACCGGATGTCTCAAGGTGTTTTACAGCCAATGATATACTTTTGGAGTGTAGTCACTGTTGTAATATGGGAAACACAACAGCCAATTTGCGCACAGCAAGCTCCCACAAACAGCAATGTGATAATGACCCGATAACCTGTTATTGTTATGTTGATTGAGGGATAAATATTGGCCAGGACACCGGGGATAACTCCCCTGCTCTTCTTCGAAATAGTGCCATGGGATCTTTTATGTCCATCTAAGAGAGCAGACAGGGCCTCAGTTTAACATCTCATTGGAAAGACGGCACCTCTGACAGTGCAGCACTCTCTCAGCACTGCACTGGAGTGCCAGCCTAGATTTATGTGCTCAAGTCTCTGGAGAGGGACTTGAACCCACAACCTTCTGACTCAGAGGCAAGAGAGAGAGCTACCCACTGAACTACAGCTGACACTGAGGGAGTTAAAACTGGCGGTTTATTTAAATATGAGATAGTTATTAATAAATCCAATCAGTAAATCAGGAGAACCTTCTTTGCCCAGAGAATGATGAGAATGTGGAAATGACAATCACAGGGCATGGCTGGGGTGAATAGCATCGGTGTATTTAAGGGGAAGCCAGGTAAGGACATGAGGGAGAAAGGAATAGACGGGTATGCTGATAGGGTGAGAGGAAGTTTGTACGCAGCATAAACACCAGCACAGACCAGTTGGGCCAAATGGCCTGTTTCTGTGCTTTAAATTCTAAGGCCTAGAAATTGGCCTCCTTGGCGCCTCCTGTTCTGGCCTGCGGGGGGGCGATAACATGGCGCTAACGACTTACCGACCGGGCGCGGCGAGAAAAACGACTCCCGCTAACTTGGGCGAAAGGTTTGCGGCGGCAGTAACACATTGCACCATGATCCCCTGCGCCTGGAGATCATGACGGTCTCGCCGTGTGCGTAACGCCCTGGTAGTACCCAGGACCCGAACTTCGGATCCGCCCCCTGCGGCATCGTCGGGCGACAACAGCGACAGATGCGGGAGTTGTCGTTTGGGAGGCCTGGCGTTTCGGAGGGGGGCAGGGGGAGGGTGGGCGCAGGCGTGGGGGTGGGAGGTGGGGGGGGGAGGTTCGGGGTCGGAGGTTAAAGGGGATGTGGCTGCGGCAAATGCAAAAATTGTTGAAATTATTATTTTTGCGTTTTTTCTCGCTTCCTCTTCGGCCACAATCGATCAGCGCGGCACTCCGCTGGAGGGCACGAGGCAGATCGCGGCCGCCGTCGGGGACATGCTAACTGGGCCCAGTGCAGAGCCTGCAGCGATGGCCCTGCCATTTAAGGGAGGGACGGGAAACGCGGCAGTGCTGCACGGCCCTGTGTGCACCGCTGCACCACTCCCACCACGCCTGCGTCCTTTAGCACTCTGGGAAGGAAGTGGAGCGCTTGATTAAGTGCTCCACTTCCTTTCTGGAGCGCTAACACCAAATTTAGAAAAATCTGGGAATCTTTAGCGCCTGGTGCTAATTTTCCCAGCTATCAGGCAGGGCGACACTGAATTTCGCCCCCCCCTATGCAATTTCCCGTTGATCACCTGAAAACCATTTTTGTCAATAAATGTCTGCACTGATGCCATGGGGCTCATTGGCAACTTTATGGTGTTACCGTGGCCCGCTAACACCGCACTCACCCGAATTTCATCATATTGATCTCACTGGGATCAACATCAGGCAGGGTCCATAATGGGCGTTTGGTGTGCTCTGCCAGGTTACCACTCACGTGGCAAAGGTAACAATCAACCCCCACCATTGCTGTGACTGAGACGCCATCTGAATCCTCTGATTGAATGACAACCAAGGAATAACTCAAGGTTGTCCCTTAACGTAAACTAGAGGTGATCCAAAACTCGGCTGCCCATCGGAAACTCCATGCACTGCTCCTCTGTCCTCGCAAACCGCCGTATCTCCAATCTTCGTTTCACTTCCAAAGGCCTTGAAAGTGTTATTGCCTCCCAACTCGGTGCCCACCTTTCCCGCAACTCCATGTTTCAACTTCTCCAATCAGGTTTCTGTCCCTGTCTTGCATCTCTAGACGTGACTATCCCAATGCATTCCAAAATTCTACCCTATGTAAACTAGAGCTGATCCAAAACTCAGCTGCCCATGTCCTAACTCGCAACAAATCCCGCTCACCCATCACCCCTGTGCTCGCTGACCTACATTGGCTTCCGGTTAAGCAATGTCTCGATTTCAAAACTCGCTTCCTTATTTTCAAATCCCTCCATGGCCTCTCGCCTCCCTATCTCTGTAATCTCCTCCAGCCCCCCACCCCCCGTCCCCCATCCCCCCCCCCCCCGAGATGTCTGCGCTCCTCTAATTCTGTCCTCTTGAGCATCCCTGATTATAATCGCTCAACCATTGGTGGCCGTGCCTTCTGTTGCCTGGGCCCCAAGCTCTGGAACTCCCTGCCTAAACCTCTCCACCTCTCTACCTCTCTTTCCTCCTTCAAGACGCTCCTTAAAACATATCTCTTTGACCCAGCTTCTGCGCTAATTTCTACTTATGCGGCTCAGTGTCAAATTTATATCGCATAACACTCCTGTGAAGCACCTTGGGACATTTCACTACGTTAAAGACCCTATATAAATGCAAGTTGTTGTTGTTAATGTATATTTCTATCAATCACATTTAGATTATATTTATATTGAAAAAATGCAACATCCCCACCGACACCTGGGAGTCCCTGGCCCAAGACTACCCGAAGTGGAGGAAGAGCATCTGGGGAGGGTGCTGAGCACCTCGATTCTCGTCGCCGAGAGCATGCAGAAATCAAGCGCAGGCAGCGGAAGGAGCGTGCGGCAAATCAGTCCCACCCTCCCTTTCCCTCAACCGCTGTCTGTCCCACCTGTGACAGGGACTGTAATTCCCGTATTAGACTGTTCAGCCACCTGAGAACTCACTTTTAGTGCGGAAGCAAGTCTTCCTCGACTCCGAGGGACTGCCTAAGAAGAAGAAGAAGATACCGATCAAAGATATTTGGTCATGACATTATTTACTGTATGCTGATTTTCCTTTGTACTTGGATGAATTGGATGAGGTCACACTGGTTAGACAGAAATCATCTTTAATTAATGGCAGTCGGTAGCTCTGTTGGTAGCACTCTCTCTCTCGCCTCTGAGTCAGAAGGTTGTGGGTTCAAGCCCCTCTCCAGAGAGTTGAGCACAAAGTGCAGGCTGACACTCCCAGCGCAGTACTGAGGGAGTGCAACAGTGCCGACACTCCAAAAGTAAAGAGCTTTTGAGACGGCCATAGAAAAGAAAAACGCATTTATATAACGTCTTTCACGACCAACAGAGGTCTAAAAGCTCGATACAAATATAAATCGTTCTTTTTCAACAAACAATTAGTAAAAATTCAACGATCTGGTCATTATCTCATTGCAGTTTGTGGGTGCTTGCTGTCCTACAACTGTAACTACATCAAAAGTACTTCATTGGCTGTATAATACTTCAGGAAGTCTTGAAGTAGCTATATAAATGCAAATTTATTAAAAAGATAGTTTAGTAAGACAATTTGAGTTCAGTAGAATTGCCTATATATGCTGATATGTAGTGTTGAAGAAACCTTCCTCTGCATCCGTCTTTCAGATGAGACCTTAAACCGAGGCCCCGTCTGCTCTCGCAAGTGGATTTAAAAGATCCCGTGGCACTCTTTAGAAGAAGAGCAGGGGAGTTATCTCCGGTGTCCTGGGCCAATATTTATCCCTCAATCAACATAACAAAAAACCAGGTTATCTGCTCTTTTTCACCTCGCTGCTTGTGGGAGCTTGCTGTGCGCAAGTTGGCTGCCCCGTTTCCCACATTACAACAGTGACTACGCTCCAAAAGGTACTTTGTTGGCTGCAAAGCGCTTTGAGACGTCTGGTGATCGTGAAAAGGCGCTATATAAATGCAAGTCTTTCTCTCTATTGAGCAACTCTTTCCCTGGCATTGCTGAAATGTGAGACTGCGAGCACCATCTGTCTTGAGCGAAACCGTCGCATCTTTAAGCAAATGAGGGGCCGAGATATTTACTAATATGACAGCAAACTGTCTTGCAATTGATACTCTGCACACTTATGAAACTTCCACCGCATTGTTAGGGATTGTGCCGTGAGACAAGACAGCAGTCGACTAATCTTGGGAACAATTAAGATAAACATATGCCTGCACCCTTCCAGGGTATCTTATGGCCCAGGGTTGAAAATTAAACCAAATCAGAACTGTAACCGGATAAGACAGCTTACAAATAACTTAGAATGCAAGATTAAACCCATGATCCTGACACAACTTGTCTTGTTGTCCATTCAACCTTGCACTATCACGAAGAAACATTATCTCGCGCCAATTGTCCAATTTGTTTTTTTTTTTGTAAAGGCTTTTGCTGAAGCCAAGGACCTGCCAGCACATTGGTCAATCTTGGAGGAGTCGAGTGAGAGAGTACATCCTAGGATACTGTTTCGGCAACAGAGCGGCCCGCGGCAAATTAGGACCAAGGTGAGGTCATTGAATGACACCTGATAGCAGCTACAATGGATGACTGTAATCAGTTTCACTAATAACACAATGGTGAGGGGAGTAATCAAACAGCTGCTATGCATTATAAAATATCAGGTAAACGAATACTAGGTCAAACCCTGCAGTGCGTATATTAAGAACATAAGAATTAGGAGCAGGAGTAGGCCATTCGGCCCCTCGAGCCCGCTCAGCCATTCAATAAGATCCTTGATAAAGTGCAACATCCCCATCGACACCTGGGAGTCCCTGGCCAAAGACCGCCCTAAGTGGAGGAAGAGCATCCGGGAGGGCGCTGAGCACCTCGAGTCTCGTCGCCGAGAGCATGCAGAAATCAAGCGCAGGCAGCGGAAGGAGTGTGCGGCAAACCAGACTCCCCGCCCATCCTTTCCTTCAACCACTGTCTGTCCCACCTGTGACAGACTGTAATTCCTGTATTGGGCTGTTCAGTCACCTGAGAACTCACTTTTAGAGTGGAAGCAAGTCTTCCTCGATTTCGAGGGACTGTCTATGAATGAATTAATAAATGGCTGATCTTCTACCTCAACTCCACTTTCCTGCACTGTCCCCATATCTCTTGTTTCCCTTAATATTAAAAATCTATTGATCTCTGTCTTGAATATACTCCAAGACTGAGCCTGCACAGCCCTCTGGGTAGAGAATTCCAAAGAGTCACCACCCTCCGAGTCAAGAGGTTTCTCCTCATCTCAGTCCTAAATGGCTGATACCTTATTCTGAGACTGTGTAGGAAAGAGGCACTTGGTGGAATCCAAACGTGCTCTCAAAGACTTTTTAAATTTTTTAATGAGAAGCTAAGTGAAGGATCAGAGCACATCTAAAGTTGAAAACAGTAGGAAAGAAGTTGAGGTACATTGAGCACATTTGGTGATGAGAAGTTTGGATATTAATAGTGTGAAGATTATAGAAAGATAGAAAAGAAAGATTTGCATTTATGTAGCGCCTTTCACATCCACAGGACATCCCAAAGCCCTTTACAGCCAATGAAGCACTTTTGGAGTGCAGTCACTGTTGTAATGTAGGAAACACGGCAGTCAATTTGCGCACAGCAAGCTCTCACAAACAGCAATGCGATAATGACCAGATAATCTGTTTACTTAAGGGATAAATATTGGCCAGGGCACCGGGGAGACCTCCTCTGCTGTCCTTTGCAATAGTGGTCATGGGATATGTTACATCCACCTGAGAGGGCCGACGGTGCCTCAGTTTAACACCTCATCCTCTGACAGTGCAGCACTCCCTCAGCACTGTACTGGAGTGTCAGCCTAGCTTTTGTGCTGAAGTCTCTGGAGTGGGACTCGAACTCCCAAACTTCTGAGAGTTCTGCTAACTGAGCGGCAGCGGGAAAGACTGTTGGAATGAATGAGTTAGGGTCGGAGATGGCGCATAGAATCTTGTGGCTTGGAACCCCTCTTCATGTGCGAAATATAGACAAATGGTGAGCTACATGTTCAGGTCAGTTATAGATACCTTCGTGGGTTCAATGGTGTCAGTCACTGCCATGACTGGACCCCACATCCCTTATATTCTGTATTGGCTCACACTGTCCAATATTTAGAAGTAGGACAGCATAACTGAGGGGATTCCTTCAGGCGAGAGCTGGATTTGTTTCTGGCTGGGGCGGAGATCGCCTCTTACAGAAGGTAAAGCATAAGAACATAAGAAATAGGAGCAGGAGTAGGCCATTCGGCCCCTTGAGCCTGCTCCGCCATGTAATAAGGTCATGGCTAATCTCCTAGGAGGCTCCCAAGATATGGGAAGTGGTCCACATTGTCCAGGGCCGCTCCGTGGATCTTGATGACTCGGGGACAAGCTGTGCAGTAAGGACAGGCTGGTGGAGGACCTTTGTCTTGCTGATGTTTAGTGCAGGGAGGACAGACGCACCAACATTAGCGTCCTCGACCAGGCCAACATCCCCAGCATCGAAGCACTGACCACACTTGATCAGCTCCACTGGGCAGGCCACATAGTGCGCATGCCAGACACAAGACTCCCAAAGCAAACGCTGTACTCGGAACTCCTTCATGCAAATGAGCCAAAGGTGGGCAGCGGAAATGTTGCAGGGACACCCTCAAAGCCTCCCTAATAAAGTGCAACATTCCCACCGACACCTGGGTGTCCATGGCCAAAGACCACCCTAATTGGAGGAAGTGCATCCGGGAGGGCGCTGAGCAACTTGAGTCTCATCACCGAGAGCATGCAGAAAACAAGGGCAGACAGCAGAAAGAGCGTGCGGCAAACCAGTCCCACCCTCCCCTTCCCTCAATGACTATCTGTCCCACCTGTGATAGGGACTATGGCTCTCATATTGGACTGTACAGCCACCTAAGAACTCATGTTAATCGTGGAAGCAAGTCTTCCCCAATTCCAAAGGACTGCCTATGATGATGTTGATGATGATGGCTGATCTTCTCCCTCAACTCCACTTTCCTGCACTATTCCCGTATCCCTTGATTCCCTGGACTAGTTTCGATCGCCTCAATGGTTCGGAGAGGAATTTCACAGGATATTTTTTTTCCCCCAAATTGGCCTGGGTAGCTTATCTGTTTTTTTGCCTCTCCCAGGAGATCACATGGTTTCGGGTGTGGTGATACACAGGGTATCGCCATTGTGTGGGGCAGGCTCGATGGACCAGAGGGTCTTTACCTGTCTGTCATTGTTTTGTATGTAACAATGTCCCTTTGACACAAAAACTGAATATTTTATCTTTCACACTGTCCTCAGGATGTAGATTCTTTGCACTTTAAAGAGATGAGGCCAGAATGGAAGATTAAGCTATTTGACTTCTCAGAGAGCAAAACTTATGATTGGGTTCACTTAATTCAATCTGTACAATTTGTTTTCCTGCTATAATATAAAATAATGAACACGCAATGTTGCTCCATATCGTCCTTGGCTCAAGCACAATGGGGCTCATCTTAATCTCACCCGATAGGAAAGTTTGTGTTGAGTCGGTTGCCCGTTTTACATCTGACCGATAGTCAATTTGAGCACAATCAGGCAGGTCAGGTTAGAATTACACTCAGGAACTACCGGACGGGTTGACCCCCAATATCTACCCTTCTGCGCCCTTACCTTCTGGGTACAAAACTGCTCGAAACAGCTGACTGTCACGGGTGTGTCTCTTTCCGCCTTTTTTGATGCCCCTTTGTTCTCAACCAAAGCCATGTGCTAAATAAACTATGCTGACTTCTGGGCATTGCACTTTAGGAAGGATGAGAAGGCCTTAGAGAGGGTGCAGAATAGATTTACAAGAATGATTCCAGGGATGAGGGACTTCAGTTACATGGATAGACTGGAGAAGCTGGGGTTGTTCTCCTTAGAGCAGAGAAGGTTGAGAGGAGATTTGATCGAGGTGTTCAAAATCATGAGGGGCCTGGACAGAGAAGATAGAGAGAAACGGTTCCCATTGGCAGAAGGGTCGAGAACCAGAGGACACAGATTTAAGGTGATTGGCAGAAAATCCAAAGGCGACTTGCGGAAAAACTTTTTTACTCAGCGAGTGGTTAGGGTCAGGAATGCACGGCCTGAAAGGGTGGTGGAGGCAGATTCAATCGTGGCTTTCAAAAGGGAATTGGATAAGTACCTGAAGGAAAATAATTGCAGGGCTATGGGGAAAGGGCGGGGGAGTGGGACTAGCTGAAATGCTCTTGCAGAGAGCCGGCACGGGCTCGATGGGCCGAATAGTTTCCATTCTATGGCCCCAAGTTTCCGGCCGCGCCGAAAACGGTGCAGCCCCGAGCTGCACGCCTGTTCTTCGCGCCTAAAAGTGCGCAGGAAAAAAACTGTTTCATTCTCCGGCTCCTCGGAGCTCGAACTCAGCTTGGTGCGGCACGCACATCACAGCGGGGGGCGGAGCCAGACACTCGCGCCGATTCTCTAAGCAGTGGGGGGCGGGTCTAATTTAAATGAGCCAACGTCGTGCCGGCAACCCTGCGCGTGCGCGTTGGAGCGTGCGCGCACGCGCAGTGTCAAACAGACATTGGCACTCGGCCATTTTTAAAGGGACTGGAGAAAAAGTGAAGATTTGTCTCTTGGACGCCTGGAAAGGCTTGTAATTTAATTTTTGTGATATTTTTGTCTGTGAGGGAGTGCTTTTAGCAGCACTGTTGAATAAATCACCTGCTGAAATCAGTGAGTTCAGCTTTTCTTTTTTTTTGACCAAAAAAAAATGTATTTAAGCCATTCTGCAGAATTTACAGTTGGAACTCTGGGAATTCATATACAACATCTTTGCCAGTTAGCTTCTTGTAGACAGCAGAAAATGTATCCACTTTGTGCTCTACGTTGTTCTGTTGTGCCTTGTCCAAATGGACTGCTGAACTTGCAGAACAGGTGCTGCATTGGTGCATGCAAATTAAGGACTGTGTGTTTTGAGAAATAAGAGTGCCAATTCAATTTTGCAATGGATCAACGTCCACCAAGAACAAAGAATTTCTTGCATGAGGAAGTAGAGATATTATTTAACGTAATTGAGCAGAGATGGCAGGAGCTAGATACCAGCAACAGAGGTCGCATAAAAGTGCCACCAAAAGAAATGAAGAAACGCTGGAACCAAGTTGCAGAAGATTACTGCGCAGTGGTGCATACCAGGAGATCTGGAAGTCAGTGTAAAAAGAAATGGCATGACCTTGGTCAAGTAGTTAGTGTAAGTAATATTTCCCATTTTTAATTTAATCGTAATTGTAACCTGGCTATCTGTATGTCCCACCTTGCAGACTGACACACTCTGCAGAAGAAATTGGCCCACAACAAAAGGGAGGCAACTCGGACAGGAGGAGGCGTGCCCAATCTGCATCCACTGACACCCTTGGAACAGAGGGTAGCTGCTATGATGAGTCGTACATGGAGTAAAGCAATCAGTACAGCACAAGCTGGGCCCGCACGCGAGGAAGAGGGTAAGTCCTGAAAATGCATCGTGGCCCTTTAAATCAACCTGCTGCCTAACCTGCTATGTGTGAGAGTACTCATGCCACCCATCCTGCCCCCTCCCTTGCTGTTAAGCATTTGACTGTTCGGATGTATTTTGCAGAACATGATGATGATGATGATGATGATGATGATGACGATGCTGCTTCTGCCAACCCTGAGGATCCTGAGGGTACAGAACAAGAACCAGTACAACCAGCTGCGGATGATCCAGACTGGATGATGGCAGCGATGACTGAAATGTCTGCAGGGGAGAGCTTCCAAATGAATGTTTATGAGCCCCCATCAAGGGGCATCAGAGTTTCAACCCCTAGCATAGGTCTTGGTTCCACCTTCCATGGTTTTGCTTCCGATGTTGTGGGTCCCAGTGGTGCTGCTGGTATAATGCAGCATTCTATAGTCAGTGCCGTCCCAGCCTGCGCCTCCCTCTCGCATAGGTTCTGGTTCCACCTACTATAGTTTTGATTCCAATGCTGCGGGTCCCAGTGCTGCTGGTGATATCATGGAGCAGTTTACACCCATTCGTCCAACATCCCAGCCCGAGCCTCTCTCTCTAGTACTGCCGTCTGCAACACAGAGCGTCCTACCGTTCCAGCCCGAGCCTCTCCCTCCAGTTCTGCCATCTGGAACACCGAGCATCCCACTGTCCCTCCCCGCGCCTCCCAGTGTAGTGGAGAAGGAGATTGGAGACACGCTCTCCTGAGATGCAGCGTGCAACAGATGCGGCTCAGGTTGTGGCATTGGGTATGGAGACCAATGAGCTTACCCGATCACTCATCGGTAGCGTCAGTGCAGTGGGTGAAGAGGTGACGGTCCTGACGGGAGAAATAGCAGTAATGACACGGGAACTTAGGGAGGGAATGTCCGAGGGAGTGCAATCGACGGCACAGGCCGTCAGGGAGGGCATGCAAATTACGGCACAGGCCGTCAGGGAGGGCCTGGTTGAGGTAGCTGCTGCAATAAGGGCACACAGCCCAGCCAATCAAATGACACTCCCATGAGGAAGTGAACATTCACTGAGATATGGATGAGACATGGTTGCAGCCTTTCTTTGCTGCTTTTGTTCTTGTTCTTGATGTAGCTGTAGTAACGTTTTTCAAATTGAAATTGTTTTGTAACTTTACAACTTATAAGGGATCTTATGGTTTTTAATTGATCTTATAGTGTAAATGCTCTCACATTTTTTTGTATCTTATTTAATTTTGCAACTAAAAAGTGATCGTGAAGTTTAAGTGTTCTTCAGAGTGTAAGATTTTTCACATTGAAACTGTTTTGTAAGTTTTGTAACTTTACAACTTATAAGTGATCTCAGGGTTTTCAAGTGATCTTATCGTGTAAATGCTCTCACATTCTGTAACTTATTTAATTTTGCATCTAAAAAGTGATCTTGAAGTTTAAGTGATCTTAGAGTGTAAAATTTTTCACATAGAAATTGTTTTGTAACTTTTGTAACTTTACAAGTTTATAAGTGATCTTAAAGTTTTTAAGTGATCTTCAAGAGTCATATTAAAAAGTATAGTTTGATACAACAAATATTTTATTACAGTGACGTTAACTTTTCAATAAAATATTTTTTCATTAAAACTGTTTCATGTTCCATTAACACAACACAACGTAGGAACAGCTGCAAAGAATAAACATGTCCATGCGCAAAAATGATCGCAGAGCCCTCAGGCATCAGTAGTTGAAACGTTCACGGATGAGCTGCTGGCGCAGGGCTCGAGCAATCGTTAAAGGAGCACGATGGATGGCCCTCCTCCGACCTCGTGCTCCGGCATCAGGCACTTGCATGCTTTCCTGACCGTCGTTATCATCCACATCCTGCTCTTCCGTAATACTATCATCATGCACTGGACCCTCACGTAGGTCTTCTGGTTCCACTACCAGCTCCTGCTGCCTCATGATGGCTAAGTTATGAAGCATGCAGCACACAACAGTGAAGTGACCGACAATCTGAGGAGAGTATTGCAAGTGGCCTCCGGAATGGTCCAGGCATCGGAATCGCTGTTTCAATATGGCAATGGTCCTCTCAATGATGCTGCGCGTCGTAATATGCGCCATATTGTATTGACGGTCAGCTTCTGTCCGTGTCACGCGTAGGGACGTCATGAGCCAGGTGGTCAGGCCGTACCCTTTGTCTCCCAGGAGCCAGCTCTGCCCTTCTGGCTGCTGCTGAAACATGTCAGATATAACGCTGTCACGTAGGATGAACGCATCATGAGTGCTGCCAGGGTATCTCGCATCGACTGACATGATGCACTGCTTGTCGTCACACACGAGCTGACATTGATGGAGTGGAAACCTTTCCTATTCCTGTATTGCTCGGAATCCTCCACAGGTGCTCGCAAGGCTATGTGGGTACAATCAATGCAGCCCTGTACCTTTGGGAAGCCAGCAATCCTGAAGAAGCCCACAGCCCTCTCATGGATCGCTAGTGCGGTCATTGGGAAATTGATGAAGTCATTCCTTCGCGCATACAGTGCAGCCGTGACCTGGTAAACGCAGGCATGTATTGTACGTTGAGAGATGGCACACACATCTCCAGTTGTAGCCTGAAACGATCCCGAGGCATAGAAAGAAAGTGCAGCTGTTACCTTCACTTCAACAGACAAGGCAGTTGTCCTTCTGCTTCTGGGCTGCAAATTTGCTCTCACCATATCACAGATCTCAGTGACAACTTCTCTGCGAAAACGCAGCCTTTTCACACAATCAGCCTCGCTCATGTCCAGGTACGAGCACCTGGCTCGATATTGTCGACGTGTGTAAGGTCTCCTGCCCATCAGCGTACGGGCTACGACATTCCTGGTGCGGTGAGCTCTAATCAATTCTCTCCTATGCAGTGAATTGATGGCGAACCATTGCATAATACGTGGTGTTGACAATGCAGCACCCATTCTGCAAATTTAAGTATAAAACTATCGATGTGGCTGCCTCTCCCTGTCCAAATGGCCTCAGTCCCCCTCACAGCTCGAAGGCTGCTGCTGTATCTTCGGCTGCCGGCCAGCCACTGACGCCGCTCCTATCCCATGGCCGAATGGCCTCAACCCCCTTGGAAAGCTGCGTGCCTCCGGTGCTGATCCTTCGGCTGCCGGCCAGCCACTGACGCCGCTCCTATCCCATGGCCGAATGGCCTCAACCCCCTTGGAAAGCTGCGTGCCTCCGGTGCTGATCCTTCGGCTGCCGGCCAGCCACTAACAGAATGAAGGCCTGCCTGCAGCACAACAGCTCAGCTCGAAGGCTGCTTGCTGCCGCTGTTGGGGCTGCCGTCGAGACACTGACGCCACACCTCTGCCTGTCTCCAACATGAAAGGCCTGCCTGAAGCACAGCAGCTCGAAGGCTGCTGCTGTTTCACACAGGTAGGAACATGGTTTATTTAATCTTTTCTTTGCTTATAAATTTTTATTCAGGTTGGATTTATTTGTATAATATTTGTATAAGTATAACTAAGGATTGATTGTAGAATTTAATGACTTCCCTTCCCCCCCCCCCCCCCCCACCTCGTTCCCTGCGCCTAATTTGTAACCTACACCTGATTTTCGAAAGCGTAGACGAGGTTTTTTCGAACGTACAAAAATCTTCACTTACTTCATTCTAAGTTAGTTTGGAGTAAGTTTTCACTGCCGAAACTTTGAAAACAGGCGCAAGTGGCCGGACGCGCCCCCTTTTGAAAAAAAAATTCTGTTCCAAAGTGAAACTGTTCTAACTGACTCGAACTGGAGCAAACTAAATGCCGAGAATTCAAATTTCTAAGATACTCCGTTCTGAACCAGTTGCTCCAAAAACACAGGAGCAACTCAGGCCGAAACTTGGCCCCTATGGTTCTATGATTTTGAGTATCTGCGACCTGGAGCATCCCAACACAGTGCGTGTGAGGTTTCATCAATTAGCGAGACAGGCTAACAAATTACTTATTGTTTTTGGTCTTGTGGGCAAACAACTTCTCTGGCTGGCTCATTAACATTTAAAAAAAAAGTAATCTCAGTTCTTTTGTTAAACTTGTGTTGAGACTCTACTTTAAAAACCAAGGGCTGGATTTCCGTTCTGATGCCACCTGTGTACGCGCCCCAGAAGGGCGGTAATGGCTGTGGTAATGGTTACCGCCAGGGCAGAGACCTTGCGGCACCCCGGCGGGTCATTCGGTGCCGGGTTTGCGGGGAGTAGTCCCGCCCCGGGAGCCTCACGCCAGTGTGTAACGCCCCCCCCGGGTGCGACACCGCGGTGAAGTTTGTTTTAAGCGGGACCCATAGCCCCCCCCTAGTGGGGCCGCCTGGGAAAGTGGGCGGTCCGAGCTGTTCTGGCGGCGACATAAGGTGAGCGCGATTATTCTTTTCTGTTTTATTTTTGCGATTTCAAGGTGAGCAAGGTATTGGAAATGTTTTTTGAGTTTTTTTATGGCGATTTGCTTTTTCCCACAGAAGCCTCTCTTCGGGCTCTTAGGGATTCTCAGTTGCTCAGCCGGCCTAGCGCCCCAAGACTCAGGTAAGCAACGCCTCCCTTAGCGCTCCGCCCCACACTCAGGGCCCAGCTGCTGGATTTTGTGGCTGCAGACGCAAACCATTTCCCGGCGCAAAGTTTACCGCCCCGGCGCCATTAGCGCCTGAAAAATCCTCCAACTGAAAATCTAGCCCCTGACATAGAAACATAGAAAATAGGTGCAGGAGTAGGCCATTCGGCCCTTCGAGCCTGCACCACCATTCAATATGCTCATGGCTGATCATGCAACTTCAGTACCCCATTCCTGCTTTCTCTCCATACCCCTTGATCCCTTTAGCCATAAGGGTCACATCTAACTCCCTTTTGAATACATCTAACGAATTGGTCTCAACAACTTTCTGTGGTGGAGAATTCCACATGCTCACAACTTTCTGAGTGAAGAAGTTTCTCCTCATCTCGGTCCTAGATGGCTTACCCCTTATCCTTAGACTGTGACCCCTGGTTCTGGACTTCCCCAACATCAGGAACATTCTTCCTGCATCCAACCTGTCCAATCCCGTCAGAATTTTATATGTTTTTATATGGTTAAATTCCATTGAATATAAGCCAAGTCGACCCAGTCTTTCTTCATATGTCAGTCCTGTCATCCCGGGCATCAGTCTGTTGTGCATTTCCAAAACCTTTCTGTGGAAAACGGTTATTTTTTTAATTCACTCGAGGGTATGTGGGCGTTGATGGCAAGGTCAGCATTTATTGCACACCACTAGTTGTCCGTGAGGAGTTGGTAGTGGGTCTTGTTTGGCATTTATTGGCCATCCCTAATTGCCACAACTGAGTGGCTTGCTTGGCCGTTTCACAGGGTGGTTGAGAGCCAAGCACACGGCATGGGTCTGGACTCCCGTATAGGCCAGAGACAGAAGATTTCCTTCTGTAAAAGGCAATAGTGAACCAGATGGGTTTTTACGACAATCTGGTGGTTTCATGGTCACCATTACTGACACTAGCCTTTTGTTCTAGATTTATTTAATTTAACTGAATTTAAATTCCCCAGCTGCCGTGGTGGGATTTGAACTTGCGTCTCCAGATCATGAGTCCAGGTTTCTGGATTACTGGAACATAACCACTAGGCTACTGTTCCCAAGCTGAAGCACTCGCAACAGGAAAGCCCGAGGTGTTGAAAACAGATGGGTAGTTTCTCTTTACTTGAGTCGTAACAAAAGTTGCTTCAATACCTTTATTTTTTCATTCAGTACGTAAAGCAATTTCATAAGTGAGGTAGATCAGATAGAGTACAATAAATGTAAGCATGCATTCTAATATTCTATTAAACTTTACAACACAGAATGTCTGTATTTTATATGGTTCCTGTACCTTACTAAATCGAATTTGCCTCTTTCTTTGATTGGTTGCTTCTGTGTAGCTTCTGCTTCGTTGGCAGGAGTCACTCTGAAAGTTCCACCGTGGCTCAGTGAGCAGCACACTCGCCTCTGGGTCAGGAGGTTGTGGGTTTAAGTCCCACTCCAGAGACTTGAGCACAAAAATCTAAGCTGACACTCCAGTGCAGTGCTGAGTGTGTGCCGCACTGTCGGAGGTGCCGTCTTTCAGATGAGACATTAAACCGAGGCCCCGTCTGCCCTCTCAGGTGGATGTAAAAAAATCCCATGGTACTATTTCGAAGAAGAGCAGGGGGGTTATCCCTGGTGTTCTGGCCAATATTTATCCCTCAATCAACATTAAAGAACCCAATCTGGGCATTATCACATTGCTGTTTGTGGGAGCTTGCTGTGCGCAAATTGGATGCCGTGTTTCCTACATTGCAACAGCTCTCGTACGCCTCAGTGAAGATGTTGCCGATGGCTCGGAGTTCAGCCTCTGAATGTACGCAGATGCAAGTGTCATCTGCGTACTGTAGTTTGACGACAGAGGATGGGACGGTCTTGGATCGAGCCTGGAGGCGACGAAGGTTGAACAGACACCCTCAAAGTCTCCTTGATAAAGTGCAACATCCCCACCGACACCTGGGAATCCCTGGAGGAGGAAGAGCATCAAGGAGGGTGCTGAGCACCTCGAGTCTCATCACCGAGAGTATGCAGAAAACAAACACTGGCAGCCGAAGGAGCGTGCGGCAAACCAGACTCCCCACCCACCTTTTCCTGCAACAACTGTCTGTCCCACCTGTGACAGAGACTGTAAATCCCATATCAGACTGTTCAGTCACCTGAGAACTCACTTTTAGAAACATAGAAAACAGGTGCAGGAGTAGGCCATTCGGCCCTTCGAGCCTGCACCGCCATTCAATGAGTTCATGGCTGAACATGTAACCTCAGTACCCCATTCCTGCTTTCTCGCCATACCCCTTGATCCCCCGAGTAGTAAGGACTTTATCTATAGAAACATGGAGTGGAAGCAAGTCTTCCTCGATTTCGAGGGACTGCCTATGATGATGATGAATACAACAGTGACTACACAAGTACTGTATTGGCTGTAAAATGCTTTGAGATGTCCGGTGGTCGTGAAAGACGCTTCATAAATGCAAGTGTGTCTGTCTGTTAAATGCTAGCAGCTCAGGTTCACTGGTCCGATCAGGATATGCTAATGTTGGAGATTGGTCAGGACAATGGGGGATAAAGGGAGGTGCGACTATCAGATTGGCCAGAACAACGGACGCACCGGAGCTAACACGAAGCGATGTCACTTTAACTATTGCATGGTTTCACTGCAACAGCTTCTATTCAATCTTTCACCTGTTTTCCTGCTCAACCAGTTTGTCTTATATTAGCCTTACCTTATACCAAAGCAAAATATTGCAAAGGCTGGAATCTGAAATAAAAACAGAAAATGCTGGAAATCTCAGCAGCTCGGGCAGTATCTGTCGAGAGAGAAACAGAGTTAACGTTTCAGACCGATGACCCTTCATCAGAACTGGCGAATGTTCGCAATGAACAGATTCTGAAGGAGCACTGACAGGGGGGAGGGGAGGAAAGAACAAAAGGGAAGGTCTGTGATAGGGTGGAAGACAGAGATTAGAAAGACAAAAGGGATGATGGGCCAACTTGAGATGGTAATGGCAGCCTTCATCATCATAGGCAGTGCCTGCAACAAGGATGACTTGCTTCCACATGAGTTCACAGATGTTTCAAGGAAGAACCCGATATTCCAGTCCTGAACTCCAGTTGAGGGGGTGGAAGATGCCTGTGCGTGGGTTTTTTTAACGTGTGGTGACCGTTGCACATCAGCCACCACACGGGCTTGACAGAGCTAGGCCCAATGGCAAGGATTAACCAGGACAACTGGAGACCAGCTCTGCTGCACGGACCTAGTGCGCACACATATCGCAGTGTGGGCTGGCCCGTGCTGCCCCTGGGCCCTCGCCTCTTCTGGGCCCCGTACCCTCATTCGCCGCACCTCTGCCACGATTTCTCGCCATTCCTCCACCACAAACATTCACCGCACCTCCGCCACGATCCCTCGCCGCTCCTCCGCCACAAAAACACTCGCCGCACCTCCGCACCAAACATTCCCAAAACCTCCGCCACGATCACTCACCAAACCTCAGCCACGATCCCTCATCACTTCTCCGCCCCAATCACTCGTCGTAAGTCCGTCCCGACCTTCCAGCTCCTCTGCTGTACATGGGCCCCGCCGATGTTCCTGCCCACGCTCCAAATGGCGACCTGGGTCCTGATGACGTCACCCAGTCGCCCACCTTGAAGCCGTCGCACATTTGTGTCAGCTCGTGCTGAAGCTGCATTGGCCGCTCTCAAGCTCTTTTTATAGCCCTGACCTGCGGAGATGGAAATGGCAGCCTTACCTTCCCATCAGCCTCTCTGTCTCTTTCTCCTCCATGTTCCAACATCAGGTCCAAAGGCCGAGGTAGTGCTGACTCAGCTAATCTCAGCAGGGGGGGAGGGTAGAGCACTACTACTAAAGGAACGAGAGAAAGACTTGCATTTATATAGCACTCTACAGCCGATGAAGTACTTTTGAGGTGTAGTCACTGTTGTAATGCAGGAAACGTAGGCAATGTACGACTGACCTGCTTGCCCCAAGATTGGGAGAGGAAAATCAGCCGGGGTCTCCGCTTCTGATGGCTAGTCAGTGACCCCTGCTGGGGACGTGGGTGTAAGGGGAAGACACATGAGGGAAGTTAGCCCGTTGTCGTTCACGATCACAGCAAGAAGAATGGCCGCTTGAACAAGGTGTTGGAGAACCTCGCACTTGTGCAACCAAAGCCTGACAAGGAGGCAACACTTTCAGAAAAGAAAGGAAATGGAGCGACAAAGAGTGAAATAATCTGTGGTAAGGCAACAATGGACATTTAGCTACACCCTCCCAGTATCTTATTGCTCAGGGATATAAATAAAACCAAATCACAACTGCAACTGGATACGGCAGCATATCTGGCACAAATAACTTGGAGTGCAACACAAAACCCATGACAAGCACAGAACTTCGCTTGTTGTTCATTCAGCCTTGCATTATCACGAAGAAACACCTGTAAACAGACTTATCTAATCTTCACAATAGCTTAAAGTACCCTCTCTGGCACCATGGATCTTCTAGCACAATGGATGGTCTTGCAAACACCAAATGGCATAATAATGCCTTTAGATAATGTTTAGGTAACAATGCACCATTAGAAAATCAGAACTTTTTTTAGTGTTTATTCATTCATGGGATGTGGGCATCGCTGGTAAGGCCAGCATTTATTGCCCATTCCCTTAATTGCCCCTTGAGAAGGTGGTGGTGAGCCGCCTTCTTGAACCGCTGCAGTCCGTGTGGTGAAGGTACTCCCACAGTGCTGACTTTGTCGTAGCGGTTTGGTACAACTGAGTGGCTGGGCCATTTCAGAGGGCAATTAAAAGTCAACCACTTTGCTGTGGGTCTGGAGTCACGTATAGGCCAGACTGGGTAAGGACGGCAGATTTCCTTCCCTAAAACACATTAATGAACCAGATGGGTTTTTCCGACAATCCGGTAGTTTCATGGTCACCATTGCTGATGCTAGATTTTTATAAAATAACTGAATTTAAGTTCCCCATCTGCCGTGGTGAGATTTGAATTCCATAAGAACGTAAGAAATAGGAGCAGGAGTAGGCCATTCGGCCCCTCGAGCCTGCTCCGCCATTCAATAAGAGCATGGCTGATCTGATCATGGACTCAGCTCCACTTCCCCGCCCGCTCCCCATAACCCCTTATCCCCTTATCGCTCAAGAAATTGTCGTCTTAATTTATTCAATGTCCCAGCTTCCACAGCTCTCTGAGGCAGCGAATTCCACAGATTTACAACCCTCTGAGAGAAGAAATTCCTCCTCATCTCTGTTTTAAATGGACGGCCCCTTATTCTAAGATCATGCCCGCTAGTTCTAGTCTCCCCCATCAGTGGAAACATCCTCTCTGCATCCATCTTGTCAAGCTCCCTCATAATCTTATACGTTTCGATAAGATCACCTCTCATTCTTCTGAACTCCAATGAACAAGAATTCATGTCTCCAGATTACTAGTCCAGGCCTCTGGATTAGTCATCCAGTAACATAACCACGATGCTACCATACCGGTGTTTTGCAAAGACAAGACCAATGATTAACTCGCAAAAGCTGTTACAAATATGATTCCAAGCATATTACTGACAAACGAATGTCATTTAGGGGAGGGGGGAAAGTCAGTTGAATGCAGAAATAGCCCATCAAACCTTACGATATGTATATCCAGGCTGACACTCCCAGGGCAGTGCTGAGGGAGTGCTGCACTGTCAGAGGTACCGTCTTTCGGATGAGACGTTAAACCGAGGCCTCGGGTGAATGTAAAAGATCCCAAACCACTAAAGAGCAGGGGAATTATCCCCAGTCTCCTGACCAATATTTATGCCTCAATCGACATAACAAAAACAGATTTTCTGATCATTATCACATCGCTGTTTGTGGGAGCTTGCTGTGCGCAATTTGGCTGCCGCGTTTCCTACATTACAACAGTGACTACTTCCCAAAAGTACTTCATTGGCTGTAAAACGCTTTGTGACCTCCTGAGGTTGTGCAAGACACCTCATTTGGTGTCACAAATTGTGCTCATAGGGTCATAGAATCACAGAATGGTTACAGCATGGAAGATTTCCATTCGGCCCGTTGAGCCCGTGCGGATTCTCAACTCGTCCCACTCCCCCCGCCCTTTCCCCTGCAATTTTTTTCCTTCAGATACTTATCCAACTTCCTTTTGAAAGCCACGATTGAGTCTGCCTCCACCACCCTTTCAGGCCGTGCATTCCAGATCCTAACCACTCGTTAAGTTTTTTTTTATATCGCCTTTGGTTCTTCTGCCAATCACCTTAAATCTGGATCCTCTGGTTCTCGACCCTTCTGCCAATGGGAACAGTTTCTCTCACTCTCTACCCTGTCCCGAACCCTTATGATTTTGAACACCTCTATAAAATCTTCTCTGTTCCAAGGAGAACAACCCCAGCTTCTCCAGGCTATCCACGTAACAGAAGTCACTCATTCCTGGAACCATTCTCGTAAATCTTTTCTGCGCCCTCTCTAAGGCATGTCCAAGCACATTTTGTATTCGATAGAAGACGAGAAGCTTTTTGTACCCGTTACCAGCACATTTAGTTTAATTAACATCACCATTTCTGAGGTTAAAAAAACACATCACGAATGATATAATGGGCACCAAGGTATTTAGTAATGCTACAGGCAACTCCTGTCTTAGAATTAACTCATAATCCCTTAAAAGTTCCATTGGACCAATGGGGTCATGTCCTGAGATAATGGGCAGTCAACGAATCTCCAGAAGGTTGTGATAAATGTGTATTTACAACCTTTGTTACATTTAGAATAACTCCACAAGACTGTACATTTTCAGCTCAAACTGTTGTGACCTTGGTCTCTTTAATGTAACTCCGGAGTGATGAGGCAGCATGGTAGACTGCCTTTTATATCTGCTTGCCCAGGGTGTGCAGGTGACCCTTGGGTCTCCCACAGGTGCGCCCCCCTAGTGGCAAATCTTACACATTGGTAGTGTTTACATACATAACATCATTCTCCCGCTGACCCCCGCACCCCCCGCCTCCAAAGTCTTATGTACAAGTTATTTACAAGTTGAGGCGATCCGGGGCTCTGCGATCCCGGGTTGATCGCCTGGGTTGAAGTCCTGGAATGGGTGAGTCGGTCGGATCATAGAAACATAGAAAATAGGTGCAGGAGTAGGCCATTCGGCCCTTCTAGCCTGCACCACCATTCAATGAGTTCATGGCTGAACATGCAACTTCAGTACCCAATTCCTGCTTTCTCGCCATACCCCTTGATCCTCCTAGTAGTAAGGACTTCATCTAACTCCCTTTTGAATATATTTAGTGAATTGGCCTCAACAACTTTCTGTGGTAGAGAATTCCACAGGTTCACCACTCTCTGGGTGAAGAAGTTTCTCCTCATCTCGGTCCTAAATGGCTTACCCCTTATCCTTAGACTGTGACCCCTGGTTCTGGACTTCCCCAACATTGGGAACATTCTTCCTGCATCCAACCTGTCCAAACCCGTCAGAATTTTAAACGTTTCTATGAGGTCCCCTCTCACTCTTCTGAACTCCAGTGAATACAAGCCCAGTTGATCCAGTCTTTCTTGATAGGTCAGTCCCACCATCCCGGGAATTAGTCTGGTGAACCTTCGCTGCACTCCCTCAATAGCAAGAATGTCCTTCCTCAAGTTAGGAGACCAAAACTGTACACAATACTCCAGGTGTGGCCTCACCAAGGTCCTGTACAACTGTAGCAACACCTCCCTGCCCCTGTACTCAAATCCCCTTGCCATTTGCTTTCTTAACCGCCTGCTGTACCTGCATGCCAACCTTCAATGACTGATGTACCATGACACCCAGGTCTCGTTGCACCTTCCCTTTTCCTAATCTGTCACCATTCAGATAATAGTCTGTCTCTCTGTTTTTACCACCAAAGTGGATAACCTCACATTTATCCACATTATACTTTATCTGCCACGCATTTGACCACTCACCTAACCTATCCAAGTCACTCTGCAGCCTCATAGCATCCTCCTCGCAGCTCACACTGCCACCCAACTTAGTGTCATCCGCAAATTTGGAGATACTACATTTAATCCCCTCGTCTAAATCATTAAGGTACAATGTAAACAACTGGGGCCCCAGCACAGAACCCTGCGGTACCCCACTAGTCACTGCCTGCCATTCCGAAAATTTACTCCTACTCTTTGTTTCCTGTCTGACAACCAGTTCTCAATCCACGTCAGCACACTACCCCCAATCCCATGTGCTTTAACTTTGCACATTAATCTCCTGTGTGGGACCTTGTCGAAAGCCTTCTGAAAGTCCAAATATACCACATCAACTGGTCGTCCCTTGTCCACTTTATTGGAAACATCCTCAAAAAATTCCAGAAGATTTGTCAAGCATGATCTCCCTTTCACAAATCCATGCTGACTTGGACCTATCATGTCACCATTTTCCAAATGCGCTGCTATGACATCCTAAATAATTGATTCCATCATTTTACCCACTACTGAGGTCAGGCTGACCGGTCTATAATTCCCTGCTTTCTCTCTCCCTCCTTTTTTAAAAAGTGGGATTACATTGGCTACCCTCCACTCGATAGGAACTGATCCAGAGTCAATGGAATGTTGGAAAATGACTGTCAATGCATCCGCTATTTCCAAGGCCACCTCCTTAAGTACTCTGGGATGCAGTCCATCAGGCCCTGGGGATTTATCGGCCTTCAATCCCATCAATTTCCCCAACACAATTTCCCAACTAATAAAGATTTCCCTCAGTTCCTCCTCCTTACTAGACCCTCTGACCCCTTTTATATCCGGAAGGTTGTTTGTGTCCTCCTTAGTGAATACTGAACCAAAGTACTTGTTCAATTGGTCTGCCATTTCTTTGTTCCCCGTTATGACTTCCCCTGATTCTGACTGCAGGGGACCTACGTTTGTCTTTACTAACCTTTTTCTCTTTACATACCTATAGAAACTTTTGCAATCCGTCTTAATGTTCCCTGCAAGCTTCTTCTCGTACTCCATTTTCCCTGTCCTAATCAAACCCTTTGTCCTCCTCTGCTGAGTTCTAAATTTCTCCCAGTCCCCAGGTTCGCTGCTATTTCTGGCCAATTTGTATGCCATTTCCTTGGCTTTAATACTATCCCTGATTTCCCTTGATAGCCACGGTTGAGCCACCTTCCCTTTTTTATTTTTACGCCAGACAGGAATGTACAATTGTTGTAATTCATCCATGTGGTCTCTAAATGTCTTGCGGATGACACTAAGTTGGGTGGCAGTGTGAGCTGCGAGGAGGATGCTGTGAGGCTGCAGAGCGACTTGGATAGGTTAGGTGAGTGGGCAAATGCATGGCAGATGAAGTATAATGTGGATAAATGTGAGGTTATCCACTTTGGTGGTAAAAACAGAGAGACAGACTATTATCTGAATGGTGACAGATTAGGAAAAGGGGAGGTGCAAAGAGACCTGGGTGTCATGGTACATCAATCATTGAAGGTTGGCATGCAGGTGCAGCAGGCGGTTAAGAAAGCAAATGGCATGTTGGCCTTCATAGCAAGGGGATTTGAGTACAGGGGCAGGGAGGTGTTGCTACAGTTGTACAGGGCATTGGTGAGGCCACACCTGGAGTATTGTGTACAGTTTTGGTCTCCTAACCTGAGGAAGGACATTCTTGCTATTGAGGGAGTGCAGCAAAGGTTCACCAGACTGATTCCCGGGATGGCGGAACTGACCTATCAAGAAAGACTGGATCAACTGGGCTTGTATTCACTGGAGTTCAGAAGAATGAGAGGGGACCTCATAGAAACATTTAAAATTCTGACGGGGTTAGACAGGTTAGATGCAGGAAGAATGTTCCCAATGTTGGGGAAGTCCAGAACCAGGGGTCACAGTCTAAGGATAAGGGGTAAGCCATTTAGGACCGAGATGCGGAGGAACTTCTTCACCCAGAGAGTGGTGAACCTGTGGAATTCTCTACCACAGAAAGTTGTTGAGGCCAATTCACTAAATATATTCAAAAAGGAGTTAGATGAGGTCCTTACTACTCGGGGGATCAAGGGGTATGGCGAGAAAGCAGGAATGGGGTACTGAAGTTGAATGTTCAGCCATGAACTCATTGAATGGCGGTGCAGGCTAGAAGGGCCGAATGGCCTACTCCTGCACCTATTTTCTATGTTTCTATGTTTCTATCCACAGTCAACCCCTTAAGTATCATTAGCCAATCTATCTTAGCCAATTCATGCCTCATACCTTCAAAGTTACCCTTCTTTAAGTTCTGGACCATGGTCTCTGAATTAACTGTTTCATTCTCCATCCTAATGCAGAATTCCACCATATTATGGTCACTCTTCCCCAAGGGGCCTCGCACAATGAGATTGCTAATTAATCCTCTCTCATTACACAACACCCAGTCTAAGATGGCCTCCCCCCTAGTTGGTTCCTCGACATATTGGTCTAGAAAACCATCCCTTATGCACTCCAGGAAATCCTCCTCCATCGTATTGCTTCCAGTTTGGCTGGCCCAATCTATGTGCATATTAAAGTCACCCATTATAACTGCTGCACCTTTATTGCATGCACTCCTAATTTCCTGTTTGATGCCCTCCCCAACATCACTACTACTGTTTGGAGGTCTGTACACAACTCCCACTAACGATTTTTGCCCTTTAGTGTTCTGCAGCTCTACCCATATAGATTCCACATCATCCAAGCTAATGTCTTTCCTAACTATTGCATTAATCTCCTCTTTAACCAGCAATGCTACCCCATCTCCTTTTCCTTTTATTCTATCCTTCCTAAATGTTGAATACCCCTGGATGTTGAGTTCCCAGCCCTGATCATCCTGGAGCCACGTCTCCGTAATCCCAATCACATCATATTTGTTAACATCTATTTGCACAGTTAATTCATCCACCTTATTGCGGATACTCCTTGCATTAAGACACAAAGCCTTCAGGCTTGCTTTTTTAACACCCTTTGTCCTTTTAGAATTTTGCTGTATAGTGGCCCTTTTTGTTCTTTGCCTTGGGTTTCTCTGCCCTCCACTTTTCCTCATCTCCTTTCTGTCTTTTGCTTTTGCCTCATTTTTGTCTCCCTCTGTCTCCCTGCATAGATTCCCATCCCCCTGCCATATTAGTTTAACTCCTCCCAACAGCACTAGCAAACACTCCCCCTAGGACATTGGTTCCGGTCCTGCCCAGGTGCAGACCGTCCGGTTTGTACTGGTCCCACCTCCCCCAGAACCGGTTCCAATGCCCCAAGAATTTGAATCCCTCCCTGCTGCACCACTGCTCAAGCCATGTATTCATCTGCGCTATCCTGCGATTCCTACTCTGATTAGCACGTGGCACTGGTAGCAATCCCGAGATTACTACTTTTGAGGTCCTACTTTTTAATTTAGCTCCTAGCTCCTTAAATTCTTTTCGTAGGACCTCATCCCTTTTTTTACCTATGTCGTTGGTACCAATGTGCACCACGACAACTGGCTGTTCTCCCTCCCATTTCAGAATGTCCTGCACCCGCTCCGAGACATCCTTGACCCTTGCACCAGGGAGGCAACATACCATCCTGGAGTCTCGGTTGCGTCCGCAGAAACGCCTATCTATTCCCCTCACCATCGAATCCCCTATCACTATCGCTCTCCCACTCTTTTTCCTGCCCTCCTGTGCAGCAGAGCCACCTACGGTGCCATGAACTTGGCTGCTGCTGCCCTCCCCTGATGAGTCATTGGGATCATTGCTGCACGGCCGCACGGCTGGTCTTATCGGACTGTCGAGCATGGTGGGTTCATCCTCGTGGTTGACAGTGAGGTCGATTGTGTTAGTGGGTCGCTGGGGGCTAGGTCCTTTCCAGTGGTTCCTGGTTATCTGTAGTTCACAGTTTGGTCTGGTCCAAATGCTTTCTGCGTTTGCCCATTCCATGGTTTCACAACAAACGCTCCATTTTCATCACAAACACTCCATTCCCCTCTTTGGCTAATACAGCGCTAGCAGCCCATCTGGGGCCATGATCATGGTCTACACCCTTTATTCTGATGTCGCATGGAGGAGCCATACGATCATGGTGCATTCTCTGCTGATAGAATATGGAAGGCTCGGTTCTGAGTGATTCAGTCCAGTGACTGCGTAGCACCCGGGACAGCCGGGTCTGTGATGAGTCTACCGTGACACGTGTGGTGCTTGGCTTTATGATTTGGGCTGCCCGCTCCGGACTATTGTCGCTGACCCTAAGGTCCGGCAAGCCAAGGATGGCAGACATGCCCTTGAGACTTTCAGTAGTGGCGGGAGGCCGCGTGGTCCCCGTGGATCCTGGGCCATGGTATGGAGGCCCCGGACCACCGACTGTGTGTAGCCCCCCTGCCTTTCTTTGCAACGTTGCAGGGTTGCCCCAAAGGGGACAATCTGATGGGATGAGCATTACAACTTTGCGACGGATAAGCTGCAACATCCCGTTAGTGGTTCGCCGTTACCAGGCGGTAATGTGGGACCCTGGCTGGTCCAGGTCCTAGTCTGGGGAGCCGTTACGGTTGACCCCTCGCTTTCCAGCACTTCCATAACAACAAGCAGGTCTGCGGGCTGCGCCGTTTCCACCCCGGTGGTGGGCAATGGTAGCCGACTGAGGGCATCAACGCCGTTCTCCGTGCCGGACCTGTGGTGGGTCATGTTACAGTGCACAGACGGTGTTAGACCTATTCGAGACAAAGCCTTGATACTAGTGTCTCTGCTCTCCATAAACTGTGAGATAGGCAGCTTGTCTGACTTGAGCAAATATTGGGACACACTTTGGTACGTCTCTTTTGTCCCATGAACGCGGGCTACTGCCTTCGGTAACTTATTGGAAACATGTCCAATCGGTTGGGGTTCGCCCGCTACTTTGGCTTGCTGTACAACACGCCCGACCCCATGTGATAACACATCACTTGTTACAAGTACTTTGTTAGATACATATACGACCGGTTGGTGCTCGCCCGCTACTTTGGCTTGTTGTCAGGTCCCCCCGACCCCATATAATAATACATCATTTGCCACGAATGGGCGCTCACGTGGGTTACACAGTGCAAACAACTTATTGGAATGTAGTGGGCTCCTGGTCTTCTCAGAGGCCGCCCCTTTACCTTTGGCCCAAGCCCAGTCATCTTCCTTGCTGGGCAACACATGCCTCTGTTTTGTTGCGGCAACATCCCGTGGTCTGGACGCACTCTTGTCCTGTAGTCTGGACTCACTCTTGTCCATGTCCGTGATGCCGACTGCCACAGGGATTTTGCCTCTGGCGTCGGGAAGGCGCATTCGGATCATTTCGGCCGGAGTCCCACTCTGCTTGGTCGACCTGGAGCCTCTTCCATCGTCGCGGAGGTCATCGGCTTTGGGTGGTGGGTACCGCGCCTGTACTGCTGCTCGGTTGATCTTTACCTCCTCGTGGTCGTGATGAGCGGCCTGTGCCTCGGGGATCTGCAAATGGATCTGCACTTTGATGCCTGGTTCAGCTGAAGGTGGGGGCTTGCTCAGCCTTTGAGCAAGGGAGACATTGTTCGCCAGAGAAGGTACACAGAGATCTTCCCAGTTCCATCGAATCTTCCCCATCCACCTTCTACCAAGCAATGTTGGCCCATCACCTGAAACAATCCACAGTGGTAAATCGTACACCGCTCCCTCATGGAATACTCTTATGTCCGCACTACCAATAACTGGTATCAGTTCCTTGGTATAGGTGCGCAGCTTTGCCTGAATCGGGATCAGCTTGGGTCATTGTGCTCTGTCGCCCCACAGCCTCTCGAATGCCTTCTGGCTCATAATTGATGGAGACTGGAGTGCCATTAAGTTTAACTTTTAACATTATCGGAGGGCTTTTGGTCATGAAGATGTGTATCCCATACACTTCCTCCTCATCCTTGGGTTGAGTTGCCTCTCCTGCTCGTTCAGCGTGATCCGCGCCAGATCGGTCATCTTCTGCCGACTCTGCCACGTGGTGAGTCGCAGCGCGTTTGCACATTCGCTGGAGGTGCCCCATTGTTCCGCAGCCCTTGCACACGTAGTGCTTGAATCGACACTGATGGGCCCGATGATTACCCCCGCAGCGCCAACATGGTGCTAATGGATTCACATTCACGCCCCACGGCGGGCTCTGAGTCATCCTCGGTCTGGCCTCTGCGGGCGTATAGGCCCTGCCATGTACAGTTCTGCCTCTTGAAGGCGCTATTTTATGCACAGTACTTGCCGGTGAGTTCCGATGCTACAATGATATCTGTTTCGTGTTATCATTCGTGGACATAAAAGCCTGGGATACCGTGATGGCCTTGCTCAGATCTAGGGATTCGGCACACAGCAATTTGTGAAGAATGATCTTGTGGCCGATTCCAAGCACGAAAAAGTCCCACAACACTTTCCCCAAAAACCCAGCAAATACGCACAGTCCCGCAAGGTGTCTTAGGTCGGCAACATAGCTCGCCACGTCCTGGCTTTCGGAGCGCTGGTGCGTATAAAAGCAATACCTGTCCATCAAGATGCTCTCCGTTAGCTTGAGGCGTTCCCAAACCAGCGTGCACAGCTCTTCATATGTCTTCTCCATTGATTTCGTCGGTGCTAGCAGATTTTTGATGAGGCCATATATCGTGGACCCGCAAACGGAGAGGAGAATCGCCCTGCACTTGATCGCGGTTTCTTCCCTTTCCAGCTCGTTAGCCATGAAGTACGGGCCAAGATGCTCAACGAAGGCTTCCCAATCATCACCCTTAACAAATCTCTGAAGAATACCAATGGCAGCCATAACTGCATGAAAGTTCGTGATCTGTTACTTGTCGTCAATTGTTACATTTAGAATAACTCCACAAGACGGTACATCTTCAGCTCAAACTGTTGTGTCCTTGGTCTCATTATTCTAACTCCCGAATGAGGAGGCAACATGGTAGACTGTCTTTTATACCTGCTTGCCCAGGGTGTGCAGGTGACGCTTGGATCTCCCACAGGTGCGCCCCCTGGTGGCAAGTCTTACACATTGGTAGCGTTTACATACATAACAGCCTTACTGTTTTTTATTACACAGGGATGTAAATAAAACCAAATCAGAACTGCAACTGGATAAGACAAATATGTTATAAAAATAATTTAGAATGCGACACAAATCCCCAAACACTGACAAAACATATCTTGTTGTTCCATTAAACCTTGCACTTGCCTAAAGGAACATTAAGGAACAGAACCATAAAGAGACCATGAGGGTAATCTCTGTGTGGAGGCGGAAGATGTTGGTATGGTTCTTAATGAATACTCTGCGTCTGTTTTCATGAAGGAAAGGGGCAATGCACATACTGCTATTGAGGAGGAGTGTGAAATTCTGGATGAAATAAATATAGTGAGAGAGGAGGTATTAAGGGGTTTAGCAGCTTTGAAAGTAGATAAGTCCCCAGGCCCGAATGAAATGCATCCCAGGCTGTTGAGTGAAATAAAAGAGGAAATAGCAGAGGCTTTGACCATTATTTTCCAGTCCTCTTTGGATCTGGGCATGGTGCCGGAGGATTGGAGGACTGCTAATGTGGTACCCTTGTTTAAGAAGGGAGAAAGGGATAGGCCGAATAATTACAGGCCTGTCAGCCTAACCTCAGTGGTGGGAAAATTATTGGAAAAAAATCCTGAAATCAGGATAAATCTACATTTAGAAAAGCAAGGATTAATTAGGGACAGTCAGCACAGGTTTGTTAAGGGAAGATCATGCTTAACTAAACTGATTAAATTTTTCGAGGAGGTAACCAGGAGGGTCGATGAGGGTAGTGCGTACGATGTAGTGTATATGGACTTTAGAAAAGCTTTTGATAAGGTCCCACATGGTAGACTGGTCCCGAAGGTTAAAGCCCATGGGATGTATGGCAAAGTGGCAAGTTGGATCCAAAATAGGCTCAGAGGTAAGAAGCAAAGGGTAATGATTGATGGATGTTTTTGTGATTGGAAGGATGTTTCCAGTGGGGTTCCGCAGGGCTCAGTACTGGGTCCCTTGCTTTTTGTGATATATTTCAATGATCTAGATTTGAATATAAGGAATATGATTAAGTAGTTTGCAGATGACACTAAAATTGACTGTGTGGTTGATAATGAAGAGGAAAGTCATGGGCTGCAGGAGGGTATCAATCTATTGGTCAGGTGGGCAGAGCAGTGACAAATGGAATTTAATTCGGACAAGTGTGAGGTGATGCACTTGGAGAGGGCTAATAAGGAAAGGGTATACACATTAAACGGTAGGCCACTTAGAAGTGTAGATGAACAAAGGGACCTTGGAGTGCTTGTCCATAGATCCCTGAAAGTAGCCCCTTTGTCTGGTCATTGACCTGAAACATTAACACTGTTTCTCTCTCCACAGATGCCGTCTGACTTGCTGAGTATTTCCAGTATTTTCTGTTTTTATTTCAGATTCCAGCATCTGCAGTATTTTGCTTTTGTACTGGAGAAGCTGAGGTTATTCTCCTCAGAGAAGAGAAGGTTAAGGGGAGATTTAATAGAGGTTTACAAAATCACAAAGGGTTTTGATAGAGTTATTAAGGAAAAATTGTTTCCAGTGGCAGAAGAGTTGGTAATTTCATAAGGCAGATTTGCGATCATTGGTGAAAGAGTCAGTGATGAGATGAGGATGCGAGATGTTGTGATCTGGAACGCGCTGCCTGAAAAGATGGTGGAAGCAGATTTATCAGTAACTTTCAAAAGGGAATTGGATAAATACTTGAAGGAGAGAAAATTGCAGGATGATGGGGAACGAGCAGGGAGGAGTGGGACGAACTGGATCGCTCTTTCAAAGAGCCGGCACAGGCACGATGGGCCGAATGGCCTCCTTCTGTGCTGTATAAGGGCTGAAATTGCCCTGCGCCCCGTCTGGGGGCCATAACCTTCCGGGGCTGGGTCAGTTATTGCCCAGAACGGAAGTCCCTCCCCTCACCGTGGAATTGTCCTTTGATGCCCCTCAAACGAGGCAGAGCGGTATCTCAGACACTACACCTCGTTGGAGGTGTGCTCCTGGACTGTCACCATGGCATTGAAGAAATGAGCGCTACACGCTCGCGTAGCGCTGATGCGCCACAACGCCCCTCCCCTTCAGTTAAAGGGGAGGGTCGCTGCGGACTCTGCAGGCCCTTTGGTGGCCATCCCTGGGTCACCAGGGACAATGTCGAGCGGGCCAGTGGCCCGGCACCCAAAGAGGAGTGCCGGGGTGCATGATGGTGGTCCAGTCTAGAGGAGGGCAGCCATTGTCAGGCCGACGGAAGAGTTGGCCGACAAAAAAAAAATGGCGGCCCCGGGTGCACAAGGCCTCCCCTATAAAGGGCGCCCCCAGCGGATCTCAACGCCTCATGGGGTGCAAAAGGTTTGGCGCACATGGCGATACCGTCATGGCCAGCCTGCCCAGGGGCATGGCGCTAACTTCAAATCGCCCCCAAAATCTCGGGGGCAATTTTGTCTCAGACATAATCGCCACCTGCCTCCGGGCAAAAAGGCAATGGCGCCCCGATAGCGCCTCCCAGCGGCACGAACAGGGCTCAAAAAAGGGGGCAATTTTAGCCCCTATGATTCTAGAATGGGAAGCTCCTTACCTGCTTCTACATTCGCTTCATCCCCCAATGTACAGGTTTCTAAAACTCAACATTGTTCCTTGATTTACCTTCTCTTAACCTTGGTGCTGTCTTATACTCTGGGCCTAGACCCTTCTCACCCACGATTGTCGATTTTAGATATACGACCAAGGATTCACGATCACTCAGTTGCAAGTGACGCTCACTGGGCTGTTGCAGTGATGCATGCCGCTAAAAAAGGAACAAATGTGAAATAAAGCACCTCCCCTCCTAACAAGGAAGCATAGAGGTCAACCTTCCCCACTTGATTTTAATCAATAGTAAATTGGTTGGAGTGCATTGTAGGTTCCCATCATGGAAAGCTCTTTGCCAGGAGCTGCTAATGCACAAAGTCGATCGCTACATAGCTGGAGGCAGTGTTAATTCTGACTGCTGATGTATGACGTTGTTTTGGAATGTTGATAGTCTGAGCATTCTAATCCGATAACATTGTCAGAGGAAGTACTTGCACCAATTATGAGTTCGGCTTCTGCCACTTGTGAAAGATTAGGACAATTCCATTCTCTCACAGAGGGTCTAGGGGATCATTAATCTGAATTGGGGGTGATTTTTGCAGAATACTTTAGGCATTAAAGAGCTTCCGAGGTGGCCGAGATGTGGTCTCAAGCTGAAATCGCCGGCTTAGCCCACGCTTAGCGCAAGACGCCATCTTGGTAAAGGAGTTGAAGCCAGCGTTAGGAACGGCCACCCGGAGGCTTGTTAAATGGCTGATTGACACTTAAAATGCTCATTAACGAGGCTGCATGGCATTTTGATGGCGAGAGCTTGCCCTGACGCCCTCTCATGATAGCAACCAGCTGTTCGGGAGTAAACACGGCGTCGATGTCGATTTCCAGCGCTACTTGAAAGGATGCTCACCATTTCATGTTCATTGCTGCTGGAGCTGTGAGAAGGATCTCTGAAACACATCGGGAGACATTCTGGGTCACTTTGCCAAGACTTCACCAACACTCGAACAACATTCATTGTGGAATTTCTATGAGGACTTCACCTAAAAAGAGTAAGTGCTGTGCTACTCCACCTTATTGGACACCTTATAGGAGTCACCAGGAGAAAGGGAGTGCTTGGCCATCGGTATCTTTCTAGGGGTCCCCCTTGGTCTGCAGGAGGAATGTAAGAACAGGACATGAGGCCAGGCAGAGCAACACCAGCTGCTGCAGGAGAGAGGGACAGGAGGGACGAGGTGATGTCCTTATCACCTGCGGATACAGGACATCCCTCCTCTTCTGGACCTCCTCCTGTAGACCTCTTCCTGTGGACCTCCTCATGTGGACCTCCTCCTTTGGACCTCCTCCACTAGGACCTCCTCCTCTGGACCTCCTCCACCAGAACCTCCTCCACCAGGACCTCCTTCTCTGGACCGCCTCCTCTGGACCTCCACCTCCAGGACCTCCTCCTCTGGACCTCCTCCACCAGGACCTCCTCCTCCTTTAGACCGCCTCCCCCTCTGGACCTCCTCCACCAGGACCTCCTCCTCTGGACCTCCAACACCAGGATCTCCTCCACCAGGACCTCCAGTGCTGTGGCCAGGAACCTGTGTGCGCCCTCTCCCTCATTCCCTGAGCCATACTGCAGCCTGCCGCTATGTGTCAGCCAGAGCGCTCCAGCCCTTCAGTGGAAGAGGGTGCGTGGAGCCCACATATACTGCTCCATGAAAATTGCATTTGATCAGCGTTTGAATGCTAGACCGTCAGGTTTCTGGTTCAGCACTTCCAGGCAAGTTCAAAATATGATATTCAGCAATTAGGACCAAGATTGCAAAATCCAGACTCTTAAACGGACGTGTCTTATTAGCACTACGCCTATTTAGTGGCTGTTTACACCCTAAATAACCGTCATTCGGTTCACAAGGCACCTGACCTGGAAGTACTTTGGGGGAGAAATTGCCCCTTTTTTTGCGATGCCCATTTGCGCCTCCAGGGGGCACTAATGGGGAGGAGAAGCCTTTTCATCCGGGGGGGGGGGGGGGAAGGAAGGTTGGGGAGAGGTGCGGGGGCGTTGGGAGCTAGCGGCTCCTGAGAAATTGCCCAGGAGTTTGCAGAGGCGTTGCTATGGCAGCGCTGCGCCCCACGGGGGCACCCCGGGCCACTGCACAACCCATGATGACGTCATTGTCATGCATGGCGAATCCTCACCGCCTTACGCCGACCCTTTACCGCCCCGCAGGGGAAATTGCCCCGCGGGTGGTGAAGTTGGCCAACATACCAAAGGGTGCCGGGCAACAGCCCCGGTACCACACTGCCCTGCTGGCCCAGCGAAGGCCATCAGAGGCCTTGCAGAGTGCACAGCGGCCCTCCCCTTTAAGAAAGGTGAAGGGGAGTTGAAGCACGTCAGCGCCACTCGGAGCATCTCCACTCCCTCCGAGGGGCGGTAAGCCCAATTCAGCGGCCAGGGCGGGACTTCCACGCCGGGCACAGGAAGTCCCGCCCCCAGCAGCCAATTTCGCTCTCTTTGTGTTTGACTGGCGGGCAAATGTTCCAATTGCACGCTCGCGACTCAGAGACCCACACACGGTTGACCAATAGGGATGTTCATGGCGCTGTGGCCAAACTAACCTAGGGTGTCGTGCGGAAAAGGCTTCTGCTGCTGAGGATTGACATTCCCCAGTTTGACAGGATACCAAAAGTACACAACTAAAATTCCATGCTAGAATGAGTCTGTGAGCCTGGAACACCATAACCAGACAAATTACCACTTAATACACAGCATTCTCAGCCCCCGAGGCTACTGTCAGTTCTCTTAATAACTCTCTCCGCAAGCCCGACCTGTCTATTAGCGTTTATACTTGGCTGCGTGCAACAGTTAGTGTGAACAGAAATGGTTTACGGTGTTTTTCTTAAAATAACTGCGTGGGTACTGCATTTTTCAGTGAAATTATTATACAAGAATGTTAATGTAGATTGGGATTGAATTACAAAACACACCGCTGGCAAAGCAATGGGCCTTAGTCTGCCCCCTCAACTGGTAAAAGATCCCATGGCACTATTTCGAAGAAGAGCAGGGGAGTTCTCCCCGGTGTCCTGGCAAATACTTATCGTTCAATCAACTTTAAAAAAACCCAGATTATCTGGTCGTTAGCACAATGCTGTGTGTGGGAGCTTGCTGCATGCAAATTGGCTGCCGCATTTCCCACATTACAAACAGTGACTATGCCTCAAAAGTACTTCATTGGCTGTAAAGCGCCTTGAGACGTTCGGTGGTCGTGAAAGGCGCATTAGAAATTCAAGTCTTTCTTTCTTTCAAGTGGCTTGGAGTTACATGTATGTGGAGGACTGCCCAGAATATCCTGTTACAGTTGCTGCAATTGAACCCAGCTTAAATTATTCACTAGTTACAACAGCACTTAATGATTAATTAGGTATCATTGATCTCCGGTAACTTACTTGATAGCTGCATGTCCCTGTTAGTAACATATATTTTCAGTGGACCAAATAATTTAACAGTTTTGTCACTGAAATTGCCTCCTTGATTGAATTACAGACTTCCAGTACAAGATGCTCTTCTTCAATGGACAACTGATTTGCCACAATTTGTGTGCATTTCTCCAGAGTATACACTTACCCTACTGTGCTTAAGTGCTCAGCTGTCTCGAGGCCACAAGCAACAGCACTCTCCAATGTAGTGTAGCATTGTGGGATTTTACTTCCTTCTCAAGTATTTTTATATTGAGGAATCTGAGGTGAGGAACCATAGCCTGTAATACAGGACATCCTGAAAGTTCAAATTAATAGACACAGGTGAAGAAGCTAGCCGAAACCTCCACTCTCCCCGTAACTGCAGTGTGCACCTTCTGCAAGATGCACTGCAGCAACTCGCCAAGGTTTCTTCGGCAGTATGATGTATTTCTTCATGGGTTCTTTACTTAAGAATTCATAGCGACACATTGCTGTTAAGAACCAGTTGGTTTATGAGCAAAGGTTTAACAATCACACTACACATTACCAGTTCATCCACCAGGCTCACAACTGCATACCTCAGGGTGGAGCCCCAAACCTAACTGACTGGGGTTTTATTGAGTCTTGTGAACTTCACATGACTGGCTACAAACCTGTGAGCATACTCACAGGTGCATCGTCTTAGGCAGTGCCTCAGAGTCGAGGATGACTTGCATCCACACTAAAATGAGTTCTCAGGTGACTGATGAGTCCAATATGGGACCGACAGTCTCTGTCACAGGTGGGGCAGATGGTGTTTGGAGGGACGGGAGGGTGGGGTGCTTGGGTCGCCGTGTGCTTCTTCCGGATGTTTGTGCTTGCTCCCGGTGAAGAGACTCGAGGTGTTCGGCGCCTTCCCGGATGCTTCTCCTCCACTTTGAGCGGTCTTGAGCCAGGGATTCCCAGATGTAGTGGGGATGTTGCACTTTTTGAAGGAGGCTTTGAGGGTGTCCTTGAAGCATTTCCTCTGCCCACCTGGGGTGCGTTTGCCGTGTCGGAGCTCCGAGTAGAGCGCTTGTTTTGGGAGTCTCGTATCGGGCATATGGACGATGTGGCCCGTCAATTGGAGCTGATCGAGCGTGGTCAATACTTCGATGCTGGGGATGTTGGCCTGAGTGAGAACACTGACGTTGGTGCGCCTATCCTGCCAATGGGTTTGCAGGATCTTGCGAAGGCAGCGTTGGTGGTACTTCTTCAGTGCTTTGAGGTGCCTGAGGTACATAGTCCATGTTCATCGCAAGTCACAACTGAAGGAATGCAAAATTCACAAGAAACCCCCGCTGTTTTGGGGCTCATTCGAAAGGAAATTTAATTTGGGACTATCTACCAAAAAGTTTGGAACTCTAAAGTGCTTATGGAAGAAACTACAAACTTTAATAGAATTTTGGATTTTAAAATACAAACTCAAGGCTGTGGGCGGACCTACGGAACTAGCAAGAGACAGTCTAATTAAGTAAAGCTACCTGGGTGTGAGGACTGAGTTAACCTGTCTGGAAGAATGAATATTCGAAAATCCTTCCCCCACAAGAGACATTAACATCACAAAATCACCCAGAGGTAGCTACCCATCAACAAGGAAAAGGAGGTGGGGTAGCATTGCTGGTTAAAGAGGAGATTAATGCAATAGTTAGGAAGGACATTAGCTTGGATGATGTGGAATCTATATGGGTAGAACTGCAGAACACCAAAGGGCAAAAAACGTTAGTGGGAGTTGTGTACAGACCTCCAAACAGTAGTAGTGATGCTGGGGAGGGCATCAAACAGGAAATTAGGGGTGCATGCAATAAAGGTGCAGCAGTTATAATGGGTGACTTTAATATGCACATAGATTGGGCTAACCAAACTGGAAGCAGTACGGTGGAGGAGGATTTCCTGGAGTGCATAAGGGATGGTTTTCTAGACCAATATGTCGAGGAACCAACTAGGGGGGAGGCCATCTTAGACTGGGTGTTGTGTAATGAGAGAGGATTAATTAGCAATCTCGTTGTGCGAGGGCCCTTGGGGAAGAGTGACCATAATATGGTGGAATTCTGCATTAGGATGGAGAATAAAACAGTTAATTGAGAGACCATGGTCCAGAACTTAAAGATTGGTAACTTTGAAGGTATGAGGCGTGAATTGGCTAGGATAGATTGGCGAATGATACTTAAAGGGTTGACTGTGGATGGGCAATGGCAAACATTTAGAGACCGCATGGATGAACTTCAACAATTATACATTCCTGTCTGGCGTAAAAATGAAAATGGGAAGGTGGCTCAACCGTGGCTATCAAGGGAAATCAGGGATAGTATTAAAGCCAAGGAAGTGGCATACAAATTGGCCAGAAATAGCAGCGAACCCGGGGACTGGGAGAAATTTAGAACTCAGCAGAGGAGGACAAAAGGTTTGATTAGGGCAGGGAAAATGGAGTACGAGAAGAAGCTTGCAGGGAACATTAAGACGGATTGCAAAAGTTTCTATAGATATGTAAAGAGAAAAAGGTTAGTAAAGACAAACGTAGGTCCCCTGCAGTCAGAATCAGGGGAAGTCATAACGGGGAACAAAAAAATGGCAGACCAATTGAACAAGTACTTTGGTTCGGTATTCACGAAGGAGGACACAAACAACCTTCCGGATATAAAAGGGGTCAGAGGGTCTAGTAAGGAGGAGGAACTGAGGGAAATCCTTATTAATCGGGAAATTGTGTTGGGGAAATTGATGGGATTGAAGGCCGATAAATCCCCAGGGCCTGATGGACTGCATCCCAGAGTACTTAAGGAGATAGCCTTGGAAATAGCGGATGCATTGACAGTCATTTTCCAACATTCCATTGACTCTGGATCAGTTCCTATCGAGTGGAGGGTAGCCAATGTAACCCCACTTTTTAAAAAAGGAGGAAGAGAGAAAACAGGGAATTATAGACCGGTCAGCCTGATATCAGTAGTGGGTAAAATGATGGAATCAATTATTAAGGATGTCATCGCAGTGCATTTGGAAAGAGGTGACATGATAGGTCCAAGTCAGCATGGATTTGTGAAAGGGAAATCATGCTTGACAAATCTTCTGGAATTTTTTGAGGATGTTTCCAGTAGAGTGGACAAGGGAGAACCAGTTGATGTGGTATATTTGGACTTTCAGAAGGCTTTCGACAAGGTCCCACACAAGAGATTAATGTGCAAAGTTAAAGCACATGGGATTGGGGGTAGTGTGCTGACATGGATTGAGAACTGGTTGTCAGACAGGAAGCAAAGAGTAGGAGTAAATGGGTACTTTTCAGAATGGCAGGCAGTGACTAGTGGGGTACCGCAAGGTTCTGTGCTGGGACCGCAGCTGTTTACACTGTACATTAATGATTTAGACGAGGGGATTAAATGTAGTATCTCCAAATTTGTGGATGACACTAAGTTGGATGGCAGTGTGAGCTGCGAGGAGGATTCTATGAGGCTGCAGAGTGACTTGGATAGGTTAGGTGAGTGGGCAAATGCATGGCAGATGAAGTATAATGTGGATAAATGTGAGGTTATCCACTTTGGTGGTAAAAACAGAGAGACAGACTATTATCTGAATGGTGACAGATTAAGAAAAGGGGAGGTGCAACGAGACCTGGGTGTCATGGTACATCAGTAATTGAAGGTTGGCATGCAGGTACAGCAGGCGGTTAAGAAAGCAAATGGCATGTTGGCCTTCATAGCGAGGGGATTTGAGTACAGGGGCAGGGAGGTGTTGCTACAGTTGTACAGGGCCTTGGTGAGGCCACACCTTGAGTATTGTGTACAGTTTTGGTCTCCTAACCTGAGGAAGGACATTCTTGCTATTGAGGGAGTGCAGCGAAGGTTCACCAGACTGATTCCCGGGATGGTGGGACTGACCTATCAAGAAAGACTGGATCAACTGGGCTTGTATTCACTGGAGTTCAGAAGAATGAGAGGGGACCTCATAGAAACGTTTAAAATTCTGATGGGTTCAGACAGTTTAGATGCAGGAAGAATGTTCCCAATGTTGGGGAAGTCCAGAACCAGGGGTCACAGTCTAAGGATAAGGGGTAAGCCATTTAGGACCGAGATGAGGAGAAACTTCTTCACCCAGAGAGTGGTGAACCTGTGGAATTCTCTACCACAGAAAGTTGTTGAGGCCAATTCACTAAATATATTCAAAAAGGAGTTAGATGAAGTCCTTACTACTAGGGGGATCAAGGGGTATGGTGAGAAAGCAGGAATGGGGTACCGAAGTTGCATGTTCAGCCATGAACTCATTGAATGGCGGTGCAGGCTAGATGGGCCGAATGGCCTACTCCTGCACCTATTTTCTATGTTTCTATGTTTCTATGGTCTGGACAAGCATTTCAGCATATACATCACAAAGAGGCCCAATCCAGCATGTATGCGAAAGACTAAGCACAAAAGGACATTGCAATTACCAAACTAATAATTCCATCAGGAAACAGTTTTCGAACATCAACCCACCCAAGACATGTCAACTTTTAATGAGCCCGACAAAATATTACAAAGAAGAACCAATCCCACCAAAATTATACAAAGGATTTTGAACAGATTTGGAGGCAAGATTAGAACACTGAAATCGTATAACTGACCCTGTTTTCAACAGAGTTTAGGTGGTTGCTAGGTGGCTACAAGACTGCTACTACCTCAGATGCCATACTACACCAGGTGCTATACTGCGAGTATGTCATCAAGACAAGGAGAGAAACCAACACGACAGTTGTAAACTAACTTCTCCAGCCTCGAAGTCCTGAAGTTCTGAAGGAAGGAAGAACATCATCATCGCAGCAGCGACCGAGCACAGTCAACGTGGTATCAAGGGAAAAACAACCGCGATCTACCGTTAACTATCAAAAGGGTTGGTAAGCATAGTCCCTGCCTGCCCTGAAGTCTAACCTAGCTAGAATTAGGTATTGGGAGGTGGGAGGTATAATTTACTGTGACCCCCACCCCCTTTGAATTTGTAGTGCATGGTTCTTTATTAGAGTGATTTGTGATTTTAAGTTTGACCTTGTACCTTTCCTTGTATTGTCCTTTATTAGAGTTAAGTTTGGCCTTGTATTTTCTTACTGGACTAATAAGCCTGTATTACCTTGATTGTAATAAAAACAAAGTTTCTTTTGCATCAAACCAGTGTCCTTTGCACTTTTGTCGTACCCCCCAAATGAATTCAGAGTACAGAACCCAAGGGCGTGGGAGCGATTCGAACCACTCAAGTTGGTCAGAAGGGAACCTGACCCCCTCATAGAGACCACCCCCCTTGCACAACTTACAAATTTATCGTAAGAATCCTCCTCAATCGCCTTCTCCCAGTGGCTGAAGAGCTCCTCCCAGAGTCGCAATGCGGATTCCGCCCACTAAGGGGCACAATGGACATGATCTTCACCGTGCGTCAAATTCAAGAGAAATGCAAGGAACAGCACCAACTGCTGTTCATGACCTTCTTCGACCTCACAAAGGCCTTCGAGTCTGTCGGAATAAGTATAAAAGAAAAAAAGAATTTGGAGCAGGAGTAGGCCATTTGGCCCCTCGAGCCTGCTCCGCCATTCAATAAGATCATGGCCGGTCTGATCATGGACTCAGCTCCACTTCCCTGCCCACTCCACATAACCCTTCACTCCCTTATCGCTCAAAAAATCTGTTTATCTCCACCTTAAATATATTCAATGACCCAGCCTCCACAGCTCTCTGGGGAAGAGAATTCCACAGATTTACGACTCACTAAGAGAAGAAATTCCTCCTCATCTCAGTTCTAAATGGGCGACCCCTTATACTGAAACTATGTCCCCTAGTTCTAGATTCTCCCACGATGGGAAACATCCTCTCTGCATCTACCTCGTCAAGCTCCCTCAGTTTCTTATATGTTTCAATAAGATCACCTCAACCTTTCTTCATAAGGGAATCGAAAACGGCCAGGGTGATATCCTTGACTAGTTTCGATCACCTGGATGGGTTGGAGAGGAATTTTCCCAGATTTTTTTTCCCCAATTGGCCTCGGTTTTTTATCTGTTTTTTTTGGCCTCTCCCAGGAGATCACACGGCTCCGGTTGGGGTGGAATGCAGAATGTTTCAGTGTAAGGGGTGTCGCAGTTGTGTGGGGCGGACTGGTTGGGCCGGATGCTCTTTACCTTTCCGCCATTGTTCATTGTTCATGGGTTTATGTGTAACCTTCAGGGCTGCTGACCGAGGGCCGTGTGGCTCTTTGTCGGCCAGCACGGACACAATGGGCCGAAATGGCCTCCTTCTGCGCTGTGGATTTCTATGTTTCTATGTTTCTAAGTCAACCCCTTCATCTCCAGAATCAACCTGGTGAACCTTCTCTGAACTGTCTCCAGCAAGTGTATCCTTCCTGAAATAAGGAGACCTTAACTGTATGCAGTACACTACCGGGAGGGATTATGGAGTGTCCTCCTCAATTTCGGCTGCCTCCAAAAGTTTGTCACCATCCTCCTCACAGGTGCATACATTACAAGCAGCACCTCCCAAACCCGCGACCATCACCACCTGGAAGGACCACCTCCAAGATGTTCTCCACCTAGAGTAAACAATGTAAATTTCTGGACATAAATAGAACCTACATTTTTGCGTGAATTTTAAAAATTTACCAGACGGTGGGACGGTTTCACCAAGTGAGAGAAACTGCATACCAGCACCGGTAATGGAGACAAGGAGATCCATTGGGCAATGGCTTCCTCAGGCAAAATGACCCCTTACCACCCTTGCAGCAAAGACAATTCCACTGCATAAGAACATAAGAACATAAGAAATAGGAGTAGGAGAAGACCATACGGTCCCTCGAGCCTGCTCCGCCATTCAATAAGATCATGGCTGATCCGATCATGGACTCAGCTCTACTTCCCTGCCTGCTCCCCATAACCCCTTATCCCTTTATTGTTTAAGAAACTGTCTATTTCTGTCTTAAATTTATTCAATGTCCCAGCTTCTACGGCTCTCTGAGGCAGCGAATTCCACAGATTTACAACCCTCTGAGAGAAGAAATTTCTCCTCATCTCTGTTTTAAATGGGCGGCCCCTTATTCTAAGATCGTGCACTCTGTCAAAGCTCTCCTCTGCATCAAAAGCGAGATCCAGGTTCAATTTAGCACAACATAATGTTAAGAAGCTGCTGGACATTATTAGATTGACAAGAATGATACCAGAACTGAGTGGGTCCAACTATCAGGAGATGACTGAGAGGTGATCTGATCGAGGTCTTTAAGAGTATGAAGCGAGCTCGATAGGGTAGGCGCAGAGAAGATGTTTCCACTTGTGGGGATTCCAAAACTAGGGGCCATAAATATAAGACGGTCACTAATTCAGGGAATTCAGGAGAAACCTCTTTACTCAGAGAGCGGTGAGAAAGTGGAACTCGCTGCCACAGGGAGTGGTTGATGCGAATAGTATAGATACACTTAAGGGAAAACCAGATAGGTGCATGAGAAAGAAAGGAAGTGAAGGAGGATATGCTGATGGGGTGAGATGAAGTAAGATGGGAGGAGGCTCGTGTGGAGCATAAACACTGGCACGGAGCAGTTGGGCCGAATGGCCTGTTTCTGTGCTGTACATTCTATGTATTAACAAACGGTTATGTAAGCAATAGGTCACATCTCTGGAAACCAAATTATTCAGATACGTTTGCAAGGATTTTTGAAATAATTCCAAAGAGAAATAGGCTAGTAGGCAGCAGACTTGAAGAGGCCCTTGTCCTTTGTCAAGATAAGAGAGGATGAAGGATCGCTTCAAGTGTGGGTGGCAGAACCAATAGTTGTGATTTTATGGAGGCTTTGTTTAGCTTATGATAAGAATGTTGATTTATATTCAGTTGCTGTCTGTGATTGTCCGCCCTTCACAGCAGCTTCTTTGATGCAGGACTTTGAAAGGTTCTGAAACTGAAGCATTTAGTACCGCACATTTTACAACACGTCCCAACCGATCGTTAGGCACCTACCTTTAACTTTTACCTGTATAAAATACTGGTTCGGCCTCAACTGGAGTATTGTGTCCAATTCTGGGCACCGCACTTTAGGAACATAAGAACATAAGAATTAGGAACAGGAGTAGGCCATCTAGCCCCTCGAGCCTGCTCCACCATTCAATAAGATCATGGCTGATCTGGCCGTGGACTCAGCTCCACTTACCCGCCCGCTCCCCGTAACCCTTAATTCCCTTATTGGTTAAAAATCTATCTATCTGTGACTTGAATACATTCAATGAGCTAGCCTCAACTGCTTCCTTGGGCAGAGAATTCCACAGATTCACAACCCTCTGGGAGAAGAAATTCCTTCTCAACTCGGTTTTAAATTGGTTCCCCGTATTTTGAGGCTGTGCCCCCTAGTTCTAGCCTCCCCTACCAGTGGAAACAACCTCTCTGCCTCTATCTTGTCTATCCCTTTCATGATGTTAAATGTTTCTATAAGATCACCCCTCATCCTTCTGAACTCCAATGAGTAAAGATCCAGTCTACTCAATCTATCATCATAAGGTAGCCCCCTCATCTCCGGAATCAGCCTAGTGAATCGTCTCTATACCCCCTCCAAAGCCAGTATATCCTTCCTTAAATAAGGTGACCAAAACTGCACGCAATACTCCAGGTGCGGCCTTACCAATATCCTATACAGTTGCAGCAGGACCTCCCTGCTTATGTACTCCATCCCTCTCGCAATGAAGGCCAACATTCCATTCGCCTTCCTGATTACCTGCTGCACCTGCAAACTAACTTTTTGAGAGTTTCATGCACAAGGACCCCCAGGTCCCTCTGCATCTCAGCATGTTGTAATTTCTCCCCATTCAAATAATATTCCCTTTTACTGTTTTTTTTCCCAAGGTGGATGACCTCACACTTTCCGACATTGTATTCCATCTGCCAAACCTTCGCCCATTCGCTTAACCTATCTAAATCTCTTTGCAGCCTCTCTGTGTCCTCTACAAAACCCGCTTTCCCACTAATCTTTGTGTCATCTGCAAATTTTGTTGCACTACACTCTGTCCCCTCTTCCAGGTCATCTATGTATATTGTAAACAGTTGTGGTCCCAGCACCGATCCCTGTGGCACACTGTAAGAGGTGGTTTGCAGGGGATCAGCTTTCCCTTCTGAGCGGTTCCGAATCGCTCCCACACCCTTGGTTCTAGACACTGGAATTATGAAGGGACTGTGATAGACTTGGACAGACAATCGGTTTCAAGGTAGGAAGCAGGTATGGCTTTATTGTGTTCAAAAAGAAGTAAAAGGCACACCTTTAATAACACACACAAACCAATACACACTGAGGGGTACAACACATTGATCAAATGTCAAATTACAGCCTATGGGGTAAAGAATACAGCTTAAGCTCTAAATGGGGTAAAAAGGAGAATGCAGATACATTTACACAAGTTATCCCAGCCTCCCCCCTCCCAATTCCCCTAACTAACTAAGTTATAGCTCTGGGGGTTCAGGGGCTATGCTCACCAATCCCTTTAGACAGTTGCCGGTGAATCACAGTTTCGGGGTTCGCTGCACTTGGCCTTCTAGGTTAGCCGTACCCCGGACGGAGGAGAGGACTTCAGACTGCATAGTCTTCGGTTGGGGTGCGTCCGTTGATGCGGTAAGTTGCGTTTCAGATGTATGGGATCAGTACCCACTTTCTTTGGTTTTAGTTAGTCCTTTTAGGTAATTTCTCACCCATTGGCCGTTCAGAAGTAGATTGTAGAGTGGAAATAAATGTCGATTCTTCGGTTTTTGCTGAGTTGGTTTTGGTTGGTCGTTTCGCTGGTTGTGGTAGCCCGGGTTTGTCAATTTGGTTGCTGTAACCTTCCATTTCGTGGGCCTCGAGCTCAGTCGGTCCTTGACGATTTCTTGTAGGTTCCTTCACAACTCCATTTCTTCACTCCGGCTGCTTGTGTCTGTCTGTGTTCCTTTCGAGTCTGTGTTCTGTTACTTCTGTGTTCTGCTAGTTTTGTGTTCTGCTGGTCTTTGCTCTGCTAGTTTTTTTCCTTGTAAAACTGGGGGATAGATATATCCCAAAAAAAAGGCTCCGTTATCTCCCATCAAATCTCTTGGGCTCGGTTTAAACTGTTCTGTCCATTGATTTTCAAATGTCTTCTTTGTCAGCAGTAACTCGATTAGGGTGTGAGAATGTGCTATCACTGGTTTTGCATTGTTTTAGGATTGTTCAGTTTTTCTGACCATGATTTCCATTGTGCTTGATTGGGTAATTCGATTATCTCTTAGGGGGTGAATAGCCTGGGGTCCTTAATGCACGAATTTGGCCCCACCTCCTGTATTTGGTAACTCTTTTTCGCAGCCAAAATGTTGTAGAATCTTAAAATTGATATGCTCCTTCCCATAGATGTTTAGGGGATCTCAAGCTTCTGTAATTTAGGTCCATTTTGAATTCCCTTTCCTATGAGTCCAAACACTGGGGGGAGGGGGTCTCCATGAATGCCTCCCCTTTTATCCCCCGCAGGCTTCGTCTGCCCCTTTAAACTCATTTTAAAAGCCCAGAAAGGGATTCTTCTCGTCTGTAGGGGAAAGGTACCTGGAATCTTTCCGAGATATTGGTAAATTCTACACACACCACTAACCAACCGATTTCCAACACGAAAAGGACCCATTTATCCCGACTCTCTGCTTTCTGTTAGCCAGCCAATTCTCTATCCATGCTAATACATTTCCTCTGACTCCGCGTAACTCTATCTTCTGCAGTAACCTTTTGTGTGGCACCTTATCGAATGCCTTTTGGAAATCTAAATACACCACATCCATCGGTACACCTCTATCCAGGAAGGATGTGATGGCCTTAGAGAGGGTGCGGAAAAGATTTGTGAGAACTGTTATGTCTGTGATGCACTTATGAATGACTCCACGAGGCAATGTTTTATACTCAAACTGTAGTGACCTTGGTCCTTTATTCGTAACTCCAGAGTGAGGCACAAGCATGGTGGGCAGCCTTTTATACTGGGCCCTGCACACCTATGCAGGTGACCCTCAGGTGGACAGCCTCTGCCACAGGGCAGGAAACCCCGGTCTCCACCAGTTGCACCCTCTAGTGGTGCCAGCATAGTATATACACAGTGTAAACCTTATTGATAGTAGATCAGGTAACAAGTCTCCATCTTATGCAACTATACAGTGACTACACAGAGATATATCTATCGTCTGCATTTATAACAAGAACGATTCCAGGGATGAGGGACGTCAGTGATGTGGATAGACTGGAGAAGCTGGGGTTGTTTTCGTTGTAGCAGAGAAGATTGAGAGGAGATTACATAGAGGTGTTCAAAATCATGAGGGGTCTAGGCAGAGTATGGAGAACCTGTTCCCTTTAGGTTCGAGGTGGTTGGCAGAAGACTCAAAGGCGACATGGAGGAAACTTTTTTACGCAGCGAGTGGTTAGGATCTGGAATGTGCTGCCTGAAAGTGTGCTGGAGGCAGATTCAATCAGGGCTTTCAAAAGGGGATTGGATAAGTACCTGAAGGAAAACAATTGCAGGGTTATGGGGAAAGGGCAGGGGAGTGGGACTAGCTGAAGTGCTCTTGCAGAAAGCCAACATGGGCACAACTGACCGAATGGCCTCCTTCTGTGCTGTAACCCTTCTATGATTCTTTCTTTACCTGAAATCTAATACAAGAGGTAGGTTTATTATTGGTGGTGACAAATGAGAAGTTGAACAGGACTATCTAGGTCAATGACTGGCAGACTATTTCTTGAATCGTACATTGTAGGGAAGGCTTGACAACTGACACACTTATGCAAAAATGACCCTTGTTGTGATACCCCCAGCAGATCAGCACTCTGTGTAAGTGAATGGAAGAGTAAGGGGGAAAATTTGGGTCCCGCCCCCCAACTCGCGAGGCGTGATACTTTGCGCCAGGCGCTGAAGTCCCGCCTCTCAGGAGAATTTGGGGTTAACGCCCCCGAAAGGAAGTGGAGCACAAAATCAAACACTCCACTTCCTTTCCGGAGCAGTAGCGGGGCGGACGGCTTGGGAGCGGGGTGCACGGCTCAGCAGTGCTACGCACTGAGGCCGTGTGGTGCTGCCAGGTAGGAGGGGCTCTCCCTTTAATTAAAGGGAAGGGCCCAAGCTGCAAACTCTGTAGTGAAGAAACGGTCCTCCCTGGACCACCGGGGAACGGTGGGTGCCGTGCCAACAAGCCCGGCACTCACGCAGAGAGCAAGACTGACCGATCGCGGCACGGGCCCCGCGTTCAAAGCATCAACGGGGAGCGCCAAAAAAAAAATCAGATCTTTTTTTTTCAAAAGCGCTGCACCTCCCCTTTAATTAGCGTCCCGCGAGCGGCGGCCATCCGGTACACGTCCCCTGAAGCCGCCGCTGTCATCGCCCCGGCGCAGCTTCAGGGGGGCGATGCCCAATTTAGGGTCCAGGACGCTAATGGGGGTCACGGCGGTGATGCCAGCATCGCCAGCGCAGCGGAGCAGTGCGCCACGGGTTACCGCCGCCGCTAAACTCCTGCCGAATTTAGTGGGAGTCGATTGTGGCGCCGTGCCCGGGCTTAAAGTCTTTTGCACCCCATTAGTGCCCGCCGGGGGAGCTAACGGAAGGCACAAACAACCCGAATTTCTATGTTTAGCATGGTGTAGCACATTGAGACTGCAATGTACGTTCCATAGTACAGTGCAATACAGGTTAACGCCACAGATTAAGAACTTAAGAAATAGGAGCAGGAGTAGACCATACAGCCCCTCGAGCCTGCTCCGCCATTCAATAAGATCATGGCTGATCTGATCATGGACTCAGCTCCACTTCCCCACCCGCTCCCCATAACCCTTCACATCCTTATCGTTCAAAAATCTGTCGATCTCCATTTTAAATATATTCAATGATCCAGCCTCCACAGCTCTCTGGGCCAGAGAATTCCACAGATTTACCCGCTGAGAAAAGAAATTCTTCCTCATTTCCATTGTAAATGGGCAGCCCCTTATTCTTAAACTGTTGTATATGCATGCCTATCTTCTGTGTGATGTCTGTAACACTGTTATGCAACACTGAATGTACCCTTACACTGTGCACACCTTACCTGTACACCAGAGGGTGCTGCTGTTGGAGACCTAAGGGTTACCTGCACACTGCGGGTAACCCAGTATATAAAGGAGCTCACAGCTTGGTGACTTCACTCAAGGAGCTGCAAATAAATGACTACAGGTCTACACAGTTTCAGTATCATGCCCTGCCTCGTGGAGTCATTTGCTAAAGGTATCTACATACACTGTATAAACTATGCCCTCTCGTTCTGGATTCCCCCACAAGGGGAAACATCCTCCCCCTTTTCATATGTCCCCAACCTCAGCTGGAATACACCAGACAGAGGGCCACTAGGGAGTAAAGAAAACGTGAAGCGAGTGTTACCCTGGGCCTCGCTCACATGCCTTCTACTACTCAGCCAATGAGTGGTGTAGCCAGATATCTGACACCAGATTGACCAACACTCTTAAGTGCAGATGTTGTGCAGCAGGCCACAAATAATAGAAAAACATTTAGAAATATAGAAAATAATATAATGGATAAAATGTGAATATGAAGCTGTTAGATTGTCGTAAAAACCCAACTGATTAGCTGATGCCCTTTAAAGAAAGAAGAAAGGCTTGCATTTATATAGCGCCTTTCATGACCGCCAGACGTCTCAAAGCGCTTTACAGCCAATGAAGTACTTTTGGAGTGTAGTCACTGTTGTAATGTGGGAAACGCGGCAGCCAACTTGCGCACAGCAAGCTCCCACAAACAGCAATGTGATAATCTGTTTTTTTGTTATGTTGGTTGAGGGATAAATATTGGTCAGGACACCGGGGAGAACGCCCCTGCTCTTCTGAAAGCTGCCGTCCTTACCCAGTCTGACCTTTGTGTGGTTCCAATGCAACAGCAACTTGGTTGACTCACAACAGCACGCTGAAATGGCCTCGCAACCACTCAGTTGTATCAAGCCGTTGCAGCGGTTCAAGAAGGCGGCTCACCACCACCTTCTCGGGGCAACTAATGTTGGGCAATAAATGCCGGCCTTGCCGGTGACGCCTACATCCCGGGAATGGAAAAAAAATCATGTTTGCCTGACCACTTTATCTGTTGAATAGTTATTAAACGGACCAGTTTCAAGTGATATGTACATTACTATGCAACCTGTCTTCCTAATTGAACTCTTTAAACCCTGTATCATTTGGCCAATATGACGTTCCATAAAAACCTACCTCTTTGACCAAGCTTTTGGTCATCTGTAGTCATTTCTTATGTGGCTCAGTGTCAAATTTATTGTGTTGTCTTGTAACACTACTGTGAAGCGCCTGGGGACATTTTACTACGTTAAAAGCGCTATATAAATACATGTTGTTGTTGTTGTTCACTTCAAACGTATTTCAGAAGTGCTTTGGGATGACCTGAGGTCATGAAAGGCGCTACAGAAATGCAAGTTCTTTTTTTTTCAATGCATTATTCAACCACAGCTAACACCTCTGGGATTACAAGATGTGCCTGATCAGGGGTGACCAAAACACTATACCTGGCTGAGCTGAAAGTTTACAAAATTCCATCCACATCTCTGGCTCTCATACCCCCTTCTATACCATCTATCTATCCAGGTCCCTCTTGAAGTTGCTAGCACTGGTTGCTTCGACTGCCTCCCCCTGGGCGGTCTGTCCCATAATTTCACCACCTTCTGTGCAAAGTAACCTATATGATTCGATCTCTGCCCCAGTTACTAATCAGTTTTTCTTCCTCTCAAAGGCGTGCAGAGAGTCAGCGCTCCCACACCAGCTGCCAATGTATTCCAGCTTATATCATTTTGTGTCGAGTCTCATTCTGTGGCCATTGCTCTGAAGCTGCCTCGTGTTCTGATTGGGTCACACGTTAAACACTGCGTCCAGTTTTGGCCCTTGAGCCGTAATGGAAACATCCCAGTTCTGGGAACTTGGCCAAGAATATCATCATCATCATAGGCAGTCCCTCGAAATCGAGGAAGACTTGCTTCCACTCTAAAAGTGAGTTCTCAGGTGACTGAACAGTCCAATACGGGAATTACAGTCTCTGTCACAGGTGGGACAGAGAGTGGTTGAAGGAAAGGGTGGGTGGGGAGTCTGGTTTGCCGCACGCTCCTTCCGCTGCCCGCGCTTGCTTTCTGCATGCTCTCGGTGACGAGACTCGAGGTGCTCAGCGCCCTCAAGGATGTTCCTCCTCCACTTAGGGCGGTCTTTGGCCAGGGATAAGCAACATGCCCAGCCCCACATATCAGGAGTTTATGGTGAGAGTGAAGCTTTCTTTGGACAAGAGGAAGACTTTGAGGGAAAACCCGATTGAAGTTTTCAAGATTAGGCACTGAAATCGCTAAGAGTAGATCCGGACACCTTGATCCCTTTGACGAAGGATTCAAATAGCGGAGGACGTAAGATAAAAATGAAGTAGTTAGGTTTATAAAGGGAATCAGCTGGAACTTTTTCAACCAGAGCGTAACAGACTTGTGAAATAGCTGACCAGGGAAGCCTACTGAATTGCACAGGATAAATGGGTTCATAAGAACATAAGAACATAAGAAATAGGAACAGGAATAGGCCATACAACCCCTCGAGCTTGCTCCACCAATCAGTAAGATCATGGCTGATCTGATCATGGGCTCAGGTCCACTTCCCCGCCCGCGCCCCATAACCCCTTATCTCCTTATCGTTTAAGAAACTGTCTATCTCTGTCTTAAATTTATTCACTACCCCAGCTTCCACAGCTCTCTGAGGGAGCAAATTCCACAGATTTACAATCCTCTGAGAGAAGAAATCTCTCCTCATCTCTGTTTTAAATGACCGGCCCCTTATTCTAAGATCATGCCCTCTAGTTCTAGTCTACCCCATCAGTGGAAACATCCTCTCTGCATCCATCTTGTTAAGCCCCTTCATAATCTTATACGTTTCGATAAGATCGCCTCTCATTCTTCTGAACTCCAATGAGTAGAGGCCCAACCTACTCAACCTTTCCTCATAAGTCAACTCCCCATCCCCGGAATCAATCGAGTGAACCTTCTCTGAACTGCCTCCAAAGCAAGTATATCCTTTTGTAAATATGGAAACCAAAACTGCACGCAGTATTCCAGGTGTGGCCTCACCAAAACCTTATATAGCTGTAGCTTTATAAGCTGTTCCTTGCTTTTCTACTCCATCCCCTTTGCAATTAGGGCCTTCCTGATTACTTGCTGTACCTGCATACTATCCTTTTGTGTTTCATGTACAAGTACCCCCCAGGTCCCGCTGTACTGCGGCACTTTGCAATCTTTCTCCATTTAAATAATAACTTGCTCTTCGATTTTTTTCTGCCAAAGTGCATGACCTCACACTTTCCGACATTATACTCCATCTGCCAAATTTTTGCCCACTCACTTAGCCTGTCTATGTCCTTTTACAGATTTTGTGTGTCTCCTCACACATTGCTTTTCCTCCCACCTTTATATCATCAGCAAACTTGGCTACATTACACTCAGTCCCTTTTTCCAAGTCGTTAATATAGATTGTAAATAGTTGGGGTCCCAGCACTGATCCCTGCAGCACCCCACTAGTTACTGATTACCAACCTGAGAATGAACCATTTATCCTGACTCTCTGTTTTCTGTTAGTTAACCAATCCTCTATCCATGCTAATATATTACCCCCAACCCCATGAACTTTTATCTTGTGCAGTAACCTTTTATGTGGCACCTTGTCAAATGACTTCTGGAAGTCCAAATACACCACGTCCACTGGTTCCCCTTTATCTGCCCTGTTTGTTACATCCGCAAAGAACTCCAGCAAATTTGTCAAACATGACTTCCCCTTCATAAATCCATGCTGACTCTGCCTGACCGAATTTTGCTTTTCCAAATGTCCTGCTACTGCTTCTTTAATAATGGACTCCCAACATTTTCCCAACCACAGATGTTAGGCTACCTGGTCTGCCTCCTTTTTTAAATAGGACAAATAGAGAGATGGGATTGAAGGATATGGTGAGAAAGTGAAAGAAAGAAAGACTTGAATTTATAGAGCGCCTTTCATGACCATTGGATGTCTCAAAGCACTTTACAGCCAATGAAGTACTTTTGGAGTGCAGTTACTGTTGTAATGTGAGAAACGCAGCAGCCAATTTGCGCACAGCAATGTAATAATGACCAGATAATCTGTTTTTGTTATGTTGATTGAGGGATAAATATTGGCCAGGACAACAAGGATAACTCCCCTTCTCTTCTTCGAAATAGTGCCATGGGATCTTTTGCGTCCATTTGAGAGGGATCTCGGTTTAACGCCTCATTCAAAAGACGGAAAGTGGGAAAGTGGCACTGATCTATCAAAGAGTGATTGACTTGTTGGGTCTATTGACTTATTCTGCTTCCTAAAATATCCTACTATTATTATGTCCTGTGCTCTCTTCGGGAGTGAACACATCGATTGAATGTCCAATTGAATACTTTTGTGTGTTGTAGATTTCAGGCCTATGACCCTTTCCACTGCCTCTCAGCCCCACTACAGCTAACATCCTTCGTGCCACATATCCATGGCATAACTAAGACCGCCTATTTCCATCTTTGTAACATTGGCCGTCTCTGCCCTTGCTCAGCTCATCTGCTGCTGAAGCCCTCATCCATGCCTTTGTTACCTCTAGACTTGACTATTCCAACACACTCCTGGCTGGCCTTCCACATTCTACCCTACGTGAACATGAGGTGATTCAAAACTCGGCTGCCCGTGTCCTAACTCGCACCAAGTCCCGCTCACCCATCACCCCTGTGCTCGCTGACCTACATTGGCTCTCGATTAAACAACGCCTCGGTTTCAAGATTCTTATCCTTATTTTCAACCCTTAGATACCCTTAAATTGGTAACAACAATGTTACAGTTTACTTACTGATATAAAAAATAAAAAGAAAAGCTACTCACCAATCACCAGCCAATTACTTACCCCCTTGGCTGTGACGTCACCTTTTGATTCCTTTCTACTTCTTTTTTTGCCTTCTCTTCCCGCTGTAGCTGTACAAGTACGCCTTTATAGGCCGCTCCGACACCACGCACTCCGGCCTCTCGCCAACTGCCGCTGCCTGTGGAACACCCGCTGGGCCTTTATAGGCCGCTCCGACACTGCTCCCGCCTCTCGCCGACTGCCGCTGCCTGTGGAACACCCGCTGGGCCTTTATAGGCCGCTCCGACACTGCTCCCGCCTCTCGCCAATTGCCGCTGCCTGCGGAACACCCGCTGGGCCTTTATAGGCCGCTCCGACACTGCTCCCGCCTCTCGCCGACTGCCGCTGCCTGTGGAACACCCGCTGGGCCTTTATAGGCCGCTCCGATACTGCTCCCGCCTCTCGCCAACTGCCGCTGATGATGTAATAAGGATGCACCCGAGGCGCGGGAACAAATTACCGGGTGACAGAGTGGCGGCTGCTAGTACCTGGGGCTGTCTCTCTCTCTCTCTCTCTCTCTCTCTCTCTCTCTCTCTCTCTCTCCTTCACAGGCCCAAGGCGCACCGGCGGCATCGGAAATCCGCCGAATAACTTACAGCTTCCCCACCAACCTCGAGAGAACACGACGGCACCAAAGCGCATCCCGATCCCAAAATTATAATCGCTCAACCATTGGTGGCCGTGCCTTCAGCTGCCTGAGCCCCAAGCTCTGGAACTCCCTGCCTAAACCTCTCTGCCTCTCTATCTCTCTTTCCTCCTTTAAGACACTCCTTAAAACCTACTTCTTTGACCAAGCTTTTGGTCATCTGCACTAATTTCTTCTCATGTTCGGTGTCAAATTTTTTATTTTTGTTTTATAATACTCCCATGAAGTCCCTTGGGACATTTCACTACGTTAAAAGTGCTATATAAACACAAGTTGTTGTTGTTTGCAAAGTACCACAGGAAGCTCAGTTTCCTGCAGTTGAATTGCACCTTGATGCCAAAGCTGAAGAATAGAAACATAGAAACATAGAAACATAGAAAATAGGTGCAGCAGTAGGCCATTCGGCCCTTCAAGCCTGCACCGCCATTCAATAAGATCATGGCTCATCATTCACCTCAGTACCCCTTTCCTGCTTTCTCTCCATACCCCTTGATCCCTTTAGCCATAAGGGCCATATCTAACTCCCTTTTGAATATATCCAATGAATGGGCATCAACAACTCTCTGCGGGAGGGAATTCCACAGGTTAACAACTCTCTGAGTGAAGAAGTTTCTCCTCATCGCAGTCCTAAATGGCTTACCCCTTATGCTTAGACTGTGTCCCTTGGTTCTGGACTTCCTCAATATAGGGAACATTCTTCCTGCATCCAACCTGTCCAGTTCCGTCAGAATTTTATATGTTTCTATGAGATCCCCTCTCATCCTTCTAAACTCCAGTGAATAAAGGCCCAGTTGATCCAGTCTCTCCTCATATGACAGTCCAGCCATCCCGGGAATCAGTCTGGTGAACCTTCGCTGCACTCCCTCAATAGCAAGAATGTCCTTCCTCAGATTAGGAGACCAAAACTGTACAACTGCAGTAAGACCTCCCTGCTCCTATACTCAAAACCCCTAGCTATGAAGGCCAACATACCATTTGGCTTCTTCACCGCCTGCTGTATCTGCATGCCAACTTTCAATGACTGATGTACCATGACACCCAAGTCTCGTTGCACCTCCCCTTTTCCTAATCTGCCACCATTCAGATAATATTCTGCCTTTGTGTTTTTGCCCCAAGATGAATAATCTCACAATTATCCACATTATACTGCATCTGCCATGCATTTGCCCACTCACCTAACCTGTCCAAGTCACCCTGCAGCCTCTTAGCGTCCTCCTCACAGCTCACAACGCCACCCAGTTTAGTGTCATCTGCAAACTTGGAGATATTACACTCTATTCCTTCATCCAAGAGTGGAAGATGCCTGTGCTTGGATTTTTTAACATGTGGTGACCGTTGCACACCAGCCACCACACGGACTTGACAGAGCTAGGTCTTGGTCCAGTGGCAAGGATTAACCAAGACGACTGGAGACCTGCTCTGCTGCATGGACCTAGTGCGCGCACATATCTCAGTGTGCGCTGGCCCGTGCTGCCCCTGGACCCTCACCTCTTCTGGGCCCTGAACTCACGTCTCTCCTGGGCTCCGATCACGTCCCTCTACAATCTCTCGTCGCTCCTTCGCCCGACCTCGCTGCTCCTGCTGTACCTGCCCACGCTCCAATCACCAACCTGGACCTTGATGGCATCACTCTTTGGAGGTGTTAACCCATTTAAAATAAACAGGCTGCCACTTTCCTCTGGTGGGTCATAATCTTAAAATGAGAGCTAGGCCATTTAGAATTGATATGTATATTGTAAATAGCTGGGGTCCCAGCACTGAGCCCTGCGGCACCCCACTAGTCACTGCCTGCCATTCTGAAAAGGATCCATTTATCCCGACTCTCTGCTTCCTGTCTGCCGACCAGTTCTCTATCCACATCAATACATTACCCCCAATACCATGTGCTTTAATAGTCACACGTCAAAAAATATGCCTCCTTTTTGGCTTGTTCGCCAAATACCTTTTTTTAAGTGACAAGTATGGCTAATAACTTTTTATTTTATGCACAAGCCCCTTGTCAGATTGGCCACAAGAATGACGATTAGCACAGTTCCAACTCACCTTCAGACAAATACCATAACCACAAAAGGTTAGAAACAGTGACATTTGAAGCCAATGTTGATCTACATTGTTCCAATGGCCAAGACTTTGTTTTCATACATCACTCGCTCATAGACAATTCAACCTGAATTGGGCGTGGGCTGTAAACAAGATTAATCTTTGTCCTGTTGAATCACAGACAGTTTATCTCCAGACAAACACTCACTTCTTCCTCTTCAGAAAGATCAAAGCACACACCGAAGGATCTGCTTTACATCATTGCTGGGAAGAAAGCCTTAATGCACCAGAATTTCAGTACAAAGTGCGTGAGCTTGGGTTAGATAACATGCTTCAATGACTCTACAGGGGCTTTAGCGAGATTTGCACAAGTTACATCAATGCATCAAACCGCTCAGAGTTTCATCAACACTGGGTACTTTGTAAACACCTCAATGACCAGATAATCAGAAATGATGACAGTCAGAGCATCCTTAGATCTTTCCAATCTTACCATAAAAGGTGCAAAGTACCTTTTATTAAGTAAACATGATATTCTCAGCCTTTTGGGTATGTTGCACAGTGTTTGACATTAATATCCTTTTATTTAATCAGAGCTGTCACACCGTGTGGGAATAATATTGCCGACTCCCTTCTTCACATGCTCAGTCCAGACAGAAAGGCGGTTAAATTTAGATACATCTGCCCAAAGCATGCACCACTCGAAGCCCATGGACATAACTCACTACATCTTCCTTGAATTTGGAAAGAGGAAATATGGATATGATTTCATTGTCTACATTTAAATAAAACAAAGGTTTTTTTTGCATTCAAGAGTATTGATAGAAATCTTAGTCTTTCCATTGTGTAGTTTTGCGCTGTTCAATGCAGAAATATCTCAATTAACTCTAGTTTAACTGAAAGAGTATAATGCATATCCAAAGTTATCAAGCCATCTCTGTTCTAAAGCTACTGGGCCACAGCTCCTCATCACTTTATATGACATCCTTCTCTTCTTCTTCTGAGGCAATCCCCCAGAGTCGAGGATGACTTGCTTCCACACTAATATGAGTTCTAAACTGATTGACGCGGGACCTACAGTCTCTGTCACAGGTGGGGCAGACGGTGGTTGGAGGGACGGGTGGGTGGGTGGCCTGAGTTGTCGTACTCTCCTTCCACTGTATGTACTTGGCTTCCGGCGAAGAGGCTCGAGGTGTTCGGTGACTTCTCGGATGCTCCTCCTCCACTTTGAGCGGTCTTGGGCCAGGGATTCCCAAGAGTCGGTGGGGATGTTGCATTTTTTCAAGGAGGCTTTGAGGGTGTCCTTGAAGCGTTTTCTCTGCCCTCCTGGGACTCGCTTGCCGTGCTGGAGCTCTGAGTAGAGCGCTTGTTTCGGGCGTCTAGCATCGGGCATGCGGACACTGTGGCCCGCCCACCGGAGCTGGTCGAGCGTGGTCAATGCCTCGATGCTGGGGGTGTTGGCCTGAGAGAGAACGCTGACATTGGTGTGCCTATCCTGCTATTGCATAGACTACAACTTTTTTTATGAGGTGAAGAACCAAAGCCCATGGTGGAAAAACAACAGCAAGATTGGAAAGCCAGAAGGGGGAAGTGATATGTTCTTACACAACGGAGGTAGGTGCAAGTATTGTTCAACTGAAAATGTTGAGTTTTTTTTGTTGCTACGGGCAATTTTCTAAGATTGGATTCTGTGACGATCAGACAAATGTTTTGCACATCACTGCAAAGGGTTTATGTTATCAGGTTTTTGGGCTGACATCGAAGTGAGCTGTTGACGAGGTCTCCGCATGGATGATGTGCAGATGGTTTAATGCTCACAAAGATGCCACCCAAAGTGAGAGTGAGTGACACCATTTTGTTTAAAGCAAAGAACATTTTAGAATATTTCAAAAGAACTCTCTTCACACAATCCCTTTTTTGTAATGACCCTGAATGCTTAGATAATGCAATAGCTTTTATAACAGAACTGTCACAGCCTTATGTATTTTTTGTACAGTGATTACTGGAAGCGGACTTCCTGTCCCCTATGATCTGGAGTGCGCCCTTTTCTGCCCATCATCATCACAGGCAGTCCCTCGAAATCGAGGAAGACTTGCTTTCACTCTAAAAGTGAGTTCTCAGGTGACTGTGCAGTTCAATATGGGAATTACAGTCTCTGTCACAGTTGGGACAGACAGTGGTTGAAGGAAAGGGTGGGTGGGGAGTCTGGTTTGCCAGCTCGCTTCTTCCGCTACCCGTGCTTGGTTTCTGCATGCTCTCGGCGACAAGGCTCAAGGTGCTCAGCGCCTGCCCGGATACTCTTCCTCCACTTAGGGCGATTTTTGGCCAGGGATTCCCAGGTGTCGGTGGGACTATTGCACTTTATCAAGGAGGCTTTGAGGGTGTCCTTGAAACAGTTCCTCTGCCCACCTGGGGCTCGCTTGTCGTGTAGGAGTTCTGAGTAGAGCGCTTGCTTTGGGAGTCTTGTGTCGGGCATGCGGACAAAGTGGCCCGCCCAGCGGAGCTGGTCAAGTGTGGTCAGTGCTTCGATGCTGGGGATGTTGGCCTGATCGAAGACACTGACATTGGTGCATCTATCCTCCCAGGGGATTTGTAAGATCTTGCGGAGACATCGTTGGTGGTATTTCTCCAGCGATTTGAGGTGTCTACTGTATATGGTCACATCTCTGAGCCATACAGGAGGGCGGGTATCACTGCAGCTCTGTAGACCATGAGCTGGGTGCCAGATTTGAGGGCCTGATCTTTGAACACTCTCTTCCTCAGGCGATCGAAGGCTGTGCTGGCGCACTGGAGGCGGTGTTGGACCTCGTCGTCGATGTCTGCCCTTGCTGATAGTAGGCTCCCGAGGTATGGAAAGTGGTCCACGTTGTCCAGGGCCGTGCCGTGGATTTTGATGTCCGGGGAGGGGCAGTGTTGTGTGGCAGGGTCAGATTGGTTGAGGACCTTTGCCTTATGGATGTTTATTGTAAGGCCCATGCTTTCATACGCCTTGGTATGAACGACCGGATGACCTGGGGTTTTCAGCAGGAAACCCTGAGTACCTATTCCAGTTATTGAAATATGCCATGTTGAATTGTACAACTTCAAACCAACAACTGCTTTATTTTAAAACAAAACGCATGATTGAACAGTGAACAATTTTCAAACTGACAACAGTCACTTTCCTACGCTCCTTGGTAATGGAAAATAATAAAGGTGGAACTTACTATCTCTGTAAACGCACACTCATTTCTCCAGCCAAGCTTCTCAAAGCTAGCAGTGCAGAACTTTTTGGAAATGCATGGAACTTTCTTGCATTGCTTGCTGGGACCCACTTCACGCTCTCTCTGGGAGAGAGGAAGGCAGAACCTTCTCTGGCACCTCTCTGATGTCTGTGAGATGGGAGAGGGTTTGGTCTACCCAAGCTGTCAATCAGAGTTACTACACTGGGCAGGACATCTCTCCTATTATGTGTGAGCGTTGGGCTTGGAGCCAAGCTGTGCAAATAGGAGGCAACAACGGCAGGTATCACAAAGCGTGATCCACTCACAATAGCCTGAAATGCTTTAGGCTGTACACAATGATTGTACATAATGATTGGACCAATCATCTTTCTTCGCATGGCCAATTAACACTTTAAATCGCCATAGTGCATTTCCTACAGTCCAACAGTGACTATACTTCAAACGTAGTTCAGTGTAAAGTGTTTTGGGTCATCCTGGGGTTGTGAAAGGCGCTATAGAAATGCAAGTTCGTTCAAGTTCTTTCTTATAGTGGCTGTTCTGATTTCAGGATCCTGGCTTCTGGTTGAGAAGAAATATGGAATTTAGTACGACAGAAGTTAAAACAATCAATGTATTACAAGAACTACTCCGAGTTCTTTGGGCGGGGGGTGGGGGGTTGAGACTTTTCTACTCATAAAGTTGGGAAAGTCTATGTGGCACTGTGATCATGATGTGCAGAACGCTCTTTTGGCAGGGGTTGGGGGGGGGCGGTCTTATCTTATGTTATCATAGGTGTCAGTATTGGAGAATTGGGCACTTTTTGTACTCCTGTCAATCACAGTGCGATCAAGTATCATGTAGATAGTAAGGAACTTGAGCCTCCCTTTGCAAGCAGCCTTAACACACATCCATCATCTAGTCCGCACTAGGAATCCATCATCATCATCATAGGCAGTTCCTCGAAATCGAGGAAGACTTGTTTCCACTCTAAAAATGAGTCCTTAGGTGGCTGAACAGTCCAATATGAGAGCCACAGTCCCTGTCACAGGTGGGACAGATAGTCGTCGAGGGCAAGGGAGGGTGGGACTGGCTTGCCGCATGCTCTTTCCACTGCCTGCACTTGGTTTCTGCATGCTCTCGGCGATGAGACCATATCACCTTGCTGAATGACGGAGTAAAACAACAATGAGTGCTGCACTGCGGGGAGCTTTGTGTTATGACCTCGTGCCCCCACCAACACTTCAGTTCATTCGAGCCACACTTCACTAAGGGCCCCTACACTCACCACACAGGACGGGAATTCACCTCGTAGGTTGGATCAACTCGAGATTCCAGAGGCAAGAGGGCAGCACTCCAATCCTCTGCACCCTCCAATTAACATATCTTCCCTGCTGAGGTCCACATCCTGAGAGTTGACTAAAATAATTTGCTCCAACCCCGCTGCGCTCTAACCTGCCTCCTGATCCACAGAACAGTGGTGTAGATGGTGACGATGTGCGATAGTTTAGAACGGGGCGAACAAGCCGGCGACCCCTTTCACATCTCTCCCCATTGAAATTTCCACTGATGTCTGAGGAAAAAGACCCAGTTCCCTAAGCCTATGGTGATAACTAAGCATCTTGGGATGTTTTACTATATTAAAGGCGCTATATAAATACAAGTTGTTGTTTTAAACTCGGGATGATTTCTAGTGGCCCTCCTTTGAACCATTTCCAGAGCTTCTATATAAATGAGGTCCATATAGAGTCTTGTGCAAGGACACTATAGTTCCTTTAACTTTACATTGAATTGTCCTTACTCTACACCCTAGTATTCTATTCGCCTTTGCAAACGCCTATGGTACTATTGTGTTCCTAACACTGCACACAGGGAGGTTAAAGTAACAGTGACCTCAGTCTTTATTAAGACACTCCAGTGTGAGGAACAGGCCTTAGGGGCCGGCTTATATACAGTGCTCCCAACGGATGCTGGGATCTCTTGGGACTTCAGGGGATGCTCTCACTGGTGGCGGAACATGGGAGTGCCTGCTTTACAGATACATAACATCACTTCACCCCCCGCCAAAGTCAAAGTGAAAACTATTTGCAAGGTCGGGAGCCTTTCTTTCCCTGGTGGACCGCCTCGGTACAAATGTCTGTTCTGGTGTGTTGGCTGTGCCCTCACTGGGCTGGCGTGTTGTTGGCCCCGCAGGGCTGCTGGGTGAACCTGGCCTTGCTGGGCTGTTGGGCGTGATGGGTTCGATTTCCTGGTCCGGAGTGGTGTCGTTGATCCTTTGGGTGTGTGTTGTGGGCTCGAAAAAGGTGGTGTCTGCTGTGGGTTGTTCAGGGCAGTCTGTGAACCACAGCCTCGTTTGGTCCAGGTGCTTTCTGCAAATTTGTCCATTGTCTAGTTTGACCACAAACACCCTACTCCCTTCTTTTGCTATCACCGTGCCCGCGATCCACTTGGGACCATGTCTATAGTTTAGCACATACACAGGGTCATTCAGATCAATTTCCCGTGACACAGTGGCGCGACCATCGTTTACATTTTGTTGCTGCTGCCTGCTCTCTACTTGATCATGCAGGTTGGGGTGAACCAGCGAGAGTCTGGTTTTGAGTGTCCTTTTCATGAGTAGCTCAGCCGGGGACACCCCTGTGAGCGAGTGGGGTTTCGTGCGGTAGCTGAGCAGTACTCGGGACAGGCGGGTTTGGAGTGAGCCTTCTGTGACTCATTTAAGGCTCTGTTTCATTGTTTGTACTGCCCGCTCTGCCTGCCTATTGGAGGCTGGTTTAAACGGGGCCGAGGTGACATGTTTGATCCCATTGCGGGTCATGAATTCTTTAAATTCGGCACTGGTGAAACATGGCCCGTTGTCACTGATCAGTATGTCAGGCAGGCTGTGGGTGGCAAACATGGCCCTCAGACTTTCAATGGTGGCGGTGGTGGTGCTTCCCGACATTATTTCACATTCAATCCATTTTGAAAAAGCATCCACCACCACCAGGAACATTTTACCGAGAAACGGGCCCGCATAGTCGACATGGTTCCTCAACCATGGTCTGGAGGGCCAGGACCACAAACTTAGTGGTGCCTCTCTGGGCGCGTTGCTCAACTGAGCACACACGCTGCATTGCCGTACACAGGACTCTAAGTCAGAGTCGATACCGGGCCACCACACGTGGGATCTGGCTATCGCTTTCATCATTACTATATCCGGGTGTGTGCTATGGAGATCCGAGATGAACGACTCCCTGCCCTTTTTGGGTCGCACTACGCGGTTACCCCACAACAGGCAGTCTGCCTGAATGGACAGCTCGTCTTTTCGCCACTGGAACGGCTTGATTGGCTCTTGCATTTCAACGGGGATGCTGACCCAGCTCCCATGCAGTACACAGTTTTTTACTAGGGACCGCAGAGGATCTTGGCTGGTCCAAGTCCTAATTTGGCAGGCCGTGACAGGTGATTTATCATTTTCAAACGCTTCCATGACCATCAACAAATCTGCGGGCTGCGCCACCATCAACAAGTTTGCAGGCTGCGCCATTTCCACCCCCGTGGTGGGCAATGGTGGCCGACTGAGAGCATCCGCACAGTTCTCGGTGCCTGGCCTGTGGCGGATGGTATAGTTATACGCTGATAGTGCGAGTGCCCACCTTTGTATGCGGGCTGAGGCATTAGTATTTATCCACTTGTTTTCAGCGAACAGGTATATGAGAGGCTTGTGATCAGTTTCCAGCTCAAATTTGAGGCCAAACAGGTACTGATGCATTTTCTTTACTCCGAACACACACACGCTAATGCCTCTTTCTCAATCATGCTGTAGGCCCTCTCGGCCTTAGACAAGCTCCTGGAAGCATAGGCGACAGGTTGCAACTTCCCCGCAATGTTAGCTTGTTGTAATACACACCCGACTCTGTACGACGACTCATCACATGCTAGCACAAGTCTTTTACACAGCTTATACAATACAAGCAGCTTGTTGGAGCATAAAATGTTTCTGGCTTTCTCAAAAGCAATTATTTGGTTTTTTCCCCATACCCAGTTCTCACCTTTGTGCAATAACACATGTAGGGGCTCTAAGAAGGTGCTTAACCCCAGTAGGAAGTTACCAAAATAGTTGAGGAGTCCCAGGAACGACCACAGCTCCGTGACGTTCTGTGGCCTGGGCCCGCTCCTGATAGCCTCTGTCTTGGCGTCTGTGGGCCAAATGCCGTCCGCCGCGAACTTTCTCCCCAAAAACTCCATTTCTGTTGCCATGAAGACGCATTTCGACCTCTTCAGCCTCAGCCCTACGCGATCCAGTCGCTGGAGGACCTCCTCCAGGTTTTGTAGGTGCTCGACGGTGTCCCGACCCGTGACCAATATGTCGTCCTGAAAAACCACCGTGTGTGGTACCAACTTGAGTAGGCTCTCCATGTTTCTCTGGAAGATCGCTGCAGCTGACCAAATTCCAAACGGGCATCTGTTGTAGATGAACAGTCCCTTGGGCGTGTTGATGCAGGTGAGGCCCTTTGAAGACTCCTCCAGCTCCTGTGTCATGTAGGCCAAAGTCAGGTTGAGCTTGGTGAACATCTTGCCTCCTGCCAGCATCGCAAATAGGTCGTCTGCCTTAGGTAGCGGGTATTGGTCCTGTAGCGAGTACCGATTAATAGTTACTTTATAATCGCTGCAAATCCTGACCGTGCCATCACTTTTGAGTACTGGAACAATCGGGTTGGCCCACTCGCTGAATTCCACTGGGGAGATGATGCCCTCGCGTTGCAGCCTGTCCAGCTCGATTTCCACTCTCTCCCTCATCATACCGCTCGCGCCTTGTGGTGAATGGGTCGTGCCTCTGGGACCAAGTGGATCCGCACCTTCGCTCCGGAAAAGTTTCCAATGCCTGGCTCAAAAAGGGAAGGAAATTTGTTAAGAACCTGGGTACATGAGGCCTCATCGACATGTGAGAGCGCTCGGATGTCATCCCAGTTCCAGCGGATTTTGCCCAGCCAGCTCCTTCCAAGCAGTGTGGGGCCATCACCCGGGACAATCCAGAGTGGCAGTTCATGCACCGTGCCCTCGTAGGTGACCTTGACCATGGCGCTGCCCAGGACAGTGATGAGCTCTTTGATGCACATTCTCAGTTTCGTGTGGATGGGGCTCAGGGCTGATCTGAGTGCCTTGTTGCACCACAGTCTCTCAAACATATTTTTACTCATGATGGATTGGCTAGTGCCTGTGTCCAGTTCCATGGCTATGGGGAAGCCATTCAATTTTACGTTTAGCATTAGAGGTGGACATTTCGTCGAAAATGTGTGCATCCTGTGTACTTCAGCATCTGCCACCTCGCTCTGAGGCTCGAAATTGCTTTGGTCCACCATGGACCGATCTTCCTCTGCCACGTGGTAGTTAGCAGGTTTTGCAGAGCTTGCAGCTCGTCTGCAAGCTCATTGGAGGTGCCCCATTGTTCCTCAGCTCTTGCAAACATACCCTTTGAAGCGGCATGTATTGGCTGAATGGAGGCCTCCACAACATCAACAAGGTGTGAATTGCCTTGCATTCATCCTTTGTTGCGGACTCTGAGTCATCTGGGTCACCTGAGGTCGGCTGGCAGTTGCAGACTCGTGGTTTTTGCCCTGTACTTTTCTGCTCACAAACACAGTTCCAGTTAATTTATGAACATTGCTAGCACTTGTGTGCTGAGGGATTTGTTTGGTGTTATCACTGGTGGATATAAACGCCTGTGCTATTGCAATGGCCTTACTGAGGGTCGGTGTCTCTACAGTCAAAGGTTTTCGTAGAATGGTCTCATGGCCAATGCCCGGTACAAAAAAAGTCTCTGAGCATCTGCTCCAGGTAGTCATCAAACTCACCTGCAAGTGAGTTGTCCTGCAAGTTGCCTTAGCTCGGCGACGTAGCTCGCCACTTCCTGACCTTCAGATCGCTGGCATGTGTAGAACCAATACCTCGCCATCAGCACGCTCTTCCTCGGGTTACGATGCTCCCAAACCAGTGTACACAGCTCCTCATACGACTTATCTGTGGGTTTCACCAGAACCAGAAGATTCTTCATGAGGCTGTAGGTCGGTGCCCCGTAGACTGTGAGGAGGACCGCTCTCCTTTTTGAAGCACTTCCTTCTCCGTCCAGCTCGTTGGCTACAAAGTACTGGTCTAGTCGTTCGACATAGGCTTCCCAGTCCTCACCCTCCGAGAACTTCTCCAGGATGCCCACAGTTTGCTGCATCTTTGCGTTGCTTTCGTATACTCATCGCCAGTTATTGTGTTCCTAACACAGATGAGACTGCACACAGGGAAGTTAAAGTAACAGTGATCTCAAGTCTTTATTAAGACACTCCAGAGTGAGGAACAGGCCTTAGGGGCCGGCTTATATAGAGTGCTCCCAAGGGATGCTGGGATCCCTTGGGACTTCAGGGGATGCTCTCCCTGGTGGTGGAACATGGGGTGCATGTTTTACAGATACACAACAGGGTACTATCAAATTTTGTTTTATAACACACCTATAAAGCATCTTGAGACATGTCACTACGATAAAGGCGCTATATAAATGCCACTTGTTGTTGTTGGTTCTCCAGAGATTCATGTAAGAACATAAGAAATAGGAGCAGAAGTCGGCCATTTGGCCCTTCATGCCCGCGCTGCTCTGCCATTCAGTAAGATCATGGCTGATCTCCAACCTCAACACCACCTTCCCGCCCGATCCCCATATCCCTCGATTCCCTCAGTATCCAAAAATCTATCGATCTCTGTATATTCTACAACACCTAGGTCCCTTTACCACAATAGTCTTCAATTGTCCTTTATTGCAAGGGGGATAGAATATAAAAGTAGGGAAGTCTTGCTACAATTGTATAGGGCTTTGGTGAGACCACACCTGGAGTACTGTGCACAGTTTTGGTCTCCTTATCTGAGGAAGGATATACTTGCCTTGGAGGTGGTGAAATGAAGGTTCACTCGATTGATTCCTGCGATGAGAGGGCTGTCTTATGATGAGAGATTGTGTAGAATGGGCCAATACTCTCTGGAGTTTAGAAAAATGAGCGGTGATCTCATTGAAACATATAAGATTGTGAAGGGGAGTGACAGGATAGATGCTGAGAGGTTGTTTCCCCGGGCCGGAGTGTCTAGAACTAGGGGGTACAGTCTCAGGATAAGGGGAAGGCCATTTAAGACTGAGATGAGGAGGAATTTCTTCAGAAGGTTGTGAATCTTAGGAATTCTCTGCCCCAGAGGGCTGGGGATGCTAATCTCTGAATATATTCAATGCTGAGATAAATAGATTTTTGGAGTTTAGAGGAATCAAGGGATATGGAGATCAGGCAAGAAAGTGGATCAGCCATGATCTTATTGAATGGCGGAGCAGGCCCGAGGGACGGAATGGCCTACTCCTGCTCCTATTTCTTATGTTCTTAGTTCTGTGCCATACATGGTATATACCTGCTTAGCATTGTGACCCACGTGCATTACCCAACATTTTACCTACATTCAATGTCACCTGTCCATTCCCCCAGCCCCTATCGATCAGCTTGTCCCGGTATGAGGACGAGAGAATTGTGTGCAGCATGCACCACGACACCAATGTTGCTTTGCGCTCGGGGGGGTGTTGGGGGGAGGGGTTTGTGGCAGGGTACAACGCCCATGCTTAGCCTTCCATTCTCTAAGGTGGAGCCGGGGTGGAAGGAGGAGGGGGACATGGTCGGCGGAGAGGGGGAGCTCTGTGCTACAGCAAAAACATTGCACACCAAAAGTCCTCGAAAAGGTCTGGTGAATCGTTACACTCGTGTGACTGCTGACAACGAGGCCTCCCAAATCGGTGACTGTAATGGAGCTCCCCCTAGTGGCCGACTGCTCCACCTAGTGGACTACTGTGGTAATGCAACTACTGATGTAAATACAATAAAGGGTCATGTGACAAGGTCACATGATGAGAGGTTTTCTGCATTGGAGCCATCTTGTGCAGAGTGTGTTTGTCAGTGATGTCGTAAGAATCTGTCACAGTGACCACTGAGGCATTCACATAAGAACATAAGAAATAGGAGCAGGAGTAGGCCACCTGGCCCCTCGAGCCTGCTCCGCCATTTAATATGATCATGGCTGATCTGATCATGGACTCAGTTCCACTTCCCTGCCCGCTCCCCATAACCCCTTACTCCCTTATCGCTCAAAAATCTGTCGATCTCCACCTTAAATATATTCAATGTCCCAGCCTCCACAGCTGTCTGGGGCAGAGAATTCCACAGGTTTACAACCCTCTGAGAGAAGAAATTTCTCCTCATCTCAATTTTAAATGGGCGGCCCCTTATTCTGAGACTATGCTCCCTAGTTTTAGTTTCCCCTATGAGTGGAAATATCCTCTCTGCACCCACCTTGTCGAGCCCCCTCATTATCTTATATGTTTCGATAAGATCACCTCTCATGCTGCTGATCTTCACGTGGATCCAATTTCTCTCGGGCGATTAAGGATGGGCAATAAATGTGGGTCTTGCCACGATGCCCACATCCCAGGAACGAATAAATAAAAAAAGTACATGCATTAAATTGTCTAGACTGTCGGAAGAGCCCGTTCCCATCTCTCTACGGTGTGCTGGTTTACACAGGCTGGGACATTTTAAGGACGTGTCTAATCTCAGTCTGAAATCTAAATCAATCTGAACAGTCCTCAGTAGAATTGGGTATCTACTGTTAACATGGAGAGCTCCAAGCTAGTGAGCAATGAAAGGGCAGAGGCTGGAACTATCACTGAGGTGAAGCAAAGGCACTTGTCCAAATACCACGGCAGCTGAACACTGCTATTGAGCTGAGCAATCTGTTAATATCGAGACCAGGCTAAATATATTCTGAGTTGGCCGAGCTGCAGTTTAATCTACTGCGCACAGAATTTCTCTCTCAGACTCTCGCATCCCGTCTTTGGGATGAGACGTTAAACCGTCTGCTCTCTCAGGTGGACATAAAAGATCCCTCGGCACTACTTCGAAGAAGAGCAGGGGAGTTCTCCCCAGTGTCCTGGCCAATATTTATCCCTCAATCAACTTCACTAAAACAGATTATCTGGTCATTATCACATTGTTGTACATGGGAGCTTGCTGTGCGCAAATTAGCTGCCACGTTTCCCACCTTACAACAGTGACTACACTCCAAAAGTACTTCATTGGCTGTAAAGCGCTTTGAGACATCCGGTGGTCGTGAAAGGATCTCTATAAATCCAGGTCTTTGTTTTCACTCTTCCTTTGAAAATATTTTGTGCATTTTTAAAGCCCGATTTTCTAAAAAAGATTCTGCCACTGAATCACAGAAGGAACAAATCAAACCATAAATAGGTACTGGCACTTGCATTTGGGAACATCTCCTTTTATATACCAACTTTATCACATCCGCTCAGCACTTCTAATAAAATAAAATTACACTTGACATGCAGTGTGCAAACACACCTGCCATTTTGTATTGACTTAATTTGAGGCAGCGGGCTGAAGTTCCTCTACTTCACACAAACAGCACGGTTATGACCGGTGTTGGGCAAGTGAGACATGTTCAAATAGAGTTATGAACATCTACCTGAACTGAACAGACATACAGGGCTTTAGTTTAATGTCCAAAGCAAAGATGCAGCATCCCCTTCTGTACTGGACTCAAGCTGTGACTCAGTGGGCAGCACTCTCATGTCTGTCAGAAAGTTGTGGGTTCAAGTCCCGCTCCAGAGACTTGAGCACAAAATCCAGGCTGACACGCTAGTGCAGTGCTGATGGGCGTCCTGCAGTGTCGGAGGTAGCCGCCTTTCAGATGAGACATTAAACTGAGGCCCCGTCTGCCCTCTCAGGTGGATGTAAAAAATTCCCGACAGCAGCCAATTTGCGCACAGCAAGCTCCCACAAACAGCAATGTGATAATGACCAGACAATCTAATTTCGTGATGTTGGTTGACAAAGATTGGGTAGGACACCAGGGAGAACTCCCCTGCTCTTCTTCGAAATAGTGGCCGTGGGATCTTGGATTCGGAAGTCAATGCCACATAGGCCGAGAAAATGGCCCGATTTTCAGGCGATGACTCCAATATGGTTTACAGCATGCACAGGCTATGCACCGCACGTCATATTGGTGAGGGCCCTCTCGACGTTCAAGACTCCCACCTTAAACAGATGCTAGGCCCGTTGCCTATGCAAATCGGAAAAGACTAACACCCATTTCAGGCCTCTTCCCAAAAGTGGTTGGAGCCTGACCGCAGCACCCTATACCCTGAACCCTGAACATCACTTGAAACAAACATGTCGTGGCTGAAATTCTTCTGCGCTCTACATCTAGGGCGCTCATTATTGCGACAGCCTCACACTCCTGTCTGCCTGTGCTAAGAAAGTCATTAACCCACGGATTAACGAGTGTGTTAAAACACTGCCCGCGTGAATTGACACAAGCGCATCGTCCCTTTTGTCGCTCAAATTTCTCCTGCCTTCCACCCTATCACAGACCTTCCCTTTTGTTCTTTCCTCCCCTCCCGCTTTCAGTGCTTGTTAACAATCTGTTCATTTCGAACACTCGCCAGTTCTGACCCGACCCGAAACGTTGACTCGGTTTCTCTCCACAGATGCTGCCTGACCCGCTGAGACTTACAGCATTTTCTGTTTGTATTACACCGGACTATTATAATCGGGGTGGATTTTCAGCCTGGGCGGCTCCTATAGCGGGCGATCTATCCGCTACCCCAGCTTCACGCCCTGGGGGCGCCTAGCAGACAATCGAGCTCCATCGCCTGAACTTTTCTTTAGACACGAACAAACCACCTGTGTCGCTTGCTAGTTCCCCTTACAGCACGTAAGCAAATGACACTCAACCTGGGATGGCCACCTGTTGCACCACACGCAACAATGCGATGCAGAACTGTAACTCACTCGGATGTACTCGCATGCCGACAGGAACTTGGATAACGTTCTCCGATCCCTATCAGAACCTTCCATGGCTTTCTAAGTTATGCCGAGGTGTTAATTTTCGCTTCGTTGACATGTGCGCTGGGACCCATATTTCTTTAATTAGAAGACAACCACTGACAGCAGACAATGGGAGCCTTACTTGGAAGTAGCCAGTTCGAAGGGTTTCAAATGACATTCGAAACGATGGGAAGGGAGACTGGCCCCTCCGATCCGCAAAGCATTCTTGGGCAGCCTTGTTGACGCGAGGCAGGCAATACAAGTGTCCTTGTCAAGACCTTGGCTCGCAAATTTATACGCTTGCTGAATAAGTCTGAAAATGTGTGCAGTTTCAGGAAATAAATTGGGCATGGGGATGATGAACAAATGGTAGGGTTGAAAATAGATCATGTGTGGAACTCATGTTCCAAACCGAAGTGATGTGAAGAGCGATGTCACTGTCTAATAATGGAAGATTCAACGTTATGTGATTCCAACGATGGAAACGCTAAAAGGTCACTTACCATTATAGCTTCTGTTTGTGTCGGAGCTGAGCGACTAAGTGTCAGGTGTCACATGCTCAGGTCTGTCAATATCACGGAATCCATTGCACCTTTCCCGTTAGTCGTACCTGATAGCTTTCCTTGGTTGAGAGGATTGCAACTACAGGTTCACAAAATAACAGAAAGAGAGAGGACTTGCATTTATACAGTGCCTTTCATGATCTCAGGATGCTCCCAAGGCACTATGCAGCCAATGAGGTACTTTAGAGGTTTAATCGCCGTTGTAACGTGGTAGCCAATGTGCGCACAGCAAGATCCCACAAACATCAATACGGTAATGACCAAGTAACCTGTTTTAGTGATGTTGGTTGAGGGATAACTCTTGGCCAGGACACCAGCTCCTCTTCAAAACAGTGCCACGGATTCTTTTACGTTCACCTGAGAGAGCAGACGGGGCCTCGGGTTTAACGTCTCATCCGCAAGACGGCACCTCCGACAGTGCGGCGCTCCCTCAGTACTGCACTGGGCGTGTCAACCGAAACTTGTGCTCAAGTCTCTGGAGTGGGACTTGAACCTTCCGAAAAGGTAATTTACAGAAAACAAATCTACAGCTCAGTACAAAAGGAACCAATTATGTATTTGAAAAGCGCTAAAGTCCTCCAGGACTTAGCTTGCACAAGACCTGTCATTTCACTGCTGGAGGAGTTTTATACGCAGACAAATTCTATCAATAACATGGTTACCGTTCATTTCCCATTGTATTGAGGATTGTACTAAAGCTTGGGATCATCCACCAAATGACGATGTGTCAGTCTGGATCGCCTCGGATGTGTCTCGCAGCCGCCAGTCCGACTCAAGTCCATGCAGTGAGACTTCACGACTTGTTTCATTTTTCATTTACAAGATGGCAAAGTGGTCGCTGCTCAGACCGTTTGCTCCATCCGTGGCCCTCGGAAACTCATTGAAGTCAAAATAATCGAAGTTTGCGACAGTGTTTGAGGGGTGGCCACTTACTTGCCAGAAATTCTTTCCGTGCTCCAGATCTATCGGGCATCGGGCGAGCATCAGACATTCGTTGAGCACCTCTGACATTGTAGCAAGGAGCAGAATAGGTTAATGGGCCAATGTGCGGTGAAATTCTATGGCCTGGAGTTGCACAGATATCAGCGTGATTTGGGCAGAATCAAATTCAAAATTCTCATCCTTATTTTCAAATCCCTCCATGGCCCTCGCCCCTCCCTATCTCTGTAATCTCCTCCAGCCCCACAACCCCCCGAGATGTCTGCACTCCTCCAATTCTGCCCTCCTGAGCATCCCTGATTATAATCGCTCAACCATCGGTGGCCGTGCCTTCTGTGGCCTGGGCCCCAAGCTCTGGAACTCCCTGCCTAAACCTCTCCGCCTCTCTACCTCTCTTTCCTCCTTCAAGATGCTCCTTAAAACCTACCTCTTTGACCAAGCTTTTGGTCACCTGCGCTAATTTCTTCTTCTGCGGCTCGGTGTCAATTTTTTTGTCCTATAATATTCTTGTGAAGCACCTTGGGACATTTTACTACGTTAAAGACATGAAATAAATAATAAGCATGTTTTTTTAATTTAAAAGCGGGCTCACCGGATTCGCGGGAACCCTGGATCACTGCATGGGCCACGCAGTTTAACAACAACAACAACTTGTATTTATATAGCGCCTTTAAGGTAGTAAAACGTCCCAAGGTACTTCACGGGAGTGTTATAAGGCAAACATTTTGACACCGAGTCACATAAGAAGAAATGATGGCAGATGACCAAAAGCTTGGTCAAAGAGGTAGATTTTAAGGGGTGCCTTAAAGAAGGAAAGGGAGGTACAGAGGCGGAGAGGTATGGCCAGGGAGTTCCAGAAATTATGACCCAGGCAGCGGAAGGCACGGCCACCAATGGTTGAGCAATTATAATCAGGGATGCTCAAGAAGCCAGAATTAGAGGAGCGCAGACATCTCGGGGGGTTGTGGGGCTGAAGGAGATTACAGAGATAGGGAGGGGCGAGGGTCATGGAGGGATTTGTAAACAAGGATGAGACTTTTTAAGATCGAGGCGTTGCTTAACCGGGAGCCAATGTAGGTCAGCGAGCACAGGTGGTGATGGGTGAGCGGGACTTGGTGCGAGTTAGGACACAGGGCAACCTAGTTTTGGATCGCCTCAAGTTTACGTGGAGGTAACAAAGGAACATGGGCACCAACATCTTCTATGCCGCTGGTTATGTCAGGGGTGGCCGGAGGCTGCACCTCATTACCAGCTCCTGCGATGTCCCTGAAATCGAGCCTGAACTCTTTCGATTCAGGTCTATCCTCTAGCTGGGTCTCCGCTTTCCTGTTGCGATTGGCTGGTAATCGCCAAAGAGTCCTACGATTGCCTCATCCTAGAGACTGCCAGGGGAAAAAAATGGGTACCAGAAACATACATTGAATCACCATGGAGATGGTTGCCAAGGAAGACTGAATAACATTTGCACACCCCAAATCGTCACGAAAATCCAAATTTTAAAAACTCATTTTTCTTGAGGTCCCTCTGTACCTGCTGACTGACATACTGCCACCCAAACCAATTGGTGTAAATCCCCTCACTCACTGGGGTTGCGGCATTGTCTTAAAGTTACAGGCACGTCAAAATCCAAAGGGGGCCTGGGGCAATTTGGATCAATTATCTCAAAATATATAGCGTCAGCTGTGGCTCAGTGGGTAGCGCACTCGTCCTCTGAGTCAGAAAGTTTGGGATTCAAGTCCCATGCCAGGAACATCAATGCATAAATCCAGGCTGACACTCCCAGTGCAGTGCTGAGGGAGTGCTGCACTGTCGGAGGTGCCGTCTTTCAGATGAGACGTTAAACCGAGGCCCTGTCTGCTCTCTCAGGCGACGTAAAAGATCCCGCGGCACTATTTCGCAGAAGAGCAGGGGCATTCACCCTGGTGTCCTGGCCAATGTTTATCCCTCAATCAACATACCAAAAACAGATTATCTGGTTATTATCACATTGCTGTTTGTGGGAGCTTGCTGTGCGCAAGTTGGCTTGCTGCCGCGTTTCCCACATTACAACAGTGACGACACTCCTAAAGTACTTAATTGGCTGTAAAGCGCTTTGAGGTAGCTAATGGTTGTGAAATCTTCTTTCTTTCTTCAAACCACGTAACCGAAGGAGGGAAGGATTCAAATGCTGAGGCCCGGTCCGCAACTCACTCGTGGGGTCCTTTCTCACTTTTTTTATTTGGTGTCATTTAGTCTCCCGCCGGATGCATCTCCAGTCTCTGCTGAGCCACTGAGGGGAGCTTGTGGGGCACTCGCTGAGGCACTCCTCCTCCGAGTGGGAGGGACAACCAAAGGGGGAGGAGTCCACACAGGCCCCCCCCCCCCCCCGCCACCATCATCATCACAGGCAGTCCCTCGGAATCGAGGAAGACTTGCTTCCACTCTTAAAATGAGTCCTTGGATGGCGCAACAGTCCAGTACGAGAGCCACAGTCCCTGTCACAGGTGGGACAGATAGTCGTTGAGGGAAGGGGTGGGTGGGACAGGTTTGCCGCACGCTCTTTCCGCTGCCTGCGCTTGTTTTCTGCATGCTACCCACTCACCTGCCTGAGATGGATGGTGTCAGAGGTCAAGCAGGCTGAGTACCTGCCTGCCCTTCAGGCCCAGGATGTGGTGAAGATGGTGTGTGAAGGACCCGAAAGAGGAAGACCCCAAAATGGTCGTGGGGGGGGAGGAGCTGGACCCAGAGCAGCAGGATATGGTGTTTTACTATCTGCAACTTTTCACTTCTCTGATGAAGTACTGTGTGTGCAGAGGCAGTGCTGTTTTTAGTAAAATAGCATGACTAATAGATAGGTAGGAGGGAGATACAAAGCATCAACATAATAAGTGGGTTCAGATGGTGACATGAACCAAACAAAAATGAAGCTCCGTGATTTTGAGCTACTGCTTTAACTCCCTCCTGACTGCAGTCAGTGCTTTGCCCAGGGCATGGTGAGAATGTGGAACTCGCTGCCACAAGGGCTAGTTGAGGCGAATAGCACAGATGCCTTTAAGGGGAAACCAGACAAATTCATGAGGGGGGGGTGAAAACAACTTGCATTTATATAGCGCCTTTAACGTAGTGAAACATCCCACGGCGCTTCACAGAAAATTGGCACCGGGCCACATAAGGAGAAATTAGTGCAGGTGACCAAAAGTTGGGTCAAAGAGGTGGGTTTTAAGGACCGTTTAAAAGGAAGAGAGGTAGAGAGGTGGAGAGGTTTAGGGAGGGAGTTCCAGAGCTTGGGACCTCGGCAACAGAAGGCACGGCCCCGATGGTTGAGCGATTATAATCAGGGATGCTCAAGAGGGCAGAATTAGAGGAGCGCAGACATCTCGGGGAGGTTGTGGGGCTGAGATAGGGAGAGAATAGGGAGAGATGCAGTAGGGTGGGGGGAGGCTCGAGTGGAGCATAAACACCGGCCCAGGCCGGTGGTGCTGAATGGCCTGTTTCTCTGCTGCACATTTTATGGAATTCCATGGAATACCTGTTGAGGATAAGGACTGCTTACCAAGGAAAAGTATGGGTTGCCTCAAAAATTTGTTTTTCCACAAATTCTCCTTTTGACTGTCAGGGATGTGAGCGGTTGATCCCACAAGCGGTATATAGTGATAAATCGCCTTAAAACCACTGGGTTTTAAAAAAGGAAAGATTTGCATCAAACGGCATGCATTCACTTTGGTTAAGTGAGCGGGCAGTGAGGTGGCAGATGGAGTATAATGTGGGGAAATGTGAGGTTATTCACTTTGGTAGGAAGAATAGAAAAACAGATTATTTTTTAAATGGTGCGAAACTATTAAATGTTGGTGTTCAGAGAGATTTGGGTGTCCTCCTACAGGAAACACAGAAAGCTAGCATGCAGGTACAGCAAGCGATAAGGAAGGCAAATGGCATGTTGTCCTTTATTGCAAGGGGGTTGGAGTATAAGAGTAAGGAAGTCCTGCTACAATTGTACAGGGCCTTGGTGAGACCACACCTGGAGCACTGTGCACAGGTTTGTTCTCCTTATCTGAGGAAGGATATACTTGCTGTGGAGGCGATGCAACAGAGGTTCACTAGATTGATTCCTGGGATGAGAGGGCTGTCTTATGATGAGATTTGAGTAGATTGGGCCTATACTCTCTGGAATTTAGAAGAATGAGAGGTGATCTCATTGAAACATATAAGATTCTGAGGGGGCTTCACAGAATAGATGCTGAGAGGTTGTTTCCCCTGGCCGAGAGTCTCAAGATAAGGGGTCGGCCATTTAAGACTGCAATGAGGAGGAATTTCTTATAAGAACATAAGAATTAGGAACAGGAGTAGGCCATCTAGCCCATCGAGCCTGCTCCGCTATTCAATAAGATCATGGCTGATCTGGCCGTGGACTCAGCTCTACTTACCTGCCCGCTCCCCATAACCCTTAATTCCCTTATTGGTTAAAAATCTATCGATCTGTGATTTGAATACATTCAATGAGCTAGCCTCAACTGCTTCCTTGGGCAGAGAATTCCACAGATTCACAAGCCTCTGGGAGAAGAAATTCCTTCTCAACTCGGTTTTAAATTGGCTCCCCCGTATTTTGAGGCTGTGCCTCCTAGTTCTAGCCTCCCCGACCAGTGGAAACAACCTCCCTGCCTCTATCCTGTCTATCCCTTTCATTATTTTAAATGTTTCTATACGATCACCCCTCATCCTTCTGAACTCCAACGAGTAAAGACCCAGTCTACTCAATCTATCATCATAAGGTAACCCCCTCATCTCCGGAATCAGCCTAGTGAATCGTCTCTGTACCCCCTCCAAAGCTAGTATATCCTTCCTTAAGTAAGGTGACCAAAACTGCACGCAGTACTCCAGGTGCGGCCTCACCAATACCCTGTACAGTTGCAGCAGGACCTCCCTGCTTTTGTACTCCATCCCTCTCGCAATGAAGGCCAACATTCCATTCGCCTTCCTGATTACCTGCTGCACCTGCAAACTAACTTTTTGGGATTCATGCACAAGGACCCCCAGGGCCCTCTGCACCGCAGCATGTTGTAATTTCTCTTCATTGAAATAATATTCCCTTTTACTGTGTTTTTTTCTCCAAGGTGGATGACCTCACATTTTCTGACATTGTATTCCATCTGCCAAACCTTAGCCCATTCCCTTAACCTATCTAAATCTCTTTGCAGCCTCTCTGTGTCCTCTACACAACCCGCTTTTCTACTAATCTTTGTGTCATCTGCAAATTTTGTTACACTACACTCTGTCCCCTCTTCCAGGTCATCTATGTATATTGTAAACAGTTGTGGTCCCAGCACCAATCCCTGTGGCACACCACTAACCACCGATTTCCAACCCGAAAAGGACCCATTTATTCCAACTCTCTGCTTTCTGTTAGCCAGCCAATTCTCGATCCATGCTAATACATTTCCTCTGACTCCACGTACCTTTATCTTCTGCAGTAACCTTTTGTGTGGCACCTTATCGATGCCTTTTGGAAATCTAAATACACCACATCCATCGGTACACCTCTATCCACCATGCTCATTATATCCTCAAAGAATTTCAGTAAATTAGTTAAACATGATTTCCCCTTCATGAATCCATGTTGCGTCTGCTTGATTGCACTATTCCTATCTAGACGTCCCGCTTTTCTTCCTTAATGATAACTTCAAGCATTTTCCCCACTACAGATGTTAAACTAACCAGTCTATAGTTACCTGCCTTTTGTCTGCCCCCTTTTTTAAACAGAGGCGTTACATTAGCTGCTTTCCAATCCGATGGCACCTCCCCAGAGTCCAGAGAATTTTGGTAGATTATAACGAATGCATCTGCTATAACTTCCGCCATCTCTTTTAATACCATTGGGTGCATTTCATCAGGACCAGGGGACTTGTCTACCTTGAGTCCCATTAGCCTGTCCAGCACTACCTCCCTAGTGATAGTGATTGTCTCAAGGTCCTCCCTTCCCACATTCTCGTGACCAGCAATTTTTGGCATGGTTTTTGTGTCTTCCACTGTGAAGACCGAAGCAAAATAATTGTTTAAGGTCTCAGCCATTTCCACATTTCCCATTATTAAATCCCCCTTCTCATCTTCTAAGGGACCAACATTTACTTTAGTCACTCTTTTCCATTTTAGACATCGGTAAAAGCTTTTACTCTCTGTTTTTATGTTTTGCGCAAGTTTACTTTCGTAATCTATCTTTCCTTTCTTTATTGCTTTCTTAGTCATTCTTTGCTGTCGTTTAAAATTTTCACAATCTTCTAGTTTCCCACTAACCTTGGCCACCTTATACGCATTGGTTTTTAATTTGATACTCTCCTTTATTTCCTTGGTTATCCACGGCTGGTTATCCCTTCTCTTACCGCCCTTCTTTTTCACTGGAATATATTTTTGTTGAGCATTATGAAAGAGCTCCTTCAAAGTCCTCCACTGTTCCTCAATTGTGCCACCGTTTAGTCTGTATTCCCAGTCTACTTTAGCCAACTCTGGCCTCATCCCACTGTAGTCCCCTTTGTTTAAGCATAGTATGCTCGTTTGAGACCTACTTCCTCACCCTCCATCTGTATTACAAATTCAACCATACTGTGATCACTCATTCCGAGAGGATCTTTTACTCGGAGATAGTTTATTATTCCTGTCTCATTACACAGGACCAGATCTAAGATAGCTTGCTCCCTTGTAGGTTCTGTAACATACTGTTCTAAGAAACAATCCCCTATGCATTCTATGAATTCCTCCTCAAGGCTACCCCGTGCGATTTAATTTGACCAATCGATATGTAGGTTAAAATCCCCCATGATTACTGCTGTTCCTTTTTCACATGCCTCAATTATTTCCTTGATTATTGTCCGCCCCACCGTGAAGTTATTATTTGGGGGCCTATAAACTACGCCCACCGGTGACTTTTTCCCCTTACTATCTCTAATCTCCACCTACAATGATTCAACTTTTTGTTCATTAGAGCCAATATCGTCTCTCACAACTGCCCTGATATCAGCCTTTATTCACTTCACTCAGAGAGTTGTGAATCTTTGGAATTCTCTGCCCAGAGGGCTGTGGATGCTGAATCATTGAGTATATTCAAGGCTGAGATCGATAGATTTTTGGACTCGAGGGGAATCAAGGGATTATGGGGGTTGGGCGGGAAAGTGGAGTTGAGGTCGAAGATCAGCCATGATCTCATTGAATGGCGGAGCAGGCTCGAGGGGCCGTATGGCCTGCTCCTGCTCCTAATTCTGATGTTCTTATGTTCTTAATTTCTTAGAAACATCCCAAAGTGCTTCAATAAATGGCATGCAGTTACTGTTATTATGCAGGAGAACACGATAGCCATTTTGCACTTAGCAAACCCCCACAAACAGCGCTGTCTACTGAATCTGTTCATTGGTTGGCCAGCACACCAGGGGAATTCTCTGCTCTCTGAATAGTGCCCAAAGGATCATTAGCATCCACAAGACAGTACTGAATCCATATTCTGAGTGCTCCCTTCCACCTTCCCGCTCAGAGCTGAGTTGTATTAATACTTGACATTCAGTGTATCTCTACTCATATTGATTCAGCTCCCTCGCGCTGTATTGCTGGAATAGACGTTAATGGGTTTGACAAGGCATTAGCAACTGGGTAGGTGAATGGCAAACAGTCATCAGTATCGGAAAATGTAAAGTACCTTGCCAGAATAGGCAAATAGATTATGTTAAGTTCAGAATAACTCCACGAGACTGTGTTGTAAGCTCAAACCATTGTGACCTTGGTCTCTTTAATATAACTCCAAATTGAGGCAGACTGGCGGACTGCCTTTTATACCTGCTTGCTCCAGGGTACACAGGTGACCCATAGGTCTCCCACAGATGTGTCCCCTAGTGGCAAGTCTTACACACAGGTGTGGTTCACATACATAACATCACTTCCCCCCAAAGTCTTGAGTACAAGTTATTTACAGGTTGAGGCGATCTGGCGGTTTGCGTCCCCTGTTCGATCGCCTGAGTTGAAATCCTGGCATAGGTGAGTTGGCCGGATCATTGCTGCACGGCAGCTCGGCTGATCTGATCGGACTGTTGGGCAAGGTGGGTTCATCCACGTGATCGACAGCGAGTTCAATTGCTGGTTGGGTGTGTGTTGGTGGATCATAGATGGTCGGGTCTTCTTCAAACTGTTCTTGGTTGTCCGTGAATCGCAGTTTGGTCTGATCTAGGTGCTTTCTGCACATTTGCCCATTCAACAATTTCAGAACAAACACTCTATTCCCTTCCTTGGCTAAGATAGTGCCAGCAATCCACTTGGGACCATGACCGTAATTTAGAACAAGCACCGGATCATTAACCTCAATGTCACGCGAGGCCGCCGTGCGATCATGGTACATGTTATGCCTGTGCTGCCGGGTTTCTACATGATCATTCAGATCCGGGTGGACTAGGGAGAGCCTGGTTCTGAGTGCTCTCTTCATTAACAACTCTGCAGGGGGAACCCCGGTGAGCGAGTGGGGGCGCGTCCGGTAGCTGAGCAGATCCTTGGATAACCAGGTCTGCAAGGAGCCGTCTGTTATGCGTCTCTTGATGGTTTGGACTGCCCGTTCCACTTGACCATTGGATGCGGGCTTAAATGGGGCAGACCTGACAAGCTTAATGCCATTGCGGGTCATGAACACATTGAATTCCGAGCTGGTGACAAGGATGTCAGGCAAACCATGGGTGGCGAACATGGCCCGAAGGCTCTCAATGGTGGCAGTGGATGTACATGATGACATTATTATACATTCAATCCATTTAGAGTAAGTGTCCACTGCTACTAGAAACATCTTCCCTAGAAAGGGGCCGGGGAAATCTACGTGGACCCTGGACCACGGTTTGGAGGGCCATGACCACAGCCTCAGTGGGGCCTCCCTGGGTGCGTTGCTCAGCTGTGAGCAAGTGTTGCATTGGTGTACGCATGACTCTAATTCAGAGTCAATGGCGGGCCACCAGACGTGCGACCTGGCGATAGCCTTCATCATGACTATGCCTGGGTGGGTAGTGTGCAGATCGCGTATAAACGTTTCCCTGGCGTTTTGGGGCAAAATCATGCGATTCCCTCATAGGAGGCAATCCGATTGGACTGACAGTTCATCCTTGGCGAAAAGGCTTAATTTTATCTTGCATTTCCCCGGGAACCCCCAACCAGCTCCCATTGAGGATGCAGCTTTTTACTAGTGATAGCAGGGGATCTTCGCTGGTCCAGGTCCTGACCTGGCGAGTCATGACGGGTGACCCCTCGCTCTCAAAAACATCCATTACCAGAAGCAAGTCTGCGGGTTGCGCCATTTCTACCTCGGTGGTGGGCAATGGCAGCCGACTGAGGATGTCAGCGCAGTTCTCAGTGCCTGGTCTGTGGCGGATTACATAGTCATATGCAGACAATGTTAGTGCCCATCTTTGGATGCGGGACGAAGCACTGGTGTTTATACCTTTGCTTTCTGAAAGCAGTGAAGTGAGCAGTTTGTGGTCGGTTTCGAGCTTGAACTGGAGACCAAATAGATATTGATGCATTTTCTTTTCTTAACCCCATGTACACAACCCAACGCTTCTTTCTCAACATACTGTAGGCTCTTTCAGCCTTGGATAAACTTCTGGATGCATATGCAACTGGTTGCAGTTTGCAGAGAAACATAGAAACATAGAAAATAGGTGCAGGAGTAGGCCATTCGGCCCTTCGAGCCTGCACCGCCATTCAATAAGATCATGGCTGATCATTCACTCAGTACCCCTTTCCTGCTTTATCTCCATACTCCTTGATCCCCTTAGCCGTAAGGGCCATATCTAACTCCCTCTTGAATATATCCAATGAACTGGCATCAACATCTGTCTGCGGCAGGGAATTCCACAGGTTAACAATTCTCTGAGTGAAGAAGTTTCCCCTCATCTCAGTCCTAAATGGCCGACCCCTCATCCTAAGACGATGTCCCCTGGTTCAGGACTTCCCCAACATCGGGAACATTCTTCCCGCATCTAACCTGTCCCATCCCGTCAGAATCTTATATGTTTCTATGAGATCCCCTCTCATCCTTCTAAACTCCAGTGAATAAAGGCCCAGTTGTTCCAGTCTCTCCTCATATGACAGTCCAGCCATCCCTGGAATCAGTCTGGTGAACTTTCGCTGCACTCCCTCAATAGCAAGAACGTCCTTCCTCAGATTAGGAGACCAAAACTGAACACAATATTCCAGGTGAGGCCTCACCAAGGCCCTGTACAACTGCAGTAAGACCTCCCTGCTCCTCTACTCAAATCCCCTAGCTTTGAAGGCCAACATACCATTTGCCTTCTTCACCGCTTGCTGTACCTACATGCCCACTTTCAGTGACTGATGAACCATGACACCCAGGTCTTGTTGCACCTCCCCTGTTCCTAATCTGCCACCATTCAGATAATATTCTGCCTTCGTGTTTTTGCCCCCAAATGGATAACCTCACATTTATCCACATTATACTGCATCTGCCATGCATTTGCTCACTCACCTAACTTGTCCAAGTCACCCTGCAGCCTCTTAGCATCCTCCTCACAGCTCACACCGCTACCCAGTTTAGTGTCACCTGCAAACTTGGAGAGATTACACTCAATTTCTTCATCTAAATCGTTAATGTATATTGTAAAGAGCTGGGGTCCCAGCACTGAGCCCTGCGGCACCCCACTAGTCACTGCCTGCCATTCTGAAAAGGATCCGTTTATCGTGACTCTCTGCTTCCTGTCTGCCAACCAGTTCTCTATCCACGTCAGTACATTACCCCCAATACCATGTGCTTTGATTTTGCACACCAATCTCTTGTGCGGGACCTTGTCAAAAGCCTTTTGAAAGTCCAAATACACCACATCCACTGGTTCTCCCTTGTCCACTCTACCAGTTACATCCTCAAAAAATTCCAGAAGATTCGTCAAGCATGATTTCCCTTTCATAAATCCATGCTGACTTGGTCCAATCCTGTCACTGCTTTCCAAATGTGCTGCTATTTCATCCTTAACGATTGATTCCAACATTTTCCCCACCACTGATGTCAGGCTAACTGGTCTATAATTACCCGTTTTCTCTCTCCCTCCTTTGTTAAAAATTGGTGTAACATTAGCTACCCTCCAGTCCATAGGAACTGATCCAGAGTCGATCGACTGTTGGAAAATGATCACCAATGCATCCACTATTTCTCAGGCCACTTCATTAAGTACTCTGGGATGCAGACTATCAGGCCCCAGGGATTTATCGGCCTTCAATCCCATCAATTTCCCTAACACAATTTCCCGCCTAATAAGGATATCCTTCAGTTCCTCCTTCTCACTAGACCCACTGTCCTCTAGTGCATTCGGAAGGTTATTTGTGTCTTCCATCATGAAAACAGAACCGAAGTATTGGTTCAATTGGTCTGCCATTTCTTTGTTCCCCATTATAAATTCACCTGAATCCGACTGCAAGGGACCTATGTTTGTCTTCACTAATCTTTTTCTCTTCACATATTTATAGAAGCTTTTGCAGTCAGTTTTTATGTTCCCTGCAAGCTTCCTCTCGTACTCTATTTTCCCCTTCTTAATTCCCCTTAGTCCTCCTCTATTGAATTCTAAATTTCTCCCAGTCCTCAGGTTTGTTGCTTTTTCTAGCCAATTTATATGCCTCTTCCTTGGCTTTAACCCTATTCTTAATTTCCCTTGTTAGCCATGGTTGAGCCACCTTCCCCGTTTTATTTTTACTCCAGACAGGGATGTACAATTGCTGAAGTTCATCCATGTGATCTTTAAATGTTTGCCATTGCTTATCCACCGTCAACCCTTTAAGTATCCTTTGCCGGTCTATTCTCGCCAATTCACGCCTCATACCATCGAAGTTACCTTTCCTTAAGTTCAGGACCAGAGTTTCCGAATTAACTGTATCACTCTCCATCTTAATAACGAATTCTACCATATTATGGTCACTCTTCCCCAAGGGGCCTCGCACAACAAAATTGCTAATTAGTCCCTTCTCATTACACATCACCCAGTCTAGGATGGCCAGCTCTCTAGTTGGTGCCTCGACATATTGGTCTAGAAAACCATCCCTAATACACTCCAGGAAATCCTCCTCCACCGCATTGCCTGACACATTTGCTTGCACCAAACCCGTATGATGACGCATCACATGCTAGTACTAAGCGTTTACATGGGTCATAAAATACAAGTAACTTGTTAAAGCGTAGCAGGTTTCTGGCCTTATTAAAGGCTTTCTCTCGAAATTTACCCCAAACCCAGTCGTCACCCTTGTGTAGCAATAAATGCAAGGGTTCCAGCAAAGTGCTCAACCCTGTTAGAAAGTTACCAAAGTATTTGAGGAGTCCCAGGAACGAACGCAGCTCCGTCACATTCTGCGGTCTGGGTGCATTCTTGATGGCCTCCGTCTTGGAATCCGTGGGTCTGATGTCGTCTGCCGCAATCTTTCTCCCCAGAAATTTGAGCTCTGGCGCCAGGAAAACACATTTGGAGCGTTTCAGCTTGAGTCCCACTCTGTCCAGTCGCTTTAGAACCTCTTCCAGGTTGTGCAAGTGTTCGGTGGGTGTTGCGACCAGTGATCAAGATGTCATGTTGGAACACCACGGTGCATGGAACCGATTTCAGCAGACTCTCCATGTTCCTCTGGAAGATGGCCGCCGCTGAGCGAATCCCAAAGGGGCATCTGTGGTACACGAACAGTACTTTGTGCGTGTTGATGCACGTCAACTTCTTTGATGATTCAGCCAGCTCCTGTGACATGTAAGTGGAGGTTAGGTCTAGCTTGGCGAATGACTTTCTTCCTCCTAGCGTTGCGAATAAGTCCTCCGGTTTGGGTAGCGGGTTCTGGTCCTTTAACGAGACTCGGTTGATCGTCACCTTGTAGTCCCCGCAGATTCTGACCTTCCCATCGCTCTTTAGTACCGGCACGATTGGACTAGCCCACTCATTGAACTCAACTGCCGATATGATTCCCTCTCGTTGAAGTCTGTTCAGTTCGTTTTCGACTTTCTCTCGCATCATATATGGAACTGCTCGGGCCTTGTGATGAACGGGTCATGCATCAGGGACTAGATGGATCTGCACTTTGGCGCCTGTGAAGTTGCCGATGCCTGGCTCAAATAACGTCGGGAATTTGTTTAGCACCTGGGCACACGGGGCGTCATCCACCGAAGACAGTGCTTTGATGTCGTCCCAGTTCCACCGGATCTTGCCTAGCCAGCTCCTGCTGAACAGTGTTGGGCCATCGCCTGGTACATTCCATAATGGTAAATCATGCACTATTCCATCATAGTATACTTTCACTTGCCGATAACAAGTATGAGTTCTTTGGTGTAAGTGCGCAGTGGAGTGTGAATCAGGCTCAGTTTTGGCCCCTGTGCCTTGTTACTCCACAGTTTCTCAAAAGCCTTCTGGCTCATAATCGATTGACTCGTCCTCGTGTCCAATTCCGTGGAGACTGGAGTGCCGTTAAGTTTAACTTTTAACATTATCGGAGGGCTTTTGGTGGTGAAGGTGTATACCCTCATACACTTCCTCCTCATCCTCCGGTTGAGTTGCCTCTCCTGCTCGTTCAGCGTGATCCGCGCTGGATCGGTCGCTCTCTGCCGACTCTGTCACGGGGTGAATCTGAGGTCACTTGCACATTCACTGGAGGTGCCCCATTGTTCCACAGCCCTTGCACACATAGTGCTTGAATCGACATTGATGGGCTCTATGGCTGCCCCCACAGCGCCAACATGGTGTTAATGGATTCACATTCACGCCCCACAGCGGACTCTGAGTCACCCTAGGCCTGACCCCTGCGGCCGTGTGGGCCCGACCACGTACAGTTCCGCCTGCTGAAGGCATTATTTCATGCACAGTACTTGCCGGTGAGCTTCGATTCTGTGAAGATACCTGTTTCGTGTTGTCGCTCGTGGATATGAAGGCCTGTGCTATCGTGATGGCCCTGCTCAGATCTAAGGATCCGGCAGACAGTAGTTTGCGGAGCATGGCCTCGTGGCCGATTCTGAGCACGAGAAAGTCCAGCAACATTTTCCCCAAAGATCCTGCAAATTCGCACTGTCCCGCAAGGCGTCTTAGGTCGGCGACAAAACCCGCTACGTTCTGGCCCTCGGAGCAACGGTGCGTGTAAAAGCGATACCTGGCCATTAAGATATTCTCCTTCAGCTGGAGGTGTTCCAGAGCCAGCGCACACAGCTCTGTGTAAGTCTTGTCCGTTGGTTTATCTGGGGCCAGTAGATCTTTGAGGAGGCCTTATACCGACGACCTGCATGCGGTGAGGAGAATCGCCCTGCGCTTGGCCTCCGTCTCAGCCGTGTCCAGCTCGTTTGCCACGAAGCACTGGTCAAGACACTCAACGAAGGCTTCCCAATCATCACCCTCAACAAATCTCTCAAGAATACCAGCGGCAGCCATTTCCGCGTGAAAGTTCGTGATCTGTAACTCGTCGCCAGTTGTTAAGTTCAGAATAACTCCACGAGACTGTGTTGTAAGCTCAAACCATTGTGACCTTGGTCTCTTTAATATAACTCCAAAGTGAGGCAGCAGAGTGGTGGACTGCTTTTTATACCTGTTTGCTCCAGGGTACACAGGTGACCCATAGATCTCCCACAGGTGTGCCCCCTAGTGGCAAGTCTTACACACAAGTGAGGTTCATATACATAACAGATTACATAGCGAAGGATCTGTAATTAAATAAGATGGAGCATTAATATGATTTGGGCGCATTAGTTGACCAAGTGTTGAAGGTGTTGCACATTGTATGACAGCTGGTCACAAGGCAAGTGGAATGGTAAATCGACACAGATCGAAGTAGGTAATGCTGATTCTTTTTATTCCCAACAGGAATGTTTCCGTCATTACATAGGATCACTTAGGATTACATAAGATTACATAGGATTACATAGGATATACGGCACAGAAACAGGCCATTCAGCCCAACCCCTCCATGCCGGCGTTTATGCTCCACTCGAGCCTGTTCCCATCTTTCCTCATCTAAATCTATCAGCATAACCCTCTATTCCCTTTTCCCTCATATGCTTGTCTAGCTTCCCTTTAAATGCATCTGCATCTGCATGAGCACCTCGAGTCTCGTCGCCGAGAGCATGCAGAAAACAAGCGCAGGCAGCGGAAGGAGCGTGCGGCAAACCAGACTCCCCACCCACCCTTTCCCTCAACCACTGTCTGTCCCACCTGTGACAGAGACTGTAATTCCCGTATCGAACTGTTCAGTCACCTGAGAACTCACTTTTAGAGTGGAAGCAAGTCTTCCTCGATTTCGAGGGACTGCCTGTGATGATGAACTGCATCTATACTATTCGCTTCAACCACTCCCTTTGATAGTGAGTTCCACATTCTCTCCACTCTCTGGGTAAAGACATTTCTTCTGAATTCCCTATTGGATTTCTTGGTGGCTATCTTATATTGATGGCCTCTAGTTATGTTCTTCCCAACAAGTGGAAACATTCTCTTTGTATCCACTCTATCAAAACCTTTCATAACTTTAAGACCTCTATTGGGTCATCCCTCAGCCTTCTCTTTTCAACAGAAACGTGCCTTGTGCAGCCTGTCATGATGTATTCAGCTTTGGGCACCTTACCCACAGAAATTTACAGATGCATTTCAAAGGATTGAGGGAAAGGTAGCAGTAATATCTTAGGCAGTCCCTCATATCGAGGATGACTTGCTTCCATGGCAAAAAGAGATGCGTTCACAGGCGTTTCAATGAAAGACCTAATATTCCAGATCTTGAACTACATCCTGAAGGGTGGAAGATGCCTGTGCGTGGATTTTTTTAAGGTGTGGTGGCCATTGCACACCAGCCACCACACGGGCTTGACAGAGCTTGGTCTTGGTCCAGTGGCAAGGGTTAACCAAGACGACTAGAGACCAGCTCTGCTGCACGGACTCAGTGCGCACACACATCGCAATGTGGGTTGGCCCGTGCTGCCCCTGGGCCCTCGCCTCTCTTGGGCCCCGATCACGTCGCTCCACGATCTCTCGCCGCTCCTTCGCCCCGATCTCGCCGCTCCCGCTGTACCAGCCCACGCTCCAATCACCAACCGGGGTTATGCTGACGTCCAATCCAGTCGCCCTCTTCACAGCCGTTGCCCTCCTGGACCGGAGCGGGCTGTACCTTGCAGTGGTCTGCTCCTTTTATGGCCCCGACCAGCCGCAGATGGTTCCTCACAGGTCGGAGCCGCCACAGGTCACCATCCTGTACCTGATGGCCTCCTTGCAGTAAGATGGCCGCCGCCCTGCAGCGGGACAATGGGGAGGGTCGTGACCTCAGCGCAAGCCCCGCCCCTCGCGCTCCCTGCTCCCCGCGGCAGGCGGCGGCCCCGTGCTGCCCAAAGATGGCGGCCGAACTCTCCCACGAATGGTGTTGGTTCACTAGACAATGGGCCTTGTACAAAGGCCAAGGGAACTAAATCCCATCTCAATGGGAAAACATGAAGAGATTTAACATCAGGAAAGGGGTCGGTGAAGGAGGATGTTACTTATAATGGACATGGGGAGGAGCAGCAGCAGATGGAATGGTCAGGCAGTGAAGCAGAACGTAAATGGGATTACTATGTCACCAGTAACTTACTGTCAACCTAATGAACTGATCCACGTAACAACTGTAAACCACGAGGCGGATTTTCTGGTCTTCTGTGCTCTGTTTTTCACCCCGAAGGGGCAGCAATGGTGACGGTGAGGTATTCTGGGTGGGCGGTCAGCCTCGAGCGCCCCGCCGGGGTTTTCGGGGCTGGTTTTGCGGTGACGCGGAGCATTACCGCCCGGAAGAGCTGCGCGGTGTGCAACGCCTCTGGTTTTGAGTCTTGCCCGACCTGCGCGTCCCGCAGCATGCCCTGCTGGGACCGCCTGTAAAAGCATTTTGCGATTTATGTTATGGTGCGTGGGCTATGTATTGAGAATGTTTTTGTCGGGTTTTTGTTCGGGGGTTTTTTTTTTTTCTCCCCAGGCTTCTCCCAGAGCGCTCCCGGCCGGCTGTCCAGCTCAGGATTTCCGCTTGCTCAGTTGGCCTCGAGCCCAAAGAGAGGTGTGCAATGCCTTACTGCAGTGAACAGAGCCTTGGTGAGGCCACACCTGGAGTATTGTGTGCAGTTTTGGTTTCCTAATCTGAGGAAAGACATTCTTGCTATTGAGGGAGTGCAGCGAAGGTTCACCAGACTGATTCCCGGGATGGAAGGACTGACATATGAAGAAAGACTGAATCGACTAGGCTTATATTCACTGTAATTTAGAAGAATGAGAGGGGATCTCATAGAAACATATAAAATTCTTACGGGATTGGACAGGTTAGATGCAGGAAGAATGTTCCCGATGTTAGGGAAGTCCAGAACCAGGGGTCACAGTCTAAGGAAAAGGGGTATGCCATTTAGGACCGAGATGAGCAAAAACATCTTCACTCAGAGAATTGTGAACCTGTGGAATTCTCTATCACGGGAAGTTGTTGAGGCCAGTTCGTTAGATATATTCAAAAGGGAGTTAGATGTGGCCCTTACGGCTAAAGGGATCAAGGGGAGTGGAGAGAAAGCAGGAGTGGGGTACTGAAGTTGCATGATCAGCCATGATCATATTGAATGGCGGTGCAGGCTCGAAGGGCCGAATGGCCTACGCCTGCACCTATTTTCTATGTTTCTATGTTTCTCCGCTCCGCCCCACACTCAGGGCCCAGCTGCTCCATTCTGATGACTGAGCTGCAAGTTTTACCACCCCGCCGCCATTACCCCAGACATCAGCACGGCCGAAAATCCAGCCCTTAGAGCCTGAAATTGAATTCTCTCTGTCTGCCGGACTATCTCAATCCAGTTCCAAGAGAATCGAGGTGCACCACGCAGATTTGGCATCCATTTGTCATTCTCAGTGAGAAGCTTTTAGGGCAGCTCGTGTGAAAAAATGCAAAATCTTCACACAATGGCAGCAGGGGGCATAACTTTCACTTTCGGGAAACACTAACGTCTTTCGGATGAGACATGAAATCGCGCATCCATCTGCCCTCTCCGGTGGACGATAAAGATCCCGCGGCCACTATTTCGAAGAAGAGCAGGAGAGTGCTCCTCAATGTCCTGGCCAATATTTATCCCTCAATCAACATCACTAAACAAAACAGATTATCTGGGTCATTATCACATTGCTGTTTGCGGGAGCTTGCTGTGCGCAAATTAGCTGCTGCGTTTCCCACATTACAGCAGTGACTGCACTCCAAAAGGAACGTCATTGGCTGTAAAGCGCTTTGGGACTTCCAGTGGTTGTGAAAGGCGCTATATAAATGCAAGTCTTTCTTTCAACTGAATTACTCACGCATCATTATAGTAGTGAGTCTTTTTACACCTCACTAGGACACCTTTAAACACGTAAATAACATTTCTCTGAATTTTCGAGGTATTTAATTAACAAGTTACATTAGCCCCTTTTGCACCTCTCCAAAGATAGCCTTGCCTCCCGAGAGTGTACTGATAGAGAAATTAATTTATCATTCTATGTCAGTTTCTCGCTACTGTGCTTTCATATGTACTGACAGTTTCACCTGTCTAATGCTGTGTTATTTTCAGCTGCAAAAAGACGAAGATAGAAAGAATGACTTGCACTAATACAGAGCGCCTTTCATGACCACCGGACATTTCAAAGTGCTTTACAGCTAATGACGTACTTTTGAACTGTAGTCACTGTTGTAATGTGGGAAATGTGACAGCCAAATTGCGTACAGCAAGCTCCTACAAACTGACCAGATAATCTGTTTTTGTTATGTTGATTGAGGGGTAACTATTGTCCAGGACACCGGGGATAACTCCCCTGCTCTCCTTTGAAATAGCGCCGTGGGATCTTTTGCATCCACCTGAGAGAGCAGACGGGGCCTCGGTTTAACGTGCCATCCGAAAGACGGCACCTCTGCCAGTGCAGCGCTCCCTCAGCACTGCACTGGAGTGTCAGCTTAGATTTAGGCTGACTCCACCCACAGAGCTTGTCCATAAAGCTCTCCATCCACCTCTCCTTAATAACATTGTAGAGCACGCTTGACTTACAGATATCCAACTCCATTGCTTAGACCGTATCCTAACTTGCACCAAGTCCCGTTCACCCATCACTTCTGTCCTCGCTGATTTGGCTTCCCGCTCTGGCAACACCTCAATTAAAGACTTCTCATCCTTGCTTTCAAATCTCTCCAGCGCCTCGCCCCCTCCCTATCTCTGCAATCTCCTCCAGCCCCACAACGCCCCGAGATCTCTGCGCTCCTCTAATTCTGGCCTCTTGAGCATCCCCGATTTGCATCGCTCCACCATTGGTGGCCGTGCCTTCAGCGGCTGAGGCCCTAAGCTCTGGAATTCCCTCTCTAAACCTCTCCGCCTCTGTCTCCTCCTTTAGGTTGCTCCTCAATACCTGCCTCGTTGGCCAAGCTTTCGGTCATCTGCCCTAACATGTGGCTCGGTGTCAAATTTTGTCAGATAACGCTCCTGTGAAACATTCTGGAATGTTTTACTATGTTAAAGGCGCTATATAAATGCAAGTTGTTGTTATTGTAATCACACGTGAACCCTGTCATGGCAATCAGGAGATGGAGCTGGATGGACAAACTTGCGGGATTTCTCAAGAATCTTGAGCCCTGCCAGTCACAGTTAACATCCGCCCAGGGATGCAAAGTTACCCTCTTTGCTACTTCTTCACTATTCCAACGCACTCCTGGCTGGCCTCCCACATTCGACCCGACGTAAACTAGAGCTGATCCAAAACTCGGCTGCCCCGTGTCCTAACTCGCACCAAGTTCCGCTCACCCATCACCCCCTGTGCTCGCTGACCTACATTGGCTCCCGGTTAAACAACGCTTCGATTTCAAAATTCTCGTCCTTATTTACAAATCCCTCCATGGCCTCACCCCCTCCCTATCTCTGTAATCTCCTCCAGACCCACAACCTCCCCAGAGATGTCTGCGCTCCTCAAAATCTGCCCTCTTGAGCATCCCTGATTATAATCGCTCAACCATTGGTGGCCGTGCCTTCTGTTGCCTGGGCCCCAAGCTCTGGAACTCCCTGCCTAAACCTCTCCGCCTCTCTACCTGTCTTTCCTCCTTCAAGACGTTCCTGAAAACATACCTCTATGACCAAGCTTTTGATCGCCTGCGCTAATTTCTCCTTATGCAGCTCGGTGTCAAATTGTTCTCACATAACACTCCTCTGAAGCGTCTTCGGATGTTTCACTACATTAAAGGCGCTATATAAATACAAGTTGTTGTTGCTGTTCTTGCTCTTGACCCTCAAGTATTAAGTCAAGGTTGGCCAACGCCATGCATATTCAACAACCTATCAGAGATGTGCAACATGTTTCTAGTTTATAGCGACAGCGCGAAGGATTAAGAGCTGCTGGTGCTTATTGCAAAAGGGGAATTTGATAACTCCTTGTAAAGGAAAGATTTGCAGGGCTATGGAGAAAGGGCGGGGGGAGGGGTGCTAGTTTGACAGCTTCTTCAAAGAGCTGGCACGG